>NC_083345.1:42316308-42636519 GCF_019175385.1 Lycium barbarum | reverse complement strand
ACGCTCCTCGCCCTCTTCTTCGACTTTTGCCCTCTCTCCGAGGGCCTCTTCCTTTTGGCAGCAGCAGTAGCAGCAAGGGCACGAGACGCACCCGCTGAATCAAACTCAGGTGCCGACGTTATGGGTTCAGCGCCCGACTCCAGCCTGGGATCCACCGAGCCCTTGAGCAAACCTGAAAAACGAAGAGACAATATGTACGGATAGTAAAAGATGCAGTAAACGCAGGTAGAAGCAAAGTACTACCGTGGTTCTGGGCGACCCAACGGCCCCGTGACAGGTGGGCCCACGTCCGGTTGTCGTTGGCATGCTGGCTGAGGAGGGCGGTGACCCAATCATTCAGATTACGGACGACCGAGGGAATGTATCTGTTGGCTAATAAAAGTAAGAAAAGCCGTGAGAAAGTAGGACCGAAGAGTGACAAAACATACAAAGGCAATAACTCGAAGTTCAGGCATACGCTTGTTGTTCCACTTTTCCAGAAAGGGCATGTGATCTTCCGGAATGATGTCTGAGATCCTCACCCGGACGTATCGTTCCAACCAGCCTCGATCTCTGTCTTCATCCATCTTCGAGAAAAAGGGATTCCGGCTACGTTTTGCTAGTTTTATTACGCCACCCCGGAACAGCCTCGGGGAGTATAGGCGTATCAGGTGGGCCAGCGTGAGCTCCTTCCCGGCGTTGTTGGACAACAACCGGAGGCATGCCACGACCCTCCAAACGATCGGACCAATTTGTGCTAGGGTCACGTCGTAGGTCCAGCACATGTCCAAAATGACCAGATCTATCGGAGGATCGAGCTTGAGGGTAAAAGGATAAGCATAGACATACAAAAAACCCTCCCGGTGGTCGATGACTGACTCATCAGGCCCAGGGGCAAAACCTCGGACCGGGCGGTTGTCCCATCCATAGTCGGACCGGACAAGGTCGAGCCTATCCTCGGTAATGGAGGAGGGGTATCGCCTCACCTCATACCCCCTATCGGACACCAACGAAGGTTTTTCCACCTCGAGGTCTTTGTTGAAGTTGGGTTTGACCGGTATAATGTCCGAGGCTGTAGGCTCGAAGGAGCTCATCGCTTTAGCCGGAGACGCAGCCTCGGTTCCTGGGGATGAAACCGAGGGAATGTCATGGGAAGTGGTTTCAGACATTTGGAAATATGAAAAGAAGAAGTTGAATAGATTCAAAAGAGGGGCTAAAGAAAGCAAAGGGCAATAAAGGGATAGACAATGTAGGAGAGGTCAGAAGACGAGAATCAACGATGAACAGCAACAGATCAGTGTGAAGGAAGGAGCAGAGTTGTTACCTTTTGCGTAGAATAGGCAATGAATTAGCAACAAACTTGATATAGAAGGAGAGCAAATATGATGAAGACGAAGAAACGAAGTGCAAAAATCCAAGGCAAAGAGGAAATGAGTTGAAGATTTGAAGGGTGTTCGAGTGGAAAAATGAAGGGCTAGTGGACGTTTTATAGTTATGGGATTTGGGCGGTTACGGTTTCCGGCCAATCGGGAGGCGCCACGCGTCCCATAATTAATGAGGAATGACTTGAAATGACGTGCGGGCGGCGGTTGTCAGAGCGGACCATTCGGGATGTGACACGTGGCCGATAGAAGAAGAACGTAGGCAGCTGTTCCCGCCAAAAATGAAGCGATAACAACGGACAAAGTGAGTCACCGGCTTAGTGATTCATCCACTCCCCGTCACTCCGAGAAATCTACGATCCAGGAAGTGTGGGGAATATCTGTATACGGTAAAAACCGGGTATACGTTGAACCGGTGAAACCGAAGAAGAAAGGGACAGGAACGTGCATGAAGGCTCCCCTTCTAAACTGGGGAAACGCTTGGACCGGAGTAAAGGAAGGGCGTCATTTGGTCCGGATCTTCCATGACCAGTTGTTCGAGGCTGTATGTCCGCTTGACCGTGGCCGGTGGTCCGAAAGATCCGTTGCGCGGGTGCCACGCGTCGTTGACGTCCTGCTGTGTTCAACTTCCAATCGTACGGGTGTCAGACCGTACGGTCTACCTAATCCAACTCAGAACTTTTTCTTTATTTTATTATTTCTTATGTTGTATGAAGCCCATGGGGCAACACTATAAATAAGGGGCATTGGCCTCCTTTTAGGGGGTTGGCTTCTACATGACCAAAAGCTCTTGTAATAGAAAAACACGCAAATCTCTCTGTCAATATATATCAGATTCGATCAACATTTCTTGTGTTTAATTCTTACGTTTCCTTAGATCAAATACCGCTTACGTATTAATATATACACGTGTACACAGCTAACCATTGATCACCCGTTGCTTCTTTGTACCATATTTATACATTTCTTCTCTTTATCAAATAAGCATAAGATATAGCCACATATCCTATACCTCATCTACAAATTTAATTGATTATCCAAAACCGGAGTAAACAGTGGCCTTTGTATTTCTCTTGCAATGGAAGCCTTTCCTCAGAAAATTTTAGCAGCAATTTTCATATCTGCTTATATGCCCAATCATATAGATCCTCCTGCACTTCTTATTCAAGAGGTATGTTGCATTCATTTGGATTTTAATTTTTACATGATGGGATCATGAAAATACTCTCGTTTCAATTTCTATAAAGGTGTTTGATAGGGCACGTGGGTTAAAGAAAACACAAATTGTGATTTGAATTAAATCATAAAAAATTTCATGTCTGTAAATTTGAAGTTAAATGTTATTAATCCTAATTATGAATGATATCATTTTTTTTATAGAGACTAAAAAGAAGCGTCACATAAATTGAGACCTAAAAAAGAAATAGGTAATAGATAACTATCGGTACCATACATAATAAGTGGGATAAGCATCAAACTGAAGGGAAAAATATTGGGCTTCAGTATATTGATGTTGTGGAACAACTTTTACACTGTCACATCACCTTAAAGATAACTAAATATGTAAATGTAGCCATTTATGATAAGAGAAAGTAATCAAAAATAAGTTGTACGTACCTTTAATAACAAATTAAAATGCACTAATAAAAAGTTCTTTACACTACTAGAATTTATAAGTTAAATTTGAAAAGTAGTGCAGATAACTTACAATAATTAACTAAAATATAGTTTGATCAAGCTTTCAAAATCTGCTTACTTTTTCGTAAGTATTTTTGGAGAGTAGAAATTTGTATTTAATTAATCAATTTCAAAGTGTTTTTGTCAATATTAGAGCAGTACTATGTGTCTAACCATTGTTCCAAAAGTGTTTATTGGGAAAAGTTACTTTTTTAGCTTTTGATTAAAGCAGCTTCTGTTACTGTTCAAAAATAATTATTTTATCTCTAAAAAGTTTGGACAAATACCTCAACATATATTTAAGATAAGCAGGTTTAAATTACCAAAAGCTTGCCAAACATGCTGTTAGTTGGTGTATAAATTTTTTATACTCCTGGCATATTGGTATATATAAGTGATTAAATACTGTTTACCATTGTCAAAAGCCAAAGAAATAAGTGATTCAATCCATTTTACATGGCTGTTGTCTCTTAATAGGAAAGGATTTTTCATGCAGATTCTTTCCTATCTATGTAATTGATGAACATCAAAGTTCTTTTGTCCCTTCAAATTTTGTGGTTGCATTGCAGTACTTCAGGAGAACTTCTATGGAGTCACGAATGGATTGTCAATTTACATTCGATAAAGGGATGGAAAATCCAGCAACATCATCTATTTTTGGCTCACATGACATGCAAGCTAATCTTTACACGAATTGCCAAGCTGAGGTTATTTACTTTAAATTTTTACTACGAATATACATTTGCTTTACAAGGGTTGGATGTGTGTCTTCTAAAAAACATAATAGAGTATTCAATATTGGATAATGCATTAGCACTACAAAACACTTGGCTCTTAGTTATGCGTTACCAGTAGAGCTGGCAATTGTAACTCATTTTATATTAACCCTTTCAAAGCTGTCTATATTTAAATGAGTTGTATAATTGATATATTCTTCCGTTTTAATTTATGTGAACCTATTTTTTTATTTTTTCGTACCAAAAAGAATAATCACTTTCTATATTTGAAAACAATTTACTTTATATATTTAGTCATGGCGGAGTCCTGCCCCCCATCTTCACGGATTCCTGTATTATACATAGAGGTTCGTAGACAGATATGTGTAGCTAGAAGTCTCATATTGTCATTAGTTCATACTGTTGTATTATATTTGGGTAGCCTTGTTGGCCTATGTTTATAGACATAGTTACTGATGGTTATATAGCGATGTGTCTTTATATTGTGATACATGCCCTTACATATTATGATAACCATGAGTTGTCTTTGTGGTCCACCTAAAAATGATTATGAGATGTATGTTCGGAGGTGCTCGGTGGGTTAGCTTCGGGTGCCCGTCATGGCCCTCTGGTTGGGTCGTGACAACTTTAACCCCCCCCCCCCACCCTTTTATTCATTTTACCCGTATCATTTTCCTTAACCTAATTTGTTTCTCTCTTTTGAGAAAAAATGATGGCTGCCGCTAGGGTTCTTAGGAGCGGCGCCACCACTGGCCATCGCCCTTCCACCATGTTTCCACCCTTTTTTTAGCCTAAATCTGGTATTTTTGCACCCCCTTTTGTGGTGTGGGATGCCATGGGCGAGCGATTTAGGCTTTAGCCATCTTGTGCTACCACACCACCCCAAAAGGGGTTGTGTGGGAAATTGCTCGAAGGCTGTGAACCCTCTCTTCGTATTGTGTTGGCTAAGTGTACGCCTTGGATGAGATTTTAACAGTCCCATTTGTTTTTTGTTGATATGATTTTGTTTTTTTGTGTGTGTTGGCGTACGATTCGCCATCTGGTATGTACGATTTGATTTCATTTTTTTTATTCCTTGTACAATTTGCTAAAAATTAGGGATTTTAGTACGATGTGCTATTTTTATTTTGTCATTACTTGTTTGAATTTGATTTTTGTGATGAGGTTGGGAATTTAGGGGGAAAATTCTGTTAGGGAAACCGAGAATCTTCCATTTGTTTCCCTAAATTGATTTTGCATGCTATAAATAGAAAGAGGTTGTGATATTTTAAGGGGGATGTTTTTTTTCGATTTAAATGATACCACTCAACTTCTAAGGTTTGGAGTTCTTCATTATAATCTGCCTAAAACTCTACTACTTATATACCTACATTACCAAATTTATACATATACTACAATATACTACTATAATTTATAAGATATTACTCGAAAATACTATATGATATATTCTGAAAATCAAGAAGAAAAAGGCTTTGCAAAAGGTTTTTGAGTGATTGTTGCTAAAGAACATTCAATCTCTCTATTTGATCTTTGGGTTGCCTTTGCAAGAGGTAATTTCACTGTTCTTTTATTTTGTTCAGTTTCAATACCTATATGATCTTGAATAATTGTCTTATTGCTTAAATATGTGCTTGGAGACTTGGTTAGTTGATTTGAATACATTTTTGCCTTAGTATAGTTGATAATATAGTTTTGATAATGTTTAAGTTGTTATAATGTGATTGAGTTGATTTGAACCATGTTTGAGGTTCTTTTTGTTTTTCTGGACTCCTGGAACTTAAAGGATAAGACTAGGTTGATTGTACTGTGAATTTAGTCTTATTATAGCACATTGTTTGATATTCTCGCTTTGCTATGTTGATTTTTGTTAGAATTGGTACTGTTTCTTTAGGAATTCAGGTATTTAGCTTTGTTCTTACTAATTTCTGCTCATTATGCTATGAAAATGATCTTCCCTTGTTAATTTTAGACTGAATTAGTTTTTAGCTGCTTGTTTGACATTGTTCTTGACCTAAATTGTTTTCAAAAGTCTAATACATGGCTTCCAACTTGGTTTTCATTATAAAAAACTTGAATTTTCAAAAAATATTGCTAAGCTTAAGTTTATAGAAATAGAAACTGATCCTGTGTCTTTTATTGTTCATGAATCACCTTAAGCAGTCTAATTTTTTTTCTTTATGAAAAGTAGTTTGAGTTCTTCAAACTCTCTTGCTAATTAGAGTTTTGGAATCTTGAAGCATATTCCTAAATATATGTGTGTTGGTTAGAATTTATCTGAAAATTGCCTAAAAAGGGGAGAAAAGGAGGGTGTTTTACCTAAATAATTGTGTGTGGGTCTCATTCTTGTGATAACTAGTCTTCCTTCCTTTTAGTAATCTCTCACCTAGATTGTTATGAAGATTGTTTATGTCTTGGTTTAGAATTTGAAGTATTAAATAGGCAGACTTCATGTATTCTTGTTGTTGAATATGTAGAAGTATAAAAAAAGGGATTTAAACTGAACCTAGAAAGTAAAAAATGAAACTTAGTAGTAGCTCAGTTTCTTGTTCTTTCCCTCTGTGTGCTTTGATTTTTGGAGACTGGATCTTTGATTAATATTTCTTTTCTGAAACTGTGCTATGAGTTGATTAAGATTTAAACCTTGTTGAGCTTACTATCATGCTAAAACAGAGGACAAAATTTGCTTTTGAGAAAACAAATAGGGTACTTGCTTGCTTATACTTGCCTTGCTAGTTGTTTGTGATTTCCGACCTATATATGCATATGGTTTTTACTCTTTCTTGTGTCTTTTAGCCTAAGTGTGATGTTTTTGTGCCCTAGGATAGAATCATGATCCTTTATGAGTATAGTTTAGTTTTCTCTGAACTTGTAGGTGTTTCCATGTGAACCCCCTATTGTCTGTGATTTACTATGACCTTAACTGATCTATAGTTACACCTAAGATAGACTCATATCTTCCCTGATTATTGTGAACTTGTTTAATTTTGTCTTAAGTCACTTTTTGCATCCTAATAAGACCCTTGTGTAACTCCTACTCTTTGTTTGGATTTCAGTGTGCAAACTCTGAATGACTCTTGGCATAAATCTTCATTTAGGGATCCTGTTAATGCTTTATGAGACTAGATATGTAATAAATTATTTTAAATGACTATTTGTGACCTTGGCAACTTAAAATGGGCTAAAATCAGAAGTTTAGAGGCCTGGAAAATAGCAACAAACCTGTGATATGACCCTAAGCTTGCTTAAATTAAAATTGGTTTAGAAGATTCAACTTTAGACCTGCTACTTGATTCTGTGACACTTTGTTATGACACAAATGAAACTAAAAATCATTCATTGCTATTTAGTTAGTTTAAGAATGATCTAAAGATTAATTTTCTAAGAAATCATGTGACATTATTTGCTTTGATTGAGACTAGACTAGTCACTTGTTTGTTTGCCTATTTGTCTTGCCTTGTTATTTCTAAACTTTGTTGGGCGTATGAAGATAAGAGTGATCTTTCCTAAACTTGTTTGATATATTTGAGACTGTTTGGATGGAGAGTTGGTAAAAATAGGCAAGTTATAAGATTTGCAGTCAAATTTTGATCCTAAAAAAGTCTGAGTGTCCTGGATTTTTTGTGTGTGTTTGTTGGCTTTATTCTTGAACTGCAAAAAAGAATAAGGGTAAGAAGTTTATAAGAAAGTTGGCTTTCTGTGTAAAACTTGAAACAGCAAAACTAGAGATAGGTCTATAAGTGGTTTGCTTGGACTTTACCTCTGAATTTCTGAGATTCCCCTATGTCTCACTTGTTGTCCATGAAACTTGCTATCTGTAACTTATGATTTTTATTCTAGTATAAGGCTATAGTGTGGTTGAAGTCCCCTGCTTCACATAGGTCATTTAAATCAGTAGAAAATACTAAAGAATAAGGTCAAACTGTCCTTGGAAGAATTGGTTGCGATCCTTATTCTGAGATCTGTCACTTCCTTTACTGTTTACTTGTTGATTTGAATATTATTTTATGTGTCGTTTGTGCCTTGATACCTACCTTACTGTTAAAGACTCATTTGTGCACCTCACTCACTTAGACTAAGTAGGATACTAAAAAAGCGGGCTTAAGACTAACTTGAAAAGGCAAGTATGATGTCTACATTCCTCTTTTTGATATCCATTTGTGAAATCTGAATATGGTTTTGTCATTTTCCCTCCCCCTCTTTATGTGCTTATTTGAATTGAAGCTATGCCTAACATGCTGAGTTGGACCTAAGACAGTGTCATGCCCCCTATCTATGCTATTTGAAGCCCCCACTTGCTACCTGTGTATTTTTGTGCAAATTCTGCAAAATGAGCTAAGTCTGAACTATTTTTGAGGCCCTGCTAATGCTTCAATGAACATGTACTTGTCTATTTTGCTGTCTTTGGACTTGTTGGGATTAAAACTAAGCTAAAATGATCATAGACTGGCAAATACTTTTGATTGATAATAAACAAACTTGAAAATTGATCTTTGACATTTGAATTGGTTCATCACTGGATTGGTATGGCTTCTAAGTTATTGGACCCCTAGTTCTGCCCTTCTATGAATTACTGTGTCCTTAATAACTGGAAATAGAAATATGTTAGTGAGTTTGGTAGTTTGTTTGTGTATCCCTCCATCTTATGGAGTTTGATCACTTGTTCACTGCCCATTCTCCTCAGCCAATGCCTATTTTTTCCTTCTTCCCTGAAAATTAGAAACTAAGACTATGAGTGTGTTGATTGTGGCCTTAGCCATATTTCTTCCCTCACTCACTGTTTAGTTTTGTACCCTTTTGCTCCTTATCCTTCTATCATTGCTGTTACTTTCTTGGCTATCCTGAAGTTTGCCATACTCTCTTGACTGTGATGTTGCTGTTTATGAATCATTTTGACACTTTTGTGCCTTGCATTACCTATCCTTGCATTGTTTGAATCCATTTGGACCTTGATTGTTTTCTGTGATTAGTAGTAAGGCTCTTAATTTGAGATTAACCTTTCTCTTGGAGCGAAATGGAGCATACGTTGGATTTAAGGCGAACCCCATTGCATAAATACCTTCCTTTTGGGCTTGGTTGGCCCAAACTCTCTATCTCTATTAATTATGTATTTTAAATAATTATTTGCGCAATTATTATGTAAATTGGAGCCCTTATAAGTTTATCACATATTTTATAGTCGCCAAAAATGAATTTTGCTACAAATATTAAGACTAGTTTTGAGATATTAACGCAAACTTGAGACTAATTTGGATAGAAGGACTAAAACTTCCGATTTTTGTGAAATTAAAGACCAAACTGAACATTTTGAAACCTGCGGACTTGTGACATAAGGACTGATTTGGACTAATGTTCAAAACTTGTGGGACTAACCATGATTATTTAGACTTAGACTAAAAAAATAAAATTTGACTAAAACTTGACAAATATAGAATAAAATGGACTATAGATGTAGAATACGATTAATATACGGACTATAATAGTATGCCTAAAACTATTTTCCTAAAAAACTATTTTCTATACTTAAAAAATACTTTTTCAAAACTATTTTGGGTGGACTTACGTAGGGTCCTACTTAGGTTAAGAGCCTTCGTGTATTAGCCTAAGTGTTCTTAGTCTGACACCCAAACGCCCTAATTGGGCAAAATTTTACCACTTTCGTTTCTTGAAATGTGATATATCTCATATGAATGATTAATTCTTTGTTATGGAAATATAAGCCAAAATAATTTTTCACTATAAACAATTCATAACTACAAAGGCATACTATTAGAACCCGTAGGTCAACCGTATTTTACGGATCTTTAATACTAGGGTGCCTAACACCTTCCCCGGGGGAGCACCAGAACCCTTACCCGAACTTTTGTTAGATTAGGATTCTTTTAAAATTTAACCGTTTTGAATGAACCCTTTTCAAACTGGTTTTCCTAATTTCCTAAAAATTAGGCGACGACTCTAAAATAAAGTCCATTTAGAGCACCATCCACGTAGAAGTATATTTTTTCTTTTTCCTGGTACGATGGACAACCGTACTTCCCCAGGACACTTTCCTTTTTAAATGAGGCAAGTGCAAATCCGAATCGGAAAAAATACGACCCGCTACACTTTCCACTAAATCTAATGCTTTAACCCTCATTAAATCTTTTATCCTCATGGTTCAGACCCAATTTCATGCCTCTATTCAAACAGTTAGATCAAATAATGCCTTTGAGTTGGGTTCAAGTTCTCTGGAAACTTCTTTCTTCTCATCCTAAGGTATCATTCATCAAACATCTACTCCCCACACTTCACAACAGAACGGTGTTGTACAAAGAAAACGCAAGCACCTATTGTAAACTGCAAGATCTTTGTTATTTCAATCCAAACTCCTTGTCAATTATTGGGGTGAGTGTGTTCTCACTGATACTTATTTGATAAATAGGTTTCCTTCCACTTTATTAAACAACTCTAGTCCTTATTCCCTTCTCTACAAGACTGACCCCTCTTATTCTCACCTTAAGCCTTTTGGATGTCTTGCTTTTGCTGCAGTCCCAAAACCTTACAGAGATAAGTTTAAATCTAGACCTATCACATGTGTTTTTCTTGGTTATAGCATGACTAAAAAGGCTTATAAACTACTTGATAGAAAAACATGTTGTTTCTTCTTTATGGGTGTTCAATTTTTAGGAAACAATCTTTCCTTACTCTTCTCCTTCTCACCCTGCTCTTTTTCCTCCTCCTGACTCCGCAGTTGTTGATTCCTCTATCATTTCACATCTCTCTCCCTCCTCTTCTCTTGGTTCTTCCTCCCCAATTCTCAACTTTGTTTCTCCTCTTGATCCACCTAGCCCTTCTCCTCCTTCCCCCTCATCTTCTTCTTCTTCTTCTGATAATCTTTCTTTCTCTGCCTCTTTTCCTTCTATAGCTTTGAGAAAGCCCTCTGGAATCATTGTTCTTCCCTCTTCTTTGTAGCAATACCAATGCTATAATGCTTCTACTTCCAAGGATTCTTCTATTCCTACTGACTATGCTTTATTTGAGCCTCAATTCTATCATCAGGTTGTATCTAACTCTACTTGGCAAGAAGCTATGCTTAAGGAGTTTCAGGCTTTAGAGGCCAATAATACGTGGGAAATTTTCCTTCTTCCTTCTGGTAAGAAGGCTATTTTCTCTAAATGGGTGTATATAATTAAGCAAAAAGCTGATAGTACAGTTGAAAGATTCAAGGATAGATTGGTTATTAGGGGAGACACTCAACAAGAGTGGGTTGACTTTACTAAAACATATTCCCCAGTTGTGAAAATTACTACCATCAAATTCTTGTTATCTGTTGCTGTCAAGAATGGGTGGGACATTCATCAATTATATGTCAACAATGCATTTTTGCATGGTGACCTTGATGAAGAAGTTTTCATGAAAATTCCACTTGGTTTGCAAGTTCAGACACCTGATTCTTCTTGCCTCACTTGTGTGTAAGCTAAATAAGTCTTTTTTTTTTTTTTGCCTTAGCCAAGCTTCAAGGCAATGGTTTTCTAAGCTTTCTTCTGCCTTGTTGTCCAGAGGTTATCATTATAACAAAAATGATTTTTCCTTATTTCTCAGGTCTGTGGGGGTCTTCCTTTACTGTCATAGCTGTCTATGTGGATGATATTTTATTGACTGGAAATGACTTATTGGAGATTGCTTCCCTTAGGTCCTTTTTGGATGACCAGTTTAAGATAAAAGACTTAGGTCAAGACCACTATTTTTTGGGTTTGCAACTTCTTAAGTTCCCACAGAACATTCTTGTAACTCAGCAAAAGTTTCTCAAAAAATTGCTACATGAGTTTCACTGCACTGGTGTTTCATCAATGGCATCTCCATTAGATTTTCACATCAAGCTTTCAGTTGACTCAGGGGATATTTTTCCTGATCCCTCTTTGTATAGGAAGCTAGTTGGGAAGTTGAATTTCCTTCAACACACAAGGCCTAGAATCTCATTTAGTGTTCATCACTTGAGCTAGTTTATGTCTCAATCAAGGGTTCCATATTATGAGGCAGCTTTGCATGTTCTTAGATATGTGTCTGGTACTTTAGATTTGGTTTTTTGCTTTTTTTTTCAACAACTCTCCTGATTTTTCACTTGTAGGATATTGTGATTGAGACCGAGCTAGTTGTTCCTCTAATAGGAAGTCTGTAAGTGGTTATGTTTTGCTTCTTGGTGGGTGTCCTGTTTCCTGGAAATCAAATAAGCAGACCACTATTACCCTTTCTTCTGCTGAGGTTGAGTATAAGGCCCTCAAACAATTGGTTGCTGAAATTGTTTGGCTTGTCAGATTGCTGGATGAGTTCATAGTACCTTGGCCCTGTCTCCGATTTTTATGATAACACATCTGCTATACATATTGCTAAGGATATGGTTTTCTATGAGCGGACCAAGCATATTGAGGTCGATTGTCATTTTGTTCGGGATGTTCTTCAGACTGGTCTCATTGCTCTCATTCGTGTGCCTACTGACTCTCAAATTACTAACGTGTTGATCTAGGCTCTTCCAAGTGTTCAACACACTACTTTCTTCTCCAAGCTTGGCATGGTATCCCATTCTACCTTTCGGGGGTGTTGATAGTTAGTTTTCACTTATACATTTAGGACCATTAGTTAGTTTTCACTTAAGCATTTAGGACCATTAGTTTTATACAACATTACACTTGTATCCTATATATATATATATATATATATATAGTACTTTGTACATTGTAAAAGTGGTTGGTTCATTTTAAATATGAAATACAAGGTTCTCTTCCTTCTCTCTCATTAACTGACTCTCCTCTTCAATTTTTTCTTCTTCATTGGTGAATTCCGCATTGTAACAAGGATTTAGCTCTTCAATAGTCATTTACTTCCAAGTGCTTTATTGTCTATCACAAGGGTCATTCCAACCAATCCAACCCCCAAATTGTATACTGAAATGAAACATAGATCACCAAAAGGGAATTTTTCTCCAAATAGTTTCGACATTACCCAAATACGCATTATAATCTTTTTCATTAGTCAAGGTTTTGTCCCACTGGATTTTTCTGGCAAGGTTTTTAACGAGATAACAAACAATGTGTATTAAAAGATATGTGTTTTCTTTTTTCTTCACTAGGATTTTTCCTAGTAAGATTTTAACGAGGCATATTATCTATCAAGGCATGTACATCCAAGGGGGAATGTTATGAAACAATTAGTGTGGATGTCTACTACTCTAGTTTTAAATCCACTCTTCCATATCTCAACTTCATTATATATAATAATTTTCACACCTCATCCATGATCTCAAATGGGTTAAATGAACATCCATGTTCATGGAAACTCCATGTATCCCTCAATACCATCCTATAAATAATTATATTGTATATTACTTGAACATACTTGATACTTGGAAGAATTAAGAAATGTTCTTCTCTCTTGTCTCTCTTTAATTTTCTTGCTTTAATCTTTTGATATATTATATAACTCTTTAGGTTAATTTTACAATAAATAATGAGTTTTATGTCAATAAGTGTGTGTTTTCTAGAATGTACTTTCCACAATCAAAATAGGTACGAAGTACACCCTCGGGTTCAAAGTAAGAGCCACTTAGCCTAATCTACATAAAATATACTAAGAATGCCTAAAATGTCCTTAAGGAGGCTTAAAAATGAAATAGTGATATTTGTCCTAAGCTGTCTGCTCTGGTCCTCCTCCATGAACACGAACTGTCTTACCACAATACCGATCCATATCTTATGATAGTGAGTCTTTTGAGTGTTGTTGGATTTCACGATTGTGGTCTTCACTTCGCAATGGTGATGTCTACCGTATGGTAGGGAAAATTTTAATGTCTTGAATCCCATTTTAGCATGCTTTGAGCCTTAAATCTTCGATTCTTTCATTTTTGATATCCTTAAAGCTCCTGATAGATTTAGGATGGCTCCGACCTCATGACCGCTACCTTGAGAGATGTCAGAAGACGACACATACAACAATAATGACAATAGATTAAAAAAGAAACAATCTCTTTACCCACACGGTAGAGGTAAAACGTGCTTACAACTCTACACCCCACCATATGAGATCTCACTATTTATGTTTTTGTTGTTGTAGTTCGTTAAGAATGAATACATATGCAATGATAATGATAGTAGAGAAATAGGAAAACATATGGGGATAAGTTTGACTAAAAAGAGGTGCACATGACTTCTATTCCAAGCGATGATACCAAACTACAGGGAACATTATGAAATATAAAACTACTTGGAACATTGATAAACCTAGATTTTCAATTGTGAATCCTCCATCAACAATAAAATCTTTGCCACCACATACTTGGGAGCATCACTTCTAAGGAAAACAGTTGTTTCAGCTTAAGCTAGATGCACACCTCCTGTTTTATGTTTTGTTAGCCCACTAGATGTCGAAAAGACGTCTTTCGTTTCATTTACTGTTGTTGCTTTGGCATCTTCCTTGGTGATGTCAAGAATGAGGCTGATATCAGAGGGCATTGGAGAACATACATAGGAAGCATGCATGCACATCTAATTGATGGGTTGAAAGTGCAGACTTAACTATCGCTGAATTTTTATGATTGCTTCAGTTTAATTTCATTTTGTATCTATTATTTTCAAGATGTCAAATGAAGTTTCTGTTAGCCCCAAGTCTTAAGTTTTAATAATAACAACACTAATCCAACGTTTGTTTCTAGGCCTACACTCGAAGTACAAACCTATTGGCCCAACAAGACACTAAGAAAATTGAGGACCAAACTGCATCGGCCCAGCAGCCTTTGTCAATATTAGTCCACTCAAGAAAGTCACGGCTCAAAGTTTGTACTGCAAACCTTATCGCTTGAATTCAAAGATACAAGAAAGGATCATCAGAGTGTGTATCAAAAAGGAAAACATCCCCAAAGGAAACAAAATATTCCATATAGTACCAACGAGACACAAGAAAAGGAAACAAGATCAAAGTCTAAGTACCACCAGCTCTTCGGTTAAATTCCTAGAAAGGAAAGCTGTGGTTAGACAATCCTAGATTGGACAATTGTCGAAGGAAAACCTAGATTAGACAATCTTCAATCAGAATTTGATCGAACAAGATAGCAAGTCACGAAGAAAGGAAAGCTGAAATTTAACAGATCAAATCAAGGATCATATCAATCCTCGATGGAGGGACAAAATCCTTTAGGTCACCTTAGAGCGAGCCTCCAGAAGATCTATATATCAAAGGAACGATTGATCTTCCTTGATTCTATCAAGAAGCCGCTAACCAATGAAGACCTCGTCCAACCTTGACTATAAATAGAAGAGCCTCAAGACCTGGAAGAGTGCACAACTTTACTTGAGCAAATTCATTCACACATTCATCTTAAAAAAGCACTATAATCCTCGTCGAATCCCGTGTTAGCAAAAAGAAAAAGTAGTGATAGATACATAGCTATACAGGTCAAGGTTGTAACCAAGAAAATCTTTAAATTTCCCAAATACAAGCTAACGGTTTGTTAAGAACCAAACACTATAACGACAATCATTCAAGGCTCTAAGGAAACCCTTGTAACCCAAAGGGACTGGAATAGGCACCACACCGGTGATCCGAACCAGTATAAAATTACTTGTGTCAATTAATTTTCTACAGTTCATTTATATTCAGAATTCTACTAACTCTCTTTTCAGACTTGCAGGGAAGTCGATTGTGTGATACAATAAGTTGACCTACTAACTCTAAAAAGATATAATTTTACAATTCACCCCCTCCCCTCTCTTGTGTTTCAATTGGTATTAGAGTAGGTCTTACATAAAGTCGCTTAACGGCATGTGAGAAAAGATCGAATGGCAGGATAGCAGATTCCCAGAGCAATCCTGCAAGATGGACACTCAACGACTCGACCTCCCTACTTCAATGGCCAACACTGCAATCATCGGAAGGAATGATTCAGTATCTCCGTACAATCAACAGACTTCCAAGCATGGCTGGTTATCAAAAAAGGACCAAAGCCTATTCCTACTACCGAAGAAAAAGACCCCAATGATCCCAAAAGCACAATTGACCTCGAATCATTCAATGTCACAAAAGAACAACAGGAGGTAATTCAAAATAATGCATGAGTTATAAGTTTGCTTTATTGTGTAGTTAGTGGAGAAGAATATAGAAAGATATCAACCTGCAAAACTTCAAAGGAAATGTGTGACAAGCTGGCGGTCACCTACGAAGGAACTTCAAAAGTGAGGGAAACAAAGATTGATGCTCTCACTCATGAATATGAATTATTCATGATGGCAGAAGACGAGAACATAGAATCAATGTTTACCCGATTCAAGAAGATAGTAAGCGAACTTAAATCGCTAGGCATGATCTATTCAAATGGTCAGAAAGTCGGGAAGCTCATTTGAATTATTCCTAAAGCATGGGAGACAAAAGAAATTATCTTGGAAAGTCAGGACCTAGACAATATAACATATGATGAACTTCGATAAAGTCTGATGTCATTTGAAAAGGCTCACCTAACACAGGTACCAAAAGGAAGAAAAGAAAAAGGCTGTAGCTTTCAAGTCAACTACTCAAGATAGTGAGGAAGACGACGAAGAAAGAAATGAGGCACTGGCCATGATAAATCGAGGAGTCAAAAGCATACTGAGAAATAGGAGAAAAAAACGTCGACAGAGCTATAGAAATAACAATGATTAGAGAAACGATGACGAATGCTATCGCTGTGGCAAACCAGGGCACATCAAGGCTGATTGTCCTGACTTAGAAAAAAGAAGTCATCGCAAGTGAATACTGCTAGATCATGTGGAACTTGCAGTGATGAAGATGAATCCAAAGCAGAACCAATTGACATGGCAAACATGTATTTCATGGCCACGGGTGAAACCAGGAAGGTACGATCTTCTAACTGCAGTAATTGTAATGATCTTAGAGAATCTCTTGATTTGGTCACTGATGACCTTCAAAAGATGATTGATAAATATAATAAGATAGCAAGAGAAAATAAAAACTGCCAGATTATTCTTGAAGCAAGTCAGATTGAAGTCGAATTGCTTCAAGAAGAATTGGATGAAGTCAAGATAAATTTAAATGGCATCAAGAAATCCACCAGACATGGCTCAATTAGATCTGCTCAATTAGATCTAACTGATCTAGATTGAGTAATCAGAATTCAGAAAGATCTGTTAGGGGTTTCAAACAGAGACTCATGTTACTCTTGTGGAAAAACCGGTCACAAAGCTTTCAATTGTAGATATAAGAAGAACCACTCTGGAAAATGGATTTGGAGGCCAAAAGCCTCTGGAAATACAAATGCAACTAACCATCAAGGACCCAAGACCACTTGGGTACCTAAAACAAACTGATTTATCTGTTTTGCAGGAACATCCGAAAAAAAACCTTCAAGAAGAATTTGTGGGTACTTGATAGCAGATGTTCTAGACACATGACGGAAAAGAAGGATAAATTCAAAAATGTTAAAAAGATCGATGGAGGGAAAAATAGATTTGGAGACAACACAAAAGGAGATGTCGTTGGAATTGGGACCATCACCTTAAGCCCAACATGTGACTTAGTTGATATGTATCTGGTGAATGGACTCAAGTACAATCTGCTAAGCATTATTCAAGTATGCGATGTAGGATTCAAAGTATCATTTGATGATATCAAGTGCAAGCTTAAGCACAAGGCGAGAAATCTGCTCATATTTGGAGAAAAAGTTGACAACATCTATGTATAAAGAGTTGACAACATCTATGTACTCGGTAATGTTGACTTACCTACTCTTACATGTCTTGCATCCACATCTAGTGATCCACGGCTATGGCATAGAAAACTAGGTCACGCTAGCATACATATTCTTGAAAAGCTTTCAAAATTAGATCTAGTATTAGGACTACCCAAGCTAAATTTTTCGAAAGATCATATATGTGATGCATGTCAATTAGGGAAGAAAACTCGATCCTCTTTCAAAACCAAGGATATTGTTAGCACGATTAAACCTCTTCAACTCCTGCACATGGACCTTTTCGGACCTACTAGAATTGCTAGCATAGGTGGTAAAAAGTATGCTTTCGTTATTGTAGAAGATTATTCTCGTTTTACTTGGGTCATGTTCTTAACTCACAAAAGTGAAGCTTTCACCCAGTTTGAGACTTTTTGTAGAAAGGTTCAACGAGAAAAAGGCTATTTCATCTCCACTATTCACAGTGACCATGCAAAGGAGTTTGAAAATAAGATCTTTGAGGATTTATGTGCTCAGCAACGATACAATTAAACATTCTTATCAGCAAGGTCTCCATAACAAAATGGTGTCGCAGAAAGAAAGAATCGATCCCTTCAGGACACCGCAAGAACCATGCTACTGGAATAAGAAATGCCTGACAAGTTTTGGGCAGAAGTTGTGAGCACTGCATGTCACATTCTAAATTGATGGCTAATTAGACCAATTTAGAAAAAGACACCCTATGAACTCTGGAAAGGAAAACGCCCGAACATCAGTTACTTCTATCCTTTTGGATGCAAGTGTTTTGTACACAATAACGGTAAAGACAACTTAAGCAAGTTCGATGCCTGCAGTGATGAGGGTATTTTTGTAAGATATGCTCCCGTGGGTAGATCCTATAAAGTCTATAATAAAAGAACCATAACCATAGAGGAATAAGTTCATGTTGTTTTTATTGATACTAACCCCAGTGTCCAAGACACAAAAGTCTTGGATGTTGATGCAGGAGAAGAAATAGGTGCAACAATGTCAACCAACATGAATGAAGCTTCTCCAATCTTAGAGAACCCAAAGTCGACTACTGAAATTACAGAAAACCGGAATAAAACTCCACAGCCGACTCTTGAAGAATCTAAAGCTGAAGAAGTTCCTAAACAGACAAACATTCCTAGAGAATGGGAAAGGAAGCCAGTTTTCCAAATGATTTCATCATTGGAAATCCTGAAACCAAGATGCAAACGAGGGCATCCGTTCGACAACAATCTTCACTAACTTTAATATCACAACTCGAATCGAAGAAAGTAGATGAAGCATTGGAAGATGAGTCATGGGTGCATGCAATGCAAGAGGAACTAGATCAATTTGAAAGAAATAAAGTTTGGAAATTAGTTCCAAGACCAAAGAATACACCTATGATCGGAACCAAATGGATATTCAAAAATAAATTAAATGAATCGGGAGAAATCATCAGAAACAAGGCCAGATTAGTTTCCCAAGGTTACTCACAACAAGAAGGTATTGACTATGATGAAACATTCGCTCCCGTGGAAAGGTTGGAATCCATTCATATCTTACTTGCTTATGCAGGATACAAATGTTTTAAACTTTTTCAAATGGATGTTAAAAGTGCCTTCTTAAATGGAATTATCAAAGAAGAAGTTTTCGTAAAGCAACTACCCGGTTTTGAAAATTCATCTTGTCCATATCATGTTTTTAAGTTATCTAAAGCTCTCTATGGATTGAAACAGGCTCCCAAAGCCTGGTATGAGAGACTCAGTTCCTTTTTATTAGAAAACAAAATTAAGGAAAAATTGATACTACCCGGTTTATGCAAAAATCTTCATCAAATTGCATTTTAATTGTTCAAATTTATGTTGATGATATTATTTTTGGAAGTTCTGACCCTCTCTTTTGCGATAATTTTGCAAATCTTATGAAAGGAGAGTTTGAAATGAGCATGATGGGATAACTGACATTTTGACTAGGACTGCAAATAAGGGACTAATGGCACATTCATATGCCAAACCAAATACACAAAGAAACGCATCAAAAAGTTCAGGATGGATAAGGCCAAGGCATTTGGAACACATATAAGTCCATTGTCATGCCTTGAAACTGATGCTCCATGAAAGGATGTGGATGAAAATACTTATCGTGCTATGATAGGATCCCTACTCTATCTCACTGCAAGTCGACCATATATAATGTTCAGCGTATGCAAATGCGCAAGATTTCAGTCGGCTCCTAAAGAATCACATCTCACTGCAGTAAAACGAATCATTCGATATCTCATAGGGACTCAAGATTTTGGTCTCTGGTACCCTCACTCATCAAATTCTGATTTAATTGGATATTAGATACTGATTTTGCAGGTGATGAAACTGACAGACAAAGTACAAGTGGTACATTTCAAATTCTAGGAGAATATCTCATCTCTTGGCATAGCAAAAAGCAAACATCCATTGCCTTATCAACTACCGAGGCTGAATATTTAGCCTTAGGTAGCTGTGGTACTCAACTATTATGGATGATGCATCAATTAATTGATTATGACTTATCTTATGACTCTGTGCCCATTATGTGTGATAATACTAGTGCAATTAGTCTTTCAAAATATACAGTTCATCATTCTAGGGAAAAGCATATAGATATCAAGCATCATATTATTCGTGATCATGTTGGAAACATAGATTTTGTTTTGGAATTTGTCGATTCTGAAAATCAATTAGCAGATATTTTTACAAAACCTTTATTAGAAGAAATTTTTTGTTTCCTTAGAAATAGCTTAGGAATTATTTGTTTTGAAAATAAATAAAGTTTCATATTGTTTTCACTACTTGGTACTTAAAATTGCCACATGTTTTTATACTACTTGGTTCATTAAGTGTGTGTGTACTATGTGTTTATATACCATGTTTAAGTGATTTATTATTTATGAAATATTCTATATTTCTAAATGTGTAATTAATCCCATCCGTCCATTACTCTTCCCGTCTCCATTTACTTGCCATCATTACACCGATTCCCAAAAAATCAGACCTTTCAAATCAAAACCTTTTCTCCTTCCCACACGGCTACTCAACTTCCACCTCTATATTTGTAATCCCTCTTCTCACTCTCTCTCATCTTCTACTCCGCTTTTCACTTTCATCTCTCCTAAACCTTTCCCTTTCACCATGACCAAAGACAAACGCTCTCCCTCAACCAACCGTTGCTCTAGTCAGCATTTAGTCTCATCCTCCTAAGAGCCTGTGGACATTCAGACTGACTCTACAAAGGACAATCATCCCATTCTCGAAAATCCTAAAAAAAAGGGTTTTATGTTAAACTTCCAAGGGAAACCCCTCTAAGAAATCCAAAACAGAGTCGCAAGGATCTTTCGGCCTCGAAGACATGCAATTATTTTGGAGTGCCACTGAAAAAGCCAAGTTCAAACTCTTCAAGAAATGCCGCATCACTACTGGACGCATCATATGCCTTGAACAGTTAAAGGACGCTCATTGTGATGTAAGTTCCATCTTTCGTGCTAAAAAATTGCCTATTGTATTTCAGCTCTAGTAAAACGAGGTTCCTGAGGAACCTGTAAGAATGTTTTATGCAAATGTTCGAGTCTCTCTTGATAGTGTTGAACCTGAGACTTTAGTGATGGGGACCCGTATAGTCATAAACTATTTTCTGATTAAAAAGATTTTTGGGGTTATGTTTTTTGGGAATGCTTGGTTTATGCACAACACTTGGGCTGAGGATTTCAAAGTTTCAACCAAAGAAGCTAAAACTTTTCTTTCTGAACCCGACAATGACCATCTTGATTTTGGACCCTCTTATGTTTGCTTTAAAATCTGTATTCTGGCCCACTTAGTTGCTACCACTCTGCTTCCACGGGTTGGATCTCTCAATAATATTATAAATAGGGATGTTTATGTTGTTTATTGCCTGCTGAAGAAGATTAAAATCAACTGGGGACACTAATTTAGGGACTATATGCTCGAAAGTGCTGATGATTTGAGCATAAAAGCCAGTTTGCCCTATGGAATAGTGATTACTCGCATCCTTAAGTCTCTGTTTATTGATATTATTGAGTTTTCTGTTCTAGTGCTGGATTCAAGGTATGATTCCAGGGCTTTCTCAAGTATGGGTATGTGTTGGTCAACGGTGAGTGGGTCAAGAAGGATAGCTTCAGGGTAAAGCTTGAGCCCCAGTTTGAAGAAAATGTTGGGTCTTCCTCTGCTATTGCGAAGGAAATTCAGGCCTTAAGGATGGCTCTGACTGCTGTGGATGCCAACGTTCATAAGGTTAGTGGGTTACTGGAGAATATACTAAGCACGACCAAGGAAGCAGGGGCTGATGAGAGCATGGATGAACTGAGGAATGAAGGCGTGCAGACTACAAACAGGATGATCGATTGCTCTCCAAGGATAATGCCGCATCAAATGACAGCCTTGCAGTTGTAGTAAAGAACTCCTACACCACCCTCTCCAAAAATGTTGAAAAGTCCTACAACAGCTTGTCTGATTGCATCATTAATACCCTCAAATACTTACTGACCAAGCGTTAATGTGTGTGTGACTTTAAGACAATATTTTTGTAGGGCTATTCCCTTTTAAAATTGTTGTTTTTTTAGGGGATGTCGACAATCTTCAATCAAAATTTGACCGAACGAGATAGCAAGTCATAGAGAAAGGAAAGCTGAGATTTAACAGATCAAATCAAGGATTATATCAATCCTTGATGGAGGGACAAAATCCTTTAGGTCACCTTAGAGCGAGCCTCCAGAAGATCTATATATCAAAGGAACGATTGATCTTCCTTGATTCTATCAAGAAGCCGCTAACCAATGAAGACCTCGTCCAACCTTGACTATAAATAGAAGAGCCTCAAGACCTGGAAGAGTGCATAACTTTACTTGAGCAAATTCATTCACACTTTCATCTTACAAAAAGCACTGTAATCCTTGTCGACTCCAGTGTTAAGAAAAAGAAAAAGTAGTGATCGATACATAGCTACACAGGTCAAGGTTAGTAGGGATCTCAGTAGCTTAGTTGGTTGGCTACCTGAACTTTCACCTTATTGGTGAGGGTTCGAATCCCCATATTGTAATCCCCTTCATCAATTCCCCATCCCTTACCCCCTTATGTAATAAAAACAATTTAAAAAAAAATACAAGTCAAGGTTGTAACCAAGGAAATCTGGAAATTGCCCAGATACAAGCTGACGGTTCATTAAGAACCAAACACTGTAACGACAATCATTCAAGGCTCTAAGGAAACCCTTGTAACCCAAGGGGACTGGAATAGGCACCACACCGATGACCCGAACCAGTATAAAATTACTTGTGTCAATTACTTTTCTACAGTTCATTTATATTCGGAATTATACTAACTCTCTTTTCAGACTTGCAGGGAAGTCGACTGTGTGATACAACAAGTCGACTTACTAACTCTAAGGGCATGTTTGGAAAGCCACCCAGGTAATTGGAATTGGGTGTAATTACACAGTTTGACCTGTTTGTTTGACTAGGTAATTACACAGTTAGGTGGGAATTGAGTGTAATTAAGAGGGTGTAATTACTTTTTAGTTTATTTCTTTGTAATTTTATTTTAATTTCTTTTCTTTTTTATTTCTATTATTTAATTTATTTTTTATTTTATTTTAATTTCTTTTCTTCTTTATTTTTTATTTCTATTATTTAATTTCTTTGTTATTTTATTTTATTTTAATTTCTTTTCTTTTCTAATTTATTTTTTATTTCTATTATTTAATTTCTTTTTTATTTTTACTTTTTTTTTTTAATATATTTTTGTTTTTATAGAATTTATATTTCATTTCCTTTCTTCTTATTTCCAACCTTTACTTCTTGTGGTTCCATGTAATTGCTCGTATTTTTTTTTAGTTTTTTTTTTTATTTATTTAGCATAACCGTGTTAATATTCTAATTTTTGAAACTACATATCTTAATATTAAAAAGAATGAGTCATTAACAAATTTGACATATAATAAGTGACGTTATTAAAGTAGAATTTCGTTGTAAATGAGGTTATAGACTTATATTTTCCCTTTCTTTTGAATTATAGGAGTATTTACTTATGTTACGTTGAAACTTACTTATGTAACGTTGGAATTTGACATAAGAGTATTATGTTAAAAAAAAATCTTTTGAAGTTTGAATTTAGGTTATATTTTCGATTTTAAAAATATTTGCTTTAGTACTATTCACTTGTTATTTCACATTCCATATTGTTTATTTTTCACTTACAGTTGATAGAATTATTGTCAAATATTTGAATAGTGTTATGGCATTATATTTATAAATATTCTTTTTTTTGTCAAACATCCAATCCCATGATGGTCTTACAAAAAAGGTATGATTTAAGTTTTATAATCAATTAAAATTAAAATATTATTAATTTTGAAATTATATATCAATTATTTTTTACAATATTAGTTACAAATATATGATTATTAATTAACATATTTTCAAGAAATAATGTATTATTAAATAACTAATTTAATATCATTTATAAAGGCACATATTTTTTAAATATTAATTTTAAATTTTTATAATTTTATTTTATTTTTAAATTAAACTAACTGTGTAATTACACTTGTGCAACCAAACAACACTCTTGTAATTACACTGTAATTACATTATGACAAACAAACATGTCGTTGTAATTACAATACTGTGTAATTACTAGGGTAGTAATTACACCAATTCCAATTACCAGGTGGCTTTCCAAACAGACTCTAAAAAGAGATAATTTTACAATTCAAACCCCCCCCCCCCCCCCCCCCCCCGCCGTGTTTCAGTTTCAAAATCAGTTATCCGGGGAAAGAAAAGTTACAAGAACAATGCAACAGTCTCGGGCATATATACATATCTTTTTCCACATAATCTAATCATTTTTTAGTCAATCTGTAATTTTGTTTTTCTGGGGGAACCGCTGCCAAGAGGAGTAGATTAGAGAATGGAGCATCGGCAATAGAAGTTGTTGACGATTTGAAGCACAAATTACTAACAATGTCAAGTGGGTGGTTAAAACATAGAAGAAACCATGAGTCGATGGCTTTAAAGTACTCCTGTTGAATGAAGTATCAAATCCAGCTATCCAGGAAAGAAAAGTTACAAGAACAATGCAACAGATTAGTCTAGGGCATAAATACGTATCTTTTTCCACATAATCTAATCATTTTTCCAGTCAATATGTAATTTCGAACCTGAGACCTCCTTTATGGAAGCCCCAAGCATCGACAATAGAAGTTGTTGACGATTTAAAACACAAATTACTAGTGACGTCAGGTAAGTGGTTAAAACAGAGATGAAACCATGAGTCGATGGCTTTAAATTACTCCTGTATAACCAACAAAGGATGCAGTTAAATTTTTTAATAGATAACTTACATGAAAATGTTTCAGTCCAAAAATATATACTCACTTGTTCCATGAAAAAAAAACATGTAAGGTTTATTTACTACTAAATTTGCAATGATGATGCTTGAATAAGCAAGTGGTAGCTTCAACCTTACTTCCCTTTGAAAGATTGTTTTTTGAAAATACTATTGTTTTGATGGTTCTTTCTATTTTGTCGATGCAGTGTGCGTTAATGACTCTTCTTATTGGCAAATTTCTCTTCTAAAGCTCTTGATAACATGTTCTCTTTAAAGTTAAATGACATAGATTTTGACTTGAGGGCCCATTTTCATCTGTACTTATCTGATTTTAACATTGTTATTTCTGTAATTTATAATGCAGGCCATTCCCAGAAGAGTACGAATGAATTACTTAAATCAAAGAAAGAAGAGGCCTTCGATTCAGCCCCTTTCCCACCTTTTTAAATATAATGTTGAGTTACTGGTTAAAAGGAATGAATGAAGAATGCTTTAATTATACATATATGTAAGATATCCTAGACATCTGTTTGCAATGTTGGAAAAGAATATAACGCATCACGAGAATAATACACCTTGTTTCTTGCATATTGTGATTGGTTCTAGCGTTATAATTATATGCAAAGGCCAGTACATAAAGCTAAAAGAATGAGACGTTTAAGCAAAGTTATCATCTTTGGATGTAACAATAATTTTACTCAGGTTAAATGCATCTTTTGAGATAATGGCCCTGTCATCAAAAGTAAAAAGGTCGATAATACTTGAGTTTCAAGAGGAAGTGATCATTCAAAGAAATTTGAAGATCTTGTGATTTTAATTATGAATGCAGTGCTTTTGATGCAGTTGCTTATAAATATCTATCTATTTATTGGAAAACGAAGTAAGCAGGAAAATTAATTAATGTTGGTGGGAAGATGATATGCTCCATAAACTTTTACCATAAGATGAATGGGCTCGGTATACATGATTTTTACAACAAAAGAATTACAACGGCTAGCTGTATGTGTCGTATTCTCTCAGAATTCTTAGTAGTAGTATAAAACTTGCCAAGGCAACTATAACTTTCTCATTAAATTTTCAAGATATTTTTCTTTAATACAGTCCGCACATCGCGCAGGTACATATACTAGTAGATTAAAAAAGAAACAACCTCTTTACCCACGAGGTAGAGGTAAGACGTGCTTACAGCTCTACACCCAACCATATGAGATCACACTATTTATGTTTCTGTTGTTGTAGTTCGTTAAGAAGGACCACATATGCAATGATAATGATAGTAGAGAAATAGGAAAACATATGGGGACAACTTTGACTAAAAAGAGGTGAACATTACTTCTATTCCAAGCGATGATACCAAACTATAGGGAACTTATGAAATATAAAACTACTTGAACATTGATAAACATAGATTCTCAATTGTGAATCCAACATCAACAATAAAATCTTGGCCACCACATACTTGGGTGCATCACTTCCGAGGAAAATAGTTGTTTCAGCCACATCATTCGGAGTAAACAAAGACTTTTATTCCAAATGTTAGTACCAAACTACATGTAACTTTATCAAGTATACAACTACTTGAACATTGATAAACCAGGATTCTCAATTGTGAATCCACCATCAATAATAAAATCTTGTCCACTCACATATTTAGACTCATCACTAGCAAGAAAAACAGCAGTTTCAGCCACATCATTCGGAGTAAGTTTAGCACCATTTAAGGTAGAATAAATTTCTGAACCTTCCTTACCCATCTTTTTTAAGGTATCTAAAGCCGCTGCTGTAAGAACAGAGTATGGTGACACACAATTCACACGAATGCCATAGCGGCCTAAATCAACTGCAGTATTCCGAGTGAGTCCTAATATTCCATGCTTTGAGCTCGTGTAGGCATGAGGGCAAACACCACCTATCGATGAAGAAACACTACCAGTGTTAATAATGCTACCATGACCACGAGGGACCATGACTCGGGCTGCTTGTTTAATCCCAAGAAACGTACCTGCAAGGGAAATTAATTTTGTGCTTAGTCTCTGACATATTGATTAAGTTCTGATTCTGATCCTTGTGATATCAGGTTAACCACTTTCAACCTTCAATTAGATACATGTGCATATTTTAATCATTCTGCTCAAGAATATTCACAGATTTATTGAATTGAAAAATGATGAACCATTCAATTACCCATTTACTATGTTCAATTTGTACTGTTATATAAGTCATAACGTATTATTAATTGTAAGGGACTAAAAACATGTTTTAAATAATTGTAAGTTAAATAAGCTTGGTAAATATCACGAGGATCAAAATCAAATTAGTAAAAAATCATAAGAACCAATATAAGAATTTACCAATAACTTAGGGATTAAAAAAAGGCAATTATCCCGTACCTACAAGGTTAATACCAATGATTTTTTCGAATTCAGATTTTTCATTATCAAGAATATTGGATTTGACCGCTCCCGTAATACCAGCATTGTTGTACATGATGTCTAGCTTGCCATACTTGTTAGCAACAATGTTCACAACATTTTCGAGGTCTTTTTCTTTTGTAACATCACAATGAACAAAGGTGGATGATGGACCCAGATCTTCGCAAATTTTATGTGCCAAGTCGTCTTGAATGTCTGCAATCACCACTTTGGCTCCATTTCTTGAGAAAAGTCTTGCAGAAGCTTCACCAATGCCACTAGCAGCACCAGTTATAATTGCAACTTTACCTTCTAGCCTAAAATAAACAATATCGCGTGTTAAATGTAATATTTTGCCAATGTATAAAAACAATTTCACAATCGAATTTATTAGAACAAGTAATCAACTCTGCGACAATCAAATAGCTTGAAAAATAGAATAATAACCTGAGAAGATTTAACTAAAGGTACCAAATAATTCTCTAAATTAGGAAACGTGACAAGTTTGACTAGCCGAGGTCAAAGCCCACTTAAAATTCTGATTAAGTTAAGTGGGGTCTGAAATATAATTTTTAAAACTTCTTAAACTTTTGAAAAATATTAAAAACCCCAAATTAACCCCAACCCCCCAAACCCATTTATATCAAAATCAAAATCCATTTATTTCAAAATCAAAAAAATCACTTCATCATCAAAAACACACAAAACATCATCAGAAATGCACAAAACCAATCGTTCCTTTGGTCTTCACTGCTTGTTCTTCCTCTTCAAAATCGGCATGGACGAACTAGTTTTTCCTCTGCGTCACAAACCTCCATCATTTCTCTCTTTGTTGTTTCTGCATTCTCTAAATTCTCAGGTAATTTTTTTTCTCTCTTTCAGTTGGTTCAAAAGTTAGAGTTTTGAAATCAAGCATGGACAATTGTGATTTTGGTTAAAGAACAAGAAGAACAACATGGGTTCCTCTTCAATGTTGTTTATTTTGTTTTTCCATACTTAAAAAACTCTTATTTGGGATATTTGCTTCACTTGTTGTTGTGTGTTTGTAAATAGTGTAGGTGGTTGTGAAATTAGGATTTTGCTGATGTTTTTGTTCTTGTTCTCCTCTAGGGTTACGAAAAATAAGACTTACACTTTTGTTAATTTTTTTCTTTTCCAAGTGGTTGTTGCAATAGCTTCAACACTTGTTTGACAAAATCAAATAGCTACTGAGATTGCATGCTTAAGAAACCCTTATCTGGTGTGTTTGTTTAATATGTTATGGTTGTGTGTTTGTAAATAGCGTACACTGGTAGTGAAATTTACATTTTTGTTGTTGTTGTTCTTGTTGTCCTTCTATGATTTAGGAAAAGGGGGTTTGCATTTATTTTGATTTTCCAACATATTACACAGTTGTTCGAAAAAATCATTTAATAGAGAAGGGGGAAGAGGATGAGGGGGAGGAGGAAGAGCACAGAGGAGGAAGAAGGAGGAGGAGGAAGAAGGAGGAGGAGGAGGCAGAGGAGGAGGGAGGAGATAGAGGAGGAGGACGGAGAGAAGGAGAGGGGAAGAGGAGGCGAAAGAGGAGGAGGACAAAGGAGGAGGACGAAGGAGGGGAGGAACGAGAGGAGGACGGAGATAAGAAGGAGGAGGAAGAGGACGAGGACGAGGACGAGGAGGAGAAAGTGGTTGAAGAAGTTGTGGTCCGAAGAAAAAGAAGATGTCGTTGGCTGCTGAAGAAATTGGCTACATTTTTTTACCCTTTGTAGGTAATTTAGGGTTTTATATAAGTTGGTTCAAAGTGTTAAAAAAACTTGAGGGCAAGTCTTGTAACGACTCGTTCGGTCAGTATTGCATTTTTGACCCTTTAGCCCCCATTGACCTTTTCATGAGCCTCGTTAGCATAATTTTGACTTGCGGGGAAAGGTGGCACGGTTGCCTAGATCATCGGGCAATTGTTAACATGACCTTTGGAAAGTTGAGCTTTTAAGTGAACATTGTTTGACTCAAAGTTGTCTTTTGGGTAAACAGACCTTTTTCGGAATTCTGTCGATCCAGAGAGGTCCGGATAGTCACTTATGACTTAGTGGGAGGTTTAGTTCGGTTCCCAAAGCACTTGGGGGGAATTTTGGGTTATTGGTTGGAAAGGTAGTTTTGGCTTTTAGGTGTTGACCTGGTCAATTAGACCTCCGTTGGGAAATCCGAGGCCGTGGGTGAATTTGTGGCGTGTTTTTTAGTGTGTTTGCATATCTGGTTTGTGTCCGAGAGGCCTCGGATCGATGTCAGAATTTTAGGAAAACTTGGCGAAAACCAGATTTTTCTAGTTTCTAGTGTACTGGCCATGGTGAGACAAGAAGCGCCGCGGCAGGCCCGCTATGGCGGTATCCTGAGAAATGTGTGACATGCGCCATGGCGATGGCTGGACCACCACATCGATACCTACATGGCGACTCTTTTGACTGCTGCAGCGGGGTGACGGGGCTAGAACCTAATAAATGCTAAGTTGAAAACCTTTTCATTTCCCCATTCCCAATATTATTCCTCCCAAGCACTTTGGAGGCCAATTGAGGTGATTCTAGGTAGATTGAGAGAGAGGGTAAGTTCTCCAACCTAATCTTCTTCGATTTCCTTTTCCTTAACATGATTCCATGGTAGAAATTCATGAAACTTGAGATAGATAATGGGTTTTAATGGTTTCATCATTAAATGGGTTTAAGCCTCTCTTGATGAGTTGTAATTGATGGATTTAGCTAAGTGAGTCATGGAATTGGTTAGATTAATGTTGTTAGGCTTGAATTTATCCATTTATTGTCATGAAATTGAAGAGGGAAAGTTGGGCTTTATGAGAAATTCCCTAAATAAGTTTAGACTTCCTAAATAGAAATAGTTGATGAAATTGGCTAGTATAACCTTCGATTCTAATTTATTCATTGTTTTTAAGCTTGTATCTTCCATTTAGAGGTTAATTTGGGAATTGAAAAGTTAGGGTTCATCCCAAAAATTAGGGGTTTCACTTTAAATTCGAATTTAGCTTAATCTTGGGTTAACCTAGCAATTGATTAGTGAGTTTTGATCATATAGACTTGAATTGCATATTCCACTTTAGAATTTCCCGTTTTGCCCTTGTGGGCCCATTTCCTGAATTCCCTTAGGTTGGAATTGGCATAAGTTAGAAGTATAGCAATATGGGTATTGTTCTTCTTGATTTCTAATGTAGAACTCGAATATAATTAGACCTTGAGTATTTGGAGACGCTACAAAAGGGCAAGGCAAAGGTGTGGTTGTTCTGGCTCCTGTTCGCCATTCCATTTAGGTTGCGGCTTACCTTATGGTTAAACTTCGGTTAGTAAAGCATATGTAGAGTTAGTGATTGTCGAAGACAGTATGTACTCCTTCGGGTATGGAGTTGGGATGGAATTCTATTAGGTTAGTTGTTGTTGATTGTGGGTTGTCGCCGTGTTATGTTCTATTTGTATTGTGGCTTTGTGTGTTCGGGCTTGTGGCCTGTTAGAAACTCTAGGAATCATGTTTAACATTTCATATATGATTTGGAGGATTCTAGGTATCATGGGAGACTAGTTGGATGGAAACTTGACTTATGACTTACGGTTAATGATGATTTCACGCATGGCATGCATACTCATTTCATATGTTTATTGCTATTGAATCATAACTTGGTACTGATGATGTTAAAAGAGATAATGGAACATTCAATGATTCTAGAATGGATGCTTAGTGATTGACCTTATCTGGAGATCGTATTATCATAGGTTGATGTTGTTTGAAAGGAAAGGAAAGTTATGATATTGTTGATGTTGTTGTGCTAAGTGTCCTTGTGTGGTATGACTGACATGAATGTGTTGCATTCGATATTCTCATTGCATGACATACATTCTCATAGCCTTGTTATATTGTTGTGACCTTGATATTGATGAGACGGTAATCAATGAGAAGGGGAGTAATTATGATTCATATGACATTACTACATCGCGTAGCCATCTCTATGTTGGATGATACAGAGTGGCTAGTGGGGAGTTCGGTGGAAGAGTCATTCTAGGCTGTGTGATACAGAATGACTGGTACATGGACTTCGCGGCCCCCCTACGGTCATGACTGTCGGAGCGTGGACATCGTCCGCGCGAAGCATGAGTGTATCATTGCATAACATTACATTTCATTACATTTATATTTCATCCACTCATACATCTGATTTCTGGTTGTGGTTATTATTTGTACTGTGCGGTATTCGTGAACATTGATTTCCTGTTTGGTTCCCGATTTGAGATAGTCTTGTGCCTGATTAGTATATACTTGAGGAATGATGGATTCGAGGAGTAGAGACTTCCTCCTAGGTTAAGACTTGAGGTTTCGGATAACATTGTTGGCGGTACTAGAGTTTTCGGTTATTCTGAAATATTGTGGAAAACTTGGCAAGACTTGGGTTTAGATGCTTCACTTGGATTGGCATATAAGTTGCTGAAAACAGCTTATAAGTTGTTTTCAGTTTTTTTGAGTGTTTGGCTGGCCAGCTTATAAGCCATTTTGTGCTTAAATATGGCCAAAACAAAATAAGTTGGGTTACCCCAATTTTTATTTTTTTTGGCTTATAAGTTGTTTTCAGCTTATAAGTTGCTTTTTTTAAGCTAAGACAAACGGGCCCATAGGCTTATTCTAGATATAATTCATTGAGGGTTTCTTGGATATTTCGGTACTCGAGCTGTTATTCTTGGATGTTTGTTTATGCTTTATACTTGATTGTGAGCATGTCTATTCTTCAGTCTCTTCCTTTATATATGTTAACTAACTGTTGTCAGCCTATGATGCCTACTCAGTACGTGTTGTTGTACTGATGCTACCTTGCTACACTCCTTTTCATGGTGTAGACTTTGCGACAGGTTCCCCTTCTACCTCTCGAAACTGATTTTTGGGGCCTGGTTTGCGAGCTTCCAGGGTGAGAGTCTGACGAGTCGCTGCCTAGAGGCTCATCTATCTAGTCTTTATATTCTTTCATTTAGACAGTTGTTTACTTGATTTTTCAGATTTGTATATTCAGTTATTCTTTGTAGTTGCTCTTATACGAGTCAGACTAGTTCCTTGGGGATTGCATTGTGTTCCGCACTATAAATATTTATGCTTCAGATTTCTATTATTTCTGCTCTAGATGCTTTATTGTGGATTGAATTTATGATTTGGAAAGGGTTCGCCTACCAAGGTAGGAAATGATAGGTGCCCGCACGACTTAGTGAAATTGGGTCGTGACAAGTTTGAAAATGTGTCAAACCTCATTAATTACTAACCCAAATTTTGTCACCCCTACTCAATAAAAATAACTTAAGTTGCTCCCACTTACATTTGAAACTTTTTTGTCACCCTTAATTAATAGTCCCTAATAACCTAGTATATCCAATTAAATTGCAGTGATATGTATTATTCGTCATTCGTGTAAGTGTTACATACTAGAAGTAACAAAGACATCTTTAACAAAGAGATAGGAACAAGAAAGCAACATTCAATTTGTTACGATAGTGAATAGGTTTAAAATAAAAATAGATTGGGAAAAGGGTCAAATATCCCCCCCCCCCCCTATGCGAAAAGGATCAAATTTACCCTCCGTTACAGTATCGGTTCAAAAATATCCTGACATTATCTAAATGGTTCAAATATACCCCTCCTTCGTTGTGTCTATCCAAGGTGGACTTCCAATAATATGTGGCACTGACAGTTGGTGAGGTAGAGACCGCGTGGCATGCCATGTCACCCGCTAACCCATTTTACCTCACCCCCTTCCCTATGTTCTTCCACCACTAGCATCTTCTTCCCTCAACCACCATTGCTACCATCAACACCACCATGATCACCACCATTTCCATCGGTCACCACCTCCACCTACTTAATGTTTTTCATTGTAATAATGTCGGACTTCTTTTTAAGTGAAGAATTTGTTTTCAAGTTTAGCAAGTTTGACATTTCAAGTGAATAATAGGGTGATACGGTTTCGAATACAGATGGAGAGTAATTAACATGAGGGCTCAATTCTTCCCAGCTTGTACTTGATCTTGTGATGTGGTGCTAATAGTGCTACTATTGACCATTTGAAATACACTTCCATCTACTTGCTGTGAATGAGTGCTAGTACTGTTAAGCACGTCATCCAACCCAACGTAAATGTAATTATTATACGCTTGAAGATTTCCATAGATAACTCTGTTGCTAGGGTACTAGCCGCTGCTTGTCACTGACGAAATATTACAAGTATTGTTGTTAGCGAATTCATCGATGCAAGCTTATTGGTGGAGCTGATTTAGTACTTCAAAAAAATTCTTCACTTAAAAAGAAGTCGGACATTATTCCAGTGAAAGGTTTTAAGTCGGCGGTGGATGTGACCAATGGAAATGGTGGTGGTCATGCTGGTGTTGATGGTAGCTGTAACGACCCGTTTGATCGTTATAGCACTTTTGACCCATTTGTCCCCGTTGACCCTTTCCCGAGCTCTATTAATACGATTTTGAACCACGGGGATGGATGGTACGGTTCCCGAGGTGATCGGGCTAGATTTATGATGTCTTTTGTGAAATAGAGCCTGAAAATGAAAAATATTTGACCAATAGTTGACTTTTGGGTAAACAGACCTTTTTTGAAAATTCGTCGATTCCGAGAGGTCCGGATGGTCGATTGTGACTTGGTGGGATGTTTGGTTCGGTTCCAAGTCACTTGGGAGCGTTTCAGGTTATTGGTAGGAAAGTTAGTATTTGGACATTGGGTGTTGACCCGTCAAATATACCTCCGTTGGGAATTTCGAGACCGTGAGTGAGTCCATAGCATGTTTTGATGTGTGAATGCATGTCTGGCTCATATCTGTGAGGTCTCGGATGATTGTCGGATTTCAGGATTGAGTTAGTAAAAAACCAGGGAAATTATGGTGTTTGGTGTCCGCCATAGCGGCACCGGATGCACCATAGGGGACTCGCCATAGCGAGGGCCTGGTCCGCTATGGTGAGGGTGATGGGTTAGTAGTGAGTCGCAACAGCGGATAAGGATCCGCTGTGGCTGATGCGTGATAGCAAAGGGACTACCACTGCCGCAGTGCTATTGTAGCAGACTCGTGACCGCTGCAGTTGATGACGGGACCAGAATCCTATTTATTGTCTAGTTAAAACCCTTCATTTCCTATCACTTCATTTATTGTTCCTAAGCATCTTTTGAGGCGATTTGAAGGAGTTCTTCGTTGATTTCTCTTGTGGGTAAGTTCCCTAACCTATAATTCATTCCATTACCTTTCCTAAGCCTGACTCCATGCTAGAATTTCTATAAAACTTAAGAGGAAAGATGGGTTTTGATGGCTATTTCATTATTTGAGTTTAAGTCTTTCTAAATGGGATTTATTGGTGGATTTGACTAATCTAAGTATGGAATTTGATGATTTAGTAACAAATAGGCTTGAATCTTCCATTATTGTTGATGAATTGAAAGATTGAAAGTTAGGGTTTATCCCAAATTGGGGGTTTTGACTTGAATGATGAAATTGACTTATTCTTGAGTTATATTAGCAATTGAACAGTAGAATTGAATCTCTAGAACGTTGGTACCAATTTCACTTTTGAAATACTTGTTTTGCCCTTGTGGGCCCGTTTTTCTCTTTTTCCATAATTGATTTCGATTCGAAAGATAGTATAGCCATATGGGTGTCGTTCTTTCTTTCTTCTAACTTAGAATTCGATTATGGATAGACTTTGAGTATTTGGAGGCTCTCCAAAAAGGCAAGGTAAAGGTGTGATTGTTCGTGGCTCCCGCTCGGCTACCAGGTAGGTTACGGCTTACCTTATGTTAAGTTCGGTTAACGAAGCATATGTAGAGTTAGAAGTTGTTAGAGAAAGCATGTACACCTTTGGGTATGAAGTTGAGATGGATTACTTAGGTTGGTATTGTTGTTTGATTGTGGCTTGTTGCCTTATTGTGATCTATTGGCTTGTTGCCACGTGCGTGATACTAGACTTGATGCTAAGTTGCCTTATCATGAATTTGAACACGTATCTCTCATCTATTGGTTATTGTCTTGCAAAGGGGAAGGATGTGATTTATTCGTGATATTGTGATATATGTTCGTGTGTGGCATGCTTGGTATTAATAGATTCTCATTGGCATTGATATCATTCATGCATTAATATTCATACATTTGGATCGGGTTGCGCGCCGAAACATATATATACATATATTGGACCCGGTTGCACGTTATATATATATATATATATATATATATATATATTGAATTGGACTTTGTGCAACAGCAGGTACATGGACTTCGCGGGTCCTATATGGGTCATGACTATTGAGGTGTGGAGGTATTCCGCCTGGAGCTTGTGTGTATCATGCATTGCATATGCATTCATCATTATCATCTCATTTTATATCTATTGATCGGATTCGTAGGTTGTACTTGTGTTTGTGATTATTCTGAGGAATTGTGGGAAACTTGATAGACTTGTGTTTAGGTGTTTTACCGTAGGCTATGATTCGACTGTTGATCTTCTGTACTTCTGATGCTATTCTTGGACTGTATTGATTGATACTTGATTGTGCGCATCTTTATCTTTCAGTCTCTTCCTTTATATATGTTAGCTAACTGTTGTCGGCCTATGATACCTACCAGTACATAGTGTTTGTACTGATACTATCTTGCCGCATTCTTTTATGAGTGCAAAGTATGTGACCGGGTCTACTTCCTCTCCTCGTGGCTGATTCCCGAGACTTTGCTGACGAGCATCTAGGCTGAGCACATGGGCGAATCCGCAGCCCGGATGCCTCTTTTTATTTACTTGTCTTATTTGACGTTCCGAAACAGTATTCCACTTTTTCAGACTATGTATTCATACTCAGACTTGTAGTTTTGTACTAGTGGCTCTTGTACGGCCCTAGACCAGATTCGTTGGGATTGTTTGTATTATTTTCGCACTTATTTACTTATCCATTCTAGATTTATTATGTATGTTCGATGGTTGAGTTTACTTTATTGTTGATTTGAATTGTGATTAAGGGACGGGTTCGCCTACCAGGTGGGAAAAGGGTAGGTGCCCGCACGTTCCTCGATTCAGGACGTGACAGTAGCAATGGTGGTTGAGGGGAGACGATGCTAGTGGTGGAAGCAGAAAGGAAGGGGATGCGTTAAAATGGGTTGGTGGGTGACATGGCATGCCACGTAGTCTCCACCTCACCAAGTATCAGTGCCACATGGCATTGGAAGCCCACCTTGCACTACTAAAAAATCTCTATTTTCCCACTGGTTCCAACTGAAAAATGTTCAGTGGGAAATTTCCTACAGAATGTCGGTGGGAAAAAACCTAAAAAGTAGTGTTTTCAGACAGAAAAAGTAGGAAGTTTCCCAGCGTTTCAATGGGAACTTTTTCCCACCATGAGTTTTCCCAGTAAGCTAGTTAGTGAGAATGAGGTGCGAAAATCAAGTTTTATAGCACAAATTTCTCATTGAATGTCGGTGGGAAAAACCTCTATATCTAGTAGTGTTGGATAGTCTTAACGGAGGAGGTATATTTGAACCATATAAATAATGTCAGGGTATTTTGGAACCGATAGTATCACGAAGGGTAAATATAGTCCTTTTCGCGCAAAGTAGAGGGGAAAATTTGACCCTTTCCCCAAAAAAGAACAGGGAATATTACATCTTGCATTTCAAATATATGTCCCTGTTAAAGTGCAAATCCCGTCAGAACGCCGTCTAAAATTGTTGATAGTCGACAAATTTAGACGGGAAAATAACCAATTTCTAGTAGTATTTGGCCCTTTTGGCAAGAAATCCGTTATTCTTCCTGATTGTTCTCTCTAAGAAATTAAACCAATAACAAAATAGAGAGAAGTTTATAATTTCCAAGTGAAAAAACACAAATTTATGTAATACGCTAGACCACCTTTCCATTTTTCACTTTCGAAAAGGATTTAAGTTACATATAATTATGGTGTCAATTTTTTTTATACGATTAGTGCACTTTAACTAACCGGGCACAATAAGAATTATGCTCTACTTTCATATAATCAAACCAAATTTGCTCTGAAAATTAATGTTATTGTCTATCGAGTTAACCTGATGATATGAAAAACGTATATACTATGAATGGACAAACTGAACCAAATTTACTATGGACGACAAAAGTTACATGACAAAGTGAATAGAACATGTACATCCCGTTATTTTCCTTCTAAGCACAATTTCCATATATAAAACAAGATGAAAGAACCAAAACAGTTTCTCTTAAACATTAAATCAAGGAATGTCTTACCTTCTTGCCAAATTTGCAGCCATTGAAAAGCAATAACACTCAAAGTCCTCAAGTGGAAGAGAAAAGCAAAATGCTTGGCCACTTGTGAAATCTCAAAATGATTCGACAAATTAATTATTAGATGGTTATATCCTTCTGCGCTACTATTATATAAGGGATAGGGCCAGAAGTATTATTGGCCACAAATTGTGAACATGAGTCGACAAACTATATGATGTCATACTCTTTAAGTTGGGATTGAAAAATATTGTGCAAGACATCGGTGCAAGGAAATATCACAAATTTCAGGTCTCTTGTCAATTGTCAATTGTCATTTAGTCAAAATTATCAAAATTAAGATTGCTAGCGTGCATACAGTGACAAATAGCTAGTAGTCATAGTATGTGTTATTTCTTGCCGTGTTTAATACTCCACTAGTTAATTTATTAAGAAGATCACAAATACAACAATAATGAAAGTAGATTTATAAACAAAACAAAATACTTATTTTGGACGAGTTAATTCCCCAAATTGTCACTCAATTTAGTAAATTTATCTCACGAAGTCATTTTTTATTTTTTGTTTTATGACAATGAAGTCACTCAATTATTACTTAAATTCTTAAAAAAGGTCATACCTACCGAATTTGATACAAAATCCACCAGAAATCTATTTTTATTATATAGAAATGCTAAAGTTTTGACGTGTCACTTTATCATCATTAATATTATAGCTAAGGGTATAATATACTTTTGACATCACCTAAGGAAACATGTCTTTAAACCCAAAGCTGTAGAACAATGTGTCAATTGTTTACATCTTCTCTACTTTCTTTGGTTCCAAAATTTATAATGCAGATTTCAAATATCGGGTGAAAACAAAAAAGAAGAAGAAATTAATGTCATTTTCTCGTTACGTCGAGCGTCCTTCCATAGTTCAGTTTCCCCAAACTATAACATGCGATTTAGGACTTCGTCGTTATTTCATAGTATAATCGTAATACCGTAATAATAGACGAGTTAGTCTTCTTTTAGCTAAAGTTTAATAATAATTGAAGAGTAATATTATATTTGTCATATATTTTTTATTCATGAAATAGATAGAGTACCTCGAAATAATCAGCAAGTCTTTTATTACACGTTCTACTTATTCATGAGAGGCCAAAGAAAACGTCATTGTTCTTTAATTACTGCTATTCGTATACCTAACCCATTATTTGACACCATTAAATATTTTATTTTCAAAGGATGTGTTGCAATTAATAAACATCAAGTGGCATGCCTTAATTTATACTATTTAATATCATTGGTTTCATCATATAGATGGATCATGGAAGTTCTTCATTATATCATTAATTTTATTAGATCAAGTAATAAGTTAGTTCTAAAATATATATGTCCGTGTTCTCTTACGAATTCAGTATGCAAAAAGAATGGTCACGATGTACCTAAGCTAACAATGTTATAACCTTTTTTTATGGGGATGGCAAACTTGGCCGACGCGCACGGATATCCAATTCGGGGATCATTATATAAGTCATATTCATAATGTGTAAAAATTTGCAAGTCTACTCACATCGAAATAATTTCTATACATGAAGTGTCCAAAGTTTCATATCGCTGAAGTTCAGGCACATATAGCTAAAGTTCAGCCATTTGCGCTTGAATTTCAGCAATATGTGGCTGAATTAAGTCAATTTTTACGTGAATTTCAATCCTATTTGCTCAAACTCCATCCAACATAAGCTAAGCAAATTGAACACTGAGTTAAATAACAACGCTTACCATTGGATTTTTTTATTTGGTTTCTTGTTCTTAATATAACCAAGTCTTTTCTTGGTTCAGAAGTTTCCTTATCTTGATCACCATCACCTTTAGGATTTAGCTCATCAATGGTCATTTGCTTCCAAGAGCCTTATTGTCCATCAAAAGGGTCGTTCCAGCCAAACCAACCATCAAATTGTTTTAATGAACTTAAAAATGGACCATCAAAAGGGTCTTTTTCTCCGAATAGTTTGGACATTGCCCAACGTTCAAGAAGACGACACTATGAACAAACCCACCAAAAGAAGCTAGTTTTTTACTTCTTCTAAAAATAAAATTGTATGTGTGGCCACAAGTGAAATGCATTTCTAATCCATGAAAGTTCGTATACAATTAGCAATTCCAATATTCAGAATGGGAAAATGTAGAAGCAACCAAGAAAAAAGATGATTTCATATTTAGAACAAATATAGATCTGTGTTAAATGATTCTTTTTCATTTGCTTAAATTGTGATAGATAAAGTAATTATTTACTATCTGTGTTAATAGATGAGATGGGCATCACTCACCTACTATTGAGAAGAGCTGTATGGGTGCATCCAATATTGACATTTTAAAAAACATCACACAACCGCATGATAAGTTCCAGATTTTAATTTAGGATCAGAGGGATCAGGTAAAATATTCCAAGCCATCAGGAGCTATGCATAAGCAAGGATTCATCTATTCCAAGGGAGACTGAGTCACTATACATGTCATTTACCTTCTCAAAAGCAATATATAACATAAGAGAGTTGAGGGGGTACGGAAAAAAGAAGAAGGGAGGTTCATCCCTTATATACATATAGAATCCAATTTCCAGTTAGAAACTTCACATAGCTGGAAAACATTAGTCTCAAACAGCCTAAAATCTTAAGTATACTGGACTAACATACATGCTAACTTAAGGTGAACATAGGAAAGAAAGGAAATCTTCTTTAATAACCAAATCACTAACCTTGCCCTTTAACAGTTCAAGCACACATAAAAGGGAGAGATCATAATTAAAAAAAAATTGGTTATTGGGAGGGGCAACACATAACATATTCTTCAAAAATATTCAAAATACATGTATGCACTCCTATGTATATTCAGTATAGTCATGCTTGAGTACAGTTATGTCATTGACTTAGAAGCAATCAACACATGGCAATTTAACGTGAAGAATAGGCAAAGGCAACATCAATCACATTACCAGTAATCATACACAGACTGAGTTATTCTCCTTTAAGCAAAAACAAGATCATTATCCCCTTGTTCAAATACTTTTAAGGAAGGCAGTTAAAGAATGGAAAAGGGGAGGAAAAGAAATCAAACCAAAACCTTTTAAGCATGCTGTACTTATGCAATGTTGCTTTATACCTTCAGAGATCAAAAAGGGTCCCATGATATTTGATAACACAAGAAGGAATCCCAGAAGACCAAAATAGTTAGTTAGTATGAGTGGGAATGTTGACACCCAATTTTTGCCCTACAAAAACGAAAAAATTCAAATTAACTAGTCAAGCTTCTTGAATTCCAAACAGAGTAAATAGTTACTCAGAAAATCAAAAATATTGTCAAAACGGTTTTTGGTGATATTTTGTCATTTCGTTTGGCAAAATACCCTAATATATATTATGTATATCTTAAATATTAATTATGTCTATTTGAGAATCAATGTACACAAAAAGGTAAGGGTTTTAATCAAATACGCGATTTAATTGTCAATTTAGTCATATTTTACTTTGTTGAAGCCAAGAAGCTTGATTAATTAATGAAATAATTGTTTCATCTCATTTTTACTTCATTTTGTTTAATTTTAAAAGGTTGGTTTGATTTTGCAAAAGATCGTGTTTGACTGGCTATTTTAGACAAGCTTTTGGTTGCCATTGAAATGCAAAGGCTACGATTTAAATTCAATAGTGGCCACTCTCTTAAACCATTTCTTTTCGGCCCAAAACTTACACATCTGGCCACCCAACACCTAAGCCCAATCTAACTTAACCCAACCCATTGAACTTAAAAACCCAAATCCTTTTTTCTTCTTTTCATTTTTTGTTTTGAACGAATTCAATTCAACAAAACCTAGGCTTTTCCATTGCCAGCAAAGACCAGCTCATTTCTTCCATTTTTGGATGAAATTCAGAGGCTTTTCCCTTTCTCAGTTATTGCCTGACTATTTCTAGTAAAGAAAATTAATGTCACTTTGTCTTCTTCCTCAATTTCATAAACGGTAACTCTTTGGCTGTTGCTTTTTCAATTTTTAAAGTCGAATTTCAAATAATCCCAACAAATGGTGGATTCAAATCCGTCCCACATCGTTTTGAAATGCAAAAACTCTAGCATTTGGGGTTCTATAATTAGAACCCCATTTCTTCATTTCAAAGGAGGTTTTAGACACCAACAGTTAGGTTTTGACACCTCACAATGGGTTCTTGACAACCCTAAGAGCTTGAACACTCAGAAGCTCGGCTAAGCCATGAGTTTCGAGGAAAGTTCTTGCTCATAGTTAAATTTTTGAAGTCTTTTCCGATTCGTCGAAATAGTTTATTTGGGTGATAGGTGATTGACTCAACTTCCCTCGACCCCATCGCTGCTCGGCAAAAAGTTAAATCCTCTTCCATTTCTGTTTATTTTAAGCATCTCTGTGCGTTTATGTTTGTTGTTTGTATATTCCACTTTTTAATTAGATGTTAATCAATTTAGACTACAGTCATATAGATTCCTCAGCATTAATAGCTCAGTTTGTTATTTGATTGGAAACTAATTAGCTTAATAAGTTTAGGGTAATTTTTTTTTTTTGAGATTGTGTTTTACTGATCATCTTTGTTTAGAGATTAGTAATTGGTTTGTTACCCTTATTAGTTCCATAGTATCAGTATTGGCTCATGAATGTGACTTATGTGTGTGTTGTCTCAGTTAACCAATTTAATCTAAAATGAGCTAGGTATTTTGTTTTAATTATAAAAGTTATCTTTTATACAGTGGTATGTATATTTAGAGTCATGAGTTAAATGACTAGTTTAGTTATGTTGAGTATCAATCTATGTTCATGAGGTTCAGTTTTAACTATAAAAGCTTGTGTTTGCTAGAGCTAATTGAGTTGAAAAGAACCCATTTAGGTACATGCCTTCTCAGTTGAAGTATACGCTTAGTTGATTTAAATCAAGTCAATATGAATATTCTATGATTACAAACTATTTAATCCATGTTTAGGAGGAAAATGATAGAACTGTTGGCATGAATTAACTATGACTAGTATTCTTTTGTACTATGGCCGACATATGAAGAACTTATTGGTGGGATCTGCTTTTAGTTGCCAAAATCAGTCAAGTGCATGGTTAATTCTGCTAAGTTTTGGACAATACATCTTATGTGTTACTTATGGTGATATTATAAGTTAAATATTGCTCTGTTTTGTTTTTGGTTAAAGTTTTGTTCTTGATTTATAAGATATGTAAAGGGTATGATCAATTATCTGGTCTAAGAAACATGTCTCACGCCCTATTTATGGCCTATTCAAACCAGTGGCAAGAGTCTGTGTAATGAATGACTGTTATCTTGTTCAAATGATCGTAAATCTAATTTGATCTTAAATGTTGGATATGTGAATTGCTTGTGCTGAATAAATGGAAAAACTGCTTATGGATTAAAGCATGTCTATTCCCTAAGTGTTTGTTCAAGATCAGAATTTTTGAGATGGGGAATATGTAGTCCTTCATGGTCTAACCTTGGTTTCTGAAAACATGTAGAAGGATTATCATTTTCCTTGTCTCTGAACTATCTTATAAAAAATGATAAAAATAAAGGGTGATTTGGGTTTGCATGGTTGGGACAATAGGTGTAAATGTTGTGTGTTTGATTGTTTGGGGTTCTTCTGAGAATTCCTTCAAGGCTATAGGCTTATAGAGTTAAGAATCTAATTTGGTTATTTCCTTGGAGGTAATAAGATTTGGTATAAGCATTTTCCTTTTGCATTTAGTGAACAAATTTTAAAATCTCTCTTAGTTGCAGAAGACCAACTATGTTTGCATAATTTCACTTTGAATATTGGTAGAAACTATTAGCATGAGGCTTAAAAGGATAAAACATATATCTTGATTGAAAGTTTTTTCTCTCTAAGAATCTGCCTTTTTGTGTGTTTTCTTGTGATGATCCCCAAGTCTTGATCAATGTAGTTCTGCATTGTCTTTCTTACTCAAACCTTTATCCATAACCCTGCCTCCTAAAACCCAAGGCAATAGAAGGATTGGTTTAGCCTCCTTCGATGGCTTCCCATCCCGAGGATCTAGAAACCTTTGGATCTTCTTACAACATCAGAAATACGGATGGTGGTTGCCCCCCTTTGCCGTCTTATCTTTAAAATTTGATGTTAGGCCTAATGTTTACGATCTGTCTTTATGCTTGCTTTTCTTTCGAAAGTACTGAGTTTGTTTGGTATCTTTGTTGCCTAATGGATACTTCAAATAATTTAACACTAGGGGTTCTTTTAAGTTGTTAGCCTACATATATAGTTCAGGATACTTATTCTTTACCCCCTCTTTCTTTGCATGAACTGGGGAGTCCACATCCCAAACCTCCTTGACTTGGATACCACACTTAATGAGCTTACTGCCATGACTTGTGATTGCTGCTGAACTTCAAAAGGATAGGTCCTCACCTGACTAACGCATCGCTGTTTATCTGGTATATTGTTGTTGTTGCTACTTGTTGAGCCTTTCTGTAGTTGAGACTGCCCTTGGTTGTGGCTTGTTGCTACAACATATGACTGCTACCATCCTCGGGGTGTGGCTTGAATTAAAAGCAACAGATTCTACACTTGATAAGTTTGCCCTTTCTGAGGTAAGCTATTGTTATTTGCTATTTGGCCGCACTTGTTGGGCTGCCTGCAGTTGTGGCATTTTGTTAACTGCTCTGCACATTAAGGTAAACAAATGCCATAGTTTGATGGGATTCTGTTACATTTTGGAAAAGCAACTGATACTGTATTCAATATGAGAACAAATACTACACTTGCTACTCGCTGTGGCTACCATTATAGATATTTGTTATTGTACTGGGAATTAATTGTGTTGCCTCAAGACTTGCTCTGTTGTTGCTATGCTTTTGCTGCACTTTCTGAGGCAAACATATGCAATACTTGATATAAGAATTAATTGATTTGAGTATGATACTAAGCCAGGGGCCAATGAAAAAATGATTTTTGAGGCCATGCCTTGTTCGAAAAGGTTATCCCTCAATTTAGGCAATGATGATCTCACAGTGATATCACGAGGTAGGAACCAACATGTGCTTGGAAAGGCCACTAGAATGGAAGCTAATTTGTAGCTGCGACATGATTCGGGTTCCTTTGCTATATTCGGAACCATGAGTCTAAGCCTCCATAATCAGAGCTCTCAAAGTTTGATATGAGTCCGAGGGATATTATTATTTATGTTCCTAAACGTCACCCTACGGGGTGGCGTATCATTTTGACTAACTACTTTTCTTTTAATTGTGCGAGGTACCAATAAAACAAGCACGGAAAGCAAAGCTTTTGTATGAAGTAAAAGGATCAGATACTTAAAGCTTCGAACGAAGACTAGAAGAGTATGGGATTTGGGGCCAAGGCCGACAAAGCTAAACTTTCTTTCCTTCTTTATTTTGTATAAAACATGCTTATTTTATATGTTTACATTCACTTTGTATGAACATGCTTTCTGTTGTAAATATTTGTATAGATATTGAAGCCCTTATAAGTTGGAACCTAGGATTCAGGTAGATGATATTTCAAATTGTACCCGAACAATAAAAGAGTTGTATTCCATTTGATTAAAGTAACTAAAAGTGAAAGAATGTTTTATTGTACAAAAAGTTGATTATCTTTGAATATATCTTTAAAGTACATTTTATAATTTGAGAAACTTAAGAAAAGAAAGTAAAAAAGAAAAACTTGGGCTAGAACCAACTTAATGAATTGAGATGAATGAGATTTCTTTCAAAGCCCGAGTTTGGGAAAATAGTTCTGAGGATATGGTTGACCAAAGAGATAAAATGTGGATAATGTATGAATTAATAAAAGAATATACATATATGTAGACATATGTATTTTCTTACAAACAAACACATGGCATTAGTTTCAGATGGGGCACACCCGATGTTACTATCCTTATAAGTAAAAGGACAAACTATTTTTTACTTGGATATTTTAAATCTGAACTTAAAGTACCCTTACTTAAAAGGGAATTTGTTTAACTCTCTTAAAGCCAAAATTATACGCCATGACAGTATTTTTATACGGGAAACTAAACAAAGCATAAGCAGTTCATACACAATCACACATTGAAGCCCGAAGGTCAACCGTATGCTACGGATCCTTAATACTAGGGTGCCTAACACCTTTCCTAGGGGATCACCAGAACCCTTACCTAGAACTCTGGATTACAAAGGATTTTTCACTCTATTTGAATAAACCCTTCACCACCGATTTTTTTAATTTCCTAAAAATTATGTGGAGACTCTTTTTCAAAACAAGTCTGAAAGAGCACCAACAAGTTTTTAGTAGATTTTCGAGCACTAGCTCCGCCTGCGAAATGCAAACCGTTATAGATGGCGACTCCGCTGGGGAATTTAGGTTCTAACCATAAGGGTTTCAGTATAATGTGATTATTTGTATAAACTGCTTATGTGTTTACTTTCCTTTATATATAAACTGTCATCGCATGCATATCAGCTTGTTTTTTGTTAAATAAGGGCCCGAATAAGAAGTTGTTTTGTGCCCATGAGGGTTCTTTTTCTAGGACCACTTAACAGAGCCTAAATGTCAAATGACAGAATAGTTTGGTTTAAAGGTAATATTAAACTCATCCTAGTTCTAGAGGTTTCTAGTCTTTGTCATTTGGTTGTGGGAAGGGATAAAGGCTTGAGAGTGCTTCAGGGGAGTAAAAGGAAGATCAAGGCATAGACTGGGGTGATGACCAATTTGGCCTTGCCTACTTTTTATTAGAGAAGAGGGTCTAGGAAAGGTTTGGGGGTGATGACCCACCCAGTACTGCTTTTCTTTTGGGCTTTGAAGTCATTTTCCCCTGAGTTTCATTCCTATGACCATAGGACCTACGAAAACCCTTTAATTGACTAGGAAGAGGTTAATATGACCTTGGAGGGATTTTGCTGAAACTGTGACACTAAAATCAATCTAGATTAATCAAATAGGATCCTTTTAGGTTCCGTTGGCTACAGATAGGTCAGAATAGTGTACTTGAAGAATCTAAGTTAATTTGGTTCTAAAAATCAAGTTGTCTCACCTTTAAGGATAGTAGGATTAATTTAATGACAAGATGAGAGGGTCATGAGTTGTGAACCACTTGGCAAAGGGAAGTCTTTTTAAAGACACCTTGGAGAGAAGATTGGGAAAGAACCAAGTCTAACTTGGTTCATCATATCATTCTCCCAAATAAAAGGTTGTCACGACATGCCCTATAAGTCTATAGGGTAATACTTGTCATATGTACACATTCAACCTTCATTTCCTATCATTGAATCAAGGATTGATTAAAGTGAATTCAATCTTGCATAAAATAGCTTCTTTAGCCTGAAAATGGACATTTATTATAGTTTTAGCTAGTTCACTTAGTGCTCGTACTTTCTGAAACTTGGGAAAGGGAACAGGGTGAAGCAAAAACCTTAAATTAGTTTGTCCTTAGTCTCAACAAGTCTTGAGTAGGTTCAGAGACCTTATTGTTTATGTCCAATCTTGTAGACAACTTTAGTTCAATAATTTTGGTCCTTGCACTATCCAGCTTTCAAATGAAATACTTGTATCAATTATGAATGTTTGTATTCCATTTGATACCTGTTTGGATTGCATGAAGCTGAGTATCCTTCTGTTGTTGGTTTGATAAATGATGAATGATTTCCGCGCTAAGATTAAGCCCAGATTTGCTTTAGAATAAGTTTGAGAACCACATTGCCTAAAAGGGAAATTAATTAGGTGGTTAATAGAGTCAAAGACTTGGAAAGGCTTAGAGTTGCTTGAAACCCAGTTTAGTATAGTCAACTTAAGTTAATGACTGATAATCCTAATTGAATCATAAGACTAAGGTGGCACTTGAAGGGATTACGAGTTGCTCGCAACCAGGTCGGTACGGTGTCACCAATAGATAAAAGGGGCAGGTTTCAAAGATTAAGCTTGGAAAGGTCAGAGTTATTTCAACCCAGCCCAGTACCGCTAAATCATAATAATAAAAGGAATTAGAATTTAGATGGCTGGAAAAGGGCATTAGTGAAAACTGCTTAAGTTAAAAAGAAGTGAATACATGGCATGTATACATAGGTCTTAATAAGAGGTGATCCTGTTAGATGTATAAAGGGTATGTACACTTGATACACATGTCAAAGTGTATATCGAGTGGTATACCATGTGTATATAGAAGTACATCAGACAGTAGATGAGTATATATCTAGTAAAAATGAGATAGCAATCACCATACGCTTTAATATTTAGTGTTTAAATGGCTTGCGGTACGAACCTAAGTGTTCCGGCCCTTCAGAATAAACATAAGAAGGCCCATTTCAGCCTTAAGCTAATATAAGAGATAAGTTCGGGCCTGGGTAGGAATTATTAAGGCATTTGTGTGATTGGGCTTGCCAGGCCTATTTCTTGGGTTTGTTTGGCACTATCTTAATCTGGTATCACTGTATATGCATGCACTTTGATGATACACTTGTATGCTTAGTGACATGCGACCAGTCACTAATGATGATACACTTATCACTACGACGATTTCAATCCCCGTTCTTTTAGAGATCAAGGTGACAATGTTCTCAAAGCAATGTGGAAACTATGTCTATGTAAAGTCTTATTTATGGATGTGTCGCCCACCACATTTATAACTAAGAGGTTGCAAGCCTCTTTTCCCTATGCTCGAATGACGGACACCATTTGTCTCTAATATTCGGCTTAAGTCTTTGGGGATACATATGGGCAATTCAATTTCGCCCGAACCTATCACAACTTATGGCTTTCAGAAATCATTCTGATTTGCAAAAGCTATCCCAGTCTCACCCATAATTCGATACTGGGGAAGAAATATTCATCTTTTGACCTCTACGCAGTGACCTGACTTCCCGAGATGGGATAGATAGGCAATCCTTATAGGACTCAGTCACATTTTAGGAAAGCACCATTTAGCCGTTCGAACTATGTTCGACCTGATTCCTGACACAGCAGGATACGTAGGCACTCCTCGAGCTTGATCGTACCAATCGAAAAATCCAAGAAACCCCTAAGAAACCTCAGGGATGCAGAATTTTGAGGAAGACCTTAGAATTCCAGAAAACGAGAAGCGACGCAAGAGTCATCCAATACCGATCCCAAACTGGGGCAGAATTTTGAGGAGACCTCAAAAATTCCCTTCCAGACAGTCAACAGGAGAAGACGTGTAACGACCGATTATAGGACCGCGCGGGCACCGACCTTTCCCACCTTGGCAGGCGAACCCTCTATTGAATAACACATCAATTAAACAAAGACGAATCATTATAACTGATAGATATTTAGAAATAACAGCAGAACCTCATAATATGATTAATAAAATCAAGTGTTTATGAGATTACAACAAATATAATGATTACAGACTCGATCCAACTTCCCATGACCTAGTCTAGACTAGTACAAGAGCGATTAATGATTTCATATTACCACTGCATTCTAAGACTCAACCTCCATCCCAGAATGAAGTGGGAGAAGGCCATCCAGATAGGCACTGCGCATTTCCGCTTCACATCACAATTGACCACCTGAAACAATCTACACCCCAAAAAGGGTGTAGCAAGTGCAATATCAGTACAATCCATGCGTACTGAGTAAGTATCATAGGACGAAAATGGTTAATAACACATATCAGTAAAGAATTCACAGATAAACATGATAACAACCAAATCAAGTCATAGGTCTATCTACCACACACTGTACATCAATACCTTTTTAATCATTAATTTCACTCCAATAATCACCAGTCAATTTCACAACAATCTCGCAACTCATATATCATTAAATCGTTCGTTTTAGTCTAGTACTCAACCCAACATTAAGACACCCGTTATCATATATCACATTGAGACCAAACATATAACTAATCTTACGAACGGTCCATGAGATACTTCAACAAGTTCAAAAAATATATCGGAATTCAAGTACACGTCATTGCCTAAGTAAAACATCTAATACCAAATGTGCTAAGTCTGAATATATTAAGTCCGAATCCAACATCACAAGTACAACACCAACCATCTCAAATCAAATCATAATGCAATAGTTTATGAATACAATGCAATGCCATGCAAATGCTGTGTACAAATGTAGTCCGGACGGAAATATCGACGTCTCGGTAGCAAAATCCTGTGTGACTCGCGAAGTCTAAGTGCCACCGTCCCGGAGCTTTACCAAACAAATAGACGGGTCCTCGGATCTTTACCTTCGTGGGGTTCTCACCAGCACCACTCTGGGGGACCCGCGGAGTCCATCCACTATCAACGATTTCGGAACTAACATCGGATATCGACCATCTCACGTCACTCAAGTAAAAGAGTTTTAGCACGTATCAATTTCACTCAATCAACGATTCTGGGATGCGCATCGGATATCGGCCATCTCACATAACTAAAGTAAACGAGTTTTATCCATTATAATCAGGATATCAACAATGTGTCATGAATGGATGAGAATGCGTGCAATGCATGTGCCAACATCAACAGTCTAATCAATATCACAAGTACCAGCAATTAGGTATGCCAACAATATATTCGAATCACAAATACCAACAATGGGTATGCCAACAATATATCCGAATAAAAAATACCAACAGTGGGTATGCCAAAAATATATCTGAATCACAAATACCAATAGTAGGTATGCCAATAATATCGTAATCAAGATGATAAAATGAATCCAATATCTATAAACAACTCATGGCATCAAGCCGGCACAATAGAACAATCAAATCACAACACAATGGGGTGGCTAGTACCAAACACACAACAGGTTAATCAATCGATAAATATTGTTACCACTTCCCTAAATCAGCCTATTAGCTTAGAACAAGTAATCTCACCTTACACTCACAATCATTCGTCACAACTCAATCTGGAACTTGGTCACAATCTTTGGTACATTTTATCCTTCTATTTATCAACTAGATTCGCTATTAATGATATAACACAACAAACCATATATTACCGAATTTTCCATCGTGTGACATAAATAAATTATGGATCATCCGCTACTCCCAAGTCACATAAAATCCACCAATATTAAAGAAACCACACCAAACATCCTAAGGAGTCTACAGGCCACAAGCCTGAACACACAAATCACACAACAATACCATCCTAGGATTCCATCCCAAATCTCCAATTCCTACACATTTATTCTCCGTTCCTTCTAATACACGAATATATGAAACTAACCGGAGTCTATCGAAAGGGAAGCCATAACCTACCTTATGGCCGAGCAGGTGCCACCAACATCTATTGATTCTTTCAATCGACCACCACATCGCAATCCGTACGGAATAGCTTGGAGAAAAACATGAGGCCCAACAATAGATCTACCATTTATAACCTTTGTAAGAGAGGTTTGGGATCTTAGCCCACTTTTAGATTCCATCTACAACAACACTAGGTGATTTATCCATTTTTAAGTTCATATTGGGAAAAACCCATTTCCAAGATCTATGAAAGAACTCATTTTTAAGGTAAAGGAATGTAGGGATCTAGGTTATTAACTTATTTTAGATGGAGAACATGGGAGATTGCTTAAAGGGAATCACGAGTGAGAATGTTGCTAATCCATCATTTCTTCAACTCCAGATATCTGAAACACCCATTTGATGATTCTCTAGGTGAATACGGTTAGCTGTAATTTACTAAGTTGAAGAGGAGTTTGAAGGTGTTAGAAAGATTTATGAAGACTAAGAATCTAATTTTTAGGCTTTCCTACCGAACTGGGCAGCTGGAATTTAGGGTTGTGAAAAATGGGACAATTCCTGAAATGATTTCTTAAATAGGGGATTTTAACTGTGCGCACCTTTTCTGTGGTAGCGCAGTAACGCTCGCACGGCCGCTGCAGCGGCCTGATGCCATCACTACACTAACACTACAACGGGGCCATGGTCGCTGGAGTGCAACCGCTATAGCATTCAGCCTAGCGCTGGGGCGGTCTAACTAGGCCCTCGACTCGGATTTTGATGCTTGGTTCTCTTCCAAACAATGTGTAGCACTAGGCTAGATGTCCGTCATAAATACTTTAGTGAAAGGAAAGGTCTGGGATGACACGTTTACGGATATTTCAGAATTATTACAACAACGATGAAACAGGTCGTTACCAAGATGCATGAAGAGTCCCCGCCAGGATAATAGCTTGGGCAATTTGGAGAAGTTATACTCATTGGTCTACAGGGGAAGACACAAGGGTGAGACTTATGCAGATCGAAATCGGATGGGCTGAATCAGTGGTATCGACCACTAATGGACCACTTCAGCGGCCTAGAGTGGTGCTTCAGTGGTACCGCCAAAGTGGTCTGGCTACCGCTGGAGCGGCTGATGGGAAATCAGAAAAAATATAATCTCTTTCTCTTCCCTACCTTTTCCCATTCGTTTTTCAGCTTGCTGACTAGGGTTGGCAGCTAAATTCAGTCTTCGAGACCCACTTTTCATTCCATTTGTGGGAATTTGATGATCTAAGGAATTCATATGAAAACGACCAATTAATTCATTACAAAAAAGAAAATGATTCTGAACTCTATTAATTATCAAACCAAAAAGATAAGTTTCTATTCCCATAAAAATACACCCCCACCCATGACTCCTCTCCCACTCCTGACCAAATATAACCTCTCAACTCTCCCCAAACCCCATAAAATCCTCTCAAATACCCACACCTTCACCCTACACTTTAATTTCACCCCTATACTACCACAACTTGCTCTCAAAAGGAAGGAAGGAGAACGTTGCCAAGTCTATCCACAACCACCACCACCACTCGAATCTTCCACTACCAAGGTAAGGAATTACTCCTTTATACTAGAAATAGAACAATGAAGCACGATTCTAGGACTTTTATTCGTTGATTAATGGGTTTGCTAACCCTTAAGTTGGGATTTTTTGATTTGGTTGGGGGGGTTCATGGGGTGTTGTTAGGCTAAATGTATCCACTAGTATAGCATTAAAAATATCTAAACATCAAATGTTGCGTAGATAATGAACAAATTTTGACCGAAAAACTTGAACATAGTAAAGAATTTTAGGTTTGAAATTAGTTGTTGGCTTCTTTTGATATTTTGGGATGATTGTTGCTAGAAATCATGTACTGGGAATTGTAAACACTTTGCATGCGTGATATCTGCCTGATCTATTCATAAAAATAAGTTTTCGAGGCTTTGGGCGGGTTGGGAAAAATCGGGTCTGTTAGGGAAGACGAGACCGCTTCAGCGGTCAAGAACCTGCTAGAGCGATCCCGCTTTAGCGCTCAAGGGTACGCTGAAGCGGTTGGAAGGAAATGATCATGGCACTGAAGCAGTGGTAGTACCGCTACAGCATCCCTGCTGCAGCGGTCTGAGTGACCGCTATAGCGGTGATTGCATAGAATCTGCACCAAATTTTTTTATCATTTCACTGAATTGCTGAGGTTTAAAACTTAGAATGCGTGCATAGATTTTTTCAAACTGGCTCATGAGTCCTCATAATGTAAACTATCTCTCGCAGGTACAATGGCCGAGGATCAAGTAGCCGAACAAGTAGTGCAACAAGAAGAGCAAGAGCCCGTTTATCCGTTCTTCGTCAACCTAGAATGTGAGTGCTGCTTCTTGGAGCAGAGGTCCATGCCCCTATGTGGAGAGACAGGCTCTCGAGTTTATGGAGAGGTTGGAAAAGATCAAGTGGATGCGTTTGATTAAGGATCCCTAGTGTTTCAATGAGAATTGGGATAGGGAATTTTACGCCCATCTGCCCACTGTCGATTGGGATTCTCCTGACCCCAGGATTGTGATTTGCGGGGTCTTCGTTAAAGTGGGGACCAAGACGATTAACCGGGTGTACAAGGTGGATAACCCTTCTGAGGAGTTCTTGGAGGCCAAGAATACTGCTGATAATGGGGATTGGCTAGTGTCTATGCTAGTGGCTGCGGAGAGTAGGGCTTCTATTACCTGGGGCAGGTCCAGAGCTGGAATATCTACTGAGAAGTTTACTGCTGAGGCCAGGAGGTGGTTGAACATCATCTCCCACCGAGTCCGCCCTTCGAGGAATGTCACCTCCGTGACCTATCCTCGAGCTCTTTTGGTTGCTTGTATCCTGGATAGTGTTCCTGTGAATGTAGGTTCGTAGGTGATTGCAGAATGGAAATAGTTCTTGAGGTTTGGGGCGTCGAGTCTGATGCTTCCGTCACTGATCACTTCTCTGTGCAAGAGGGCTGGGGTCCATAGGAGGCCTGATGATAACATGGTGGATTCTGATGCGGATTTCCACCCGTTGCGGGTGTATGGCCAGGGCACTGCTGTTCAGCACAAGAAGACGAAGACTGCAAAGGGGACAAGTGCTAGTGCTAGTGCTAGTGCTAGTGCAGGTGGAGGTGGAGCTGAGACTGGGACTGGGGCTACGCCTGTTCAGGACCCTTTTGAGCATATTGATATTCATTTTGACGAGATGATGGCGATGTTCCAGGGCATACCGAGGCCCTCTGTAGAGGTGGGTTCATCTAGTACTGGTAGAGGTTACTTTACTAATGAGGAGGTGAAGGACTACCTCGATAGCCAGAAGACAATGGGTGATTCACTTTTCACCTTACAGGCTATCTGCACTACTCTAGCTGCAGACCACGTCCAGCTCCGTATTGACTTTGAGAAGGAGCAGGCCAAGAACAAATCTCGCGAGAAGTTCTATCTGAGATCTTGGAGAGGCATCAAGGGCTTATGGGGAAAGATGTACCCCAGTGTGGATATGCCTGTGCAGGACAAGGATTACTCTGAGAGGTACCCGTTTGTGAGCGAGGCCAATGGAAGTGACAGGAGGAGAAAATCAGTGGAGGATGCAGGCAGCTCAGATGGTACCACGAGTACTCAGAGGGCCTAGAGATCTGCCCCCCTACCCTGTTTATTCAGCTAGTGTTTTGGTTGCCCATGTCGGGCTTGCATGTTGAGACAATTTATTTTTCTTAGTTGTTTGCATCTTTTCTTTTTGGATGATGTTTTTTGGTTTTTGGTTAGCCAGGTTTATGGCTAATGTTTTGATAATTTGTTTTGGATGTTGAACTGTTTAGCTTTCTTGTTTGATAATGGTAGTTGGTTTCGTAGTAGTGACTTGAGTGGTCCTTGCTGTTGTTGGGCTTGTTTTTATATAACTGATGTTTTTCGGATGTTGCTGCTTTTATCTGGTCTGTCAAATGGTGAAAACAGGGGAGAAAATCAATTCTCTGAACCCAAGGATTCCGCTTCAGCGGTCCCTCAGACCGCTACAGCGGTATCTCTTTGGTGGTAGAAGGGCCGCAGAAGCGGTCAAGGAAGAATAGAATGAATCGCTTCAGTGGTGGCCTACCCACTGCAGCGGTAATGCTACAGCGGTTGGCTGACTGCTGCGGCGCAATACTTGGCAGTGATATCACACTATACTTGGATCATTTCGCAACTAAAATCTTAACTCGAACATACTCTACACATGTTAGACCTGATTCCGATTATGACTTGCTTTTCGCTCGTCGATAACAATTGGAATCGTCTAGTTACCAATTGGGCCCACCGAGATACCAATTTGACCGAAGTAGCACGATTTGAAAGAAAGAAAGGAAATTTTCGTAGATGCCCTACAGCCTCCCGTGGATGGGTACGGACATCTACGTACCATTCCACGAGACTCTACTAGACATTACTCTTGTACTTGTGAGACCGCTAACCAAGGCTCTGATACCAACTCGCCAAGACCCATTTTAGGACCGTGCGAACACCTACCTTTCCCACCTTGATAGGCGAACCCTCTATCGAATAATACATCAATTAAACAAAGATAAATAATTATAACCAATAGATATTTAGAAATAACAGGGGAACCTCATAATATGATTAATTAACTCAAGTGTTTATGAGATTACAACAAATATAATGATTATAGACTCGATCCAACTTCCCATGACCAAATCTAGACTAGTACAAGAGCGACTAATGATTTCAGATTACCACTACGTTCTAAGACTCAACCTCCGTCCTAGAATGAAGTGAGAGGAGGCCTTTCAGATAGGCACCGCACATTTCCGCTTCACATCACAATCGACCACCTGAAACAATCTACACCCCAAAAAGGGTGTAGTAAGTGCATTATCAGTACAATCCACGCGTACTGAGTAAGTATCATAGGCCGACAATGGTTAGAAACACATATCAGTAAAGAATTCACAGATAAACATGATAACAACCAAATCAAGTCATACGTCTATCTACCACACACTGTACATCAATACCTTTTTAATCATTAACTTCCCTCCAATAATCATAAGTCAACATTAAGACACCCGTTATCCTACATCACATAGAGACCAAACATATAACTAATCTTACGGACGTTCCATGGGATACTTCAACAAGTTCAAAAAATATATCCGGATCCAAGTACACGTCATTGCCTAAGTAAAGCATCTAATCCCAAATGTGCCAAGTCTGAATATATCAAGTTCGAATCCAACGTCACAAGTACAACACCAACCATCTCAAATCAAATCATAATGTAATGCAATGCAATAGTGTATGAATGCAATGCAATGCCATGCAAATGTTGTGTACACATGTACTCCGGACATAAATATCGACGTCTCGGTAGCACAACCCAGTGTGACTCGCGAAGTCTAAGTTCCACCCGTCCCGAATCTTTGCCCAACAGACAAATGAGACCACGGATCTTTGCCCACGGGGGGGTTCTCACCGGCACCACTCTAGGGTACCCACAGAGTTTATACACTATCAACGATTCCGGAACTAACGTCGAATATCGGCCATGGAATCAATGATTCTGGAACTAACATCGGATATCGGCCATCTCACGTCACTCAAGTAAAAGAGCTTTAGCAAGTATCAATTTCAGTCAATGAACGATTCCGGGATGAACATCGGCTATCAGCCATCTCACATCACTCAAGTAAAAATGTTTTAACCATTATAATCAGGATATCAACAATGTGTCATGAATGGATGAGAATGCGTGCAATGCATGTGTCAACATCAACAGTCTGATCAATATCACAGGTACCAATAACTGGGTACGCCAACAATATATCCGAAACACAAATACCAACAGTGGGTATGCCAACAATACATCCGAATCACAAATACCAACAGTGGGTATGCCAACAATATATCCGAATCACAAATATCAGCAATAGGTGTGCCAACAATATCGTAATCAAGACGATAAACATAATCCAATATCTATTAACAACTCATGGCATCAAGCCGGCACAATAGAACAATCAAATCACAACACAATGGGGTTGGTAGTACCAAACACACAACAGGTTAATCAATCGATAAACATTATTACCACTTCCCTAAATCAGCCTATTAGCTTAGAACAAGTAATCTCACCCTACACTCACAATTATTTGTCACAACTCAATCTAGAACTCAGTCATAATCTTTGGTACATTTTATCCTTCCATTTATCAACTAGGTTCGCCATTAATGGTATAACACAATAAACCATATATTACGGAATTTCCCATCGTGAGACATAAATAAATTATGGATCATCCGCTACTCCCAAAATGATTTCTTAAATAGGGGATTTTAACTACGCGCACCGCTTTAATGGTTGGCCTGCCGTTTCAGCGGCAATGCTGCATTGCTCGCACAGCCGCTGCACAGGCCTGATGCCGTTATTACACTAACGCTACAGCACCGTCGCTGGAGCGCAACCACTATAGCGTTCAGCCTAGCGCTGGGGCGGTCTAACTGGGTTCTTGACCCGAATTTTGATGCTTGGTTCTATTCTGAAAAATGGGTACCACTAGGCTAGATGTCTATCGTAAATACTTTAGTGAAAGGAAAGGTCTAGGATGAAACGTTTACAGATATTGCAGAATTTTTACTATAACGACGAGGCGGGTCGTTACAAGTCGATCGACGCAGATCGCAAACTAGGGTAGAATTTTTGGAGAGACCTCAAAAATTCCCTTCAAGACAATCAACAGGAGAAGACAATCGATGCAGATCGCATACTGGCAGAATGTTTGAGGAGATCTCAAAAATAACCTTCAAAACAATCAATAGGAGAAGACAATCGACGTAGATCTCACACTGGGGCAGAATGTTTTAGAGAGGATCTCAAAGATTCGAATTGAAGGTTCGACACAAGAGATCATCGACACGACTTAAGATCGAGGCAACTTGCTACCCAATCAAATCTCTCAGATGTCTAAAGCACTTCTAGCAAACATCTCTCCTTTTTTCATGAAATCAAAACAAAGTAGGGACACAACTTATGTGACATCCCGAAATCGGATATATTAGCCTTCATTATCAAAACCATTCTTCAACACGTAATGAGCTACGAAATAATGACACCAAATAAACATGACATTGTCAAAATGCCCATCAAGACGAAGGAACGCCGCCAAGCATCAAGTCTCTCAATCAAACTGAAGAGATGCTCGATATGCTAGAAGAAATGGAAATAAAGTCTTCGACGATGACCAGAGACATCAAACAAAGCCTATATGAAGGTACAAGCTGAATCGACGCCAAGTCATCAATGACTTTCCTTGACCACAAGTTAGGGCAGCTCGCTCCACATCAACAAGTATCAGAGGAATCATAAGCCATGTCAAACACATGGTTCTCGATATATCAATTTATTTTTGCCCGGAAGTGGGATATCTGCTATTTTCCCAGAAGTGGGATTTGCTATTTTGTCGGAAGTCGGATATATGCTATTTGCTTACCTGAAAGTGGGATTCAATTGCTTGTTTAACAGGATGTGGGATTTTATTGCTTGTTTACCCACAAATGGGATATTTACTTTCAACATACTTTCTTGTCTACCTTAGAAAGGGACATACTTGCTCGTCCACCTCAGAAATGGGCGTATATTTGTTAGTCCACCTTAGAAAGGGATATACTTGCTTGTCCACCTTAGAAAGGGGCGTATATTTGTTTGTTCACCTTAAAAAGGGACATATCTGCTCGTCCACCTTAGAAAGGGACGTATATGTGCTTGTCCACCTTCAAAGGGACATACATGCTCGTCCACCTTAGAAAGGGTGTATATTTGTTTGTCCACCTTAGAAAGGGACATATCTGCTCGTCCACCTTAGAAAGGGACGTATATGTGCTTGTCCACCTTAGAAAGAGACATACTTGCTCGTCCACCTTAGAAAGGGACGTATATGTGATTTTTCACCTTAAAAAGGGACATACTTGCTTGTCCACCTTAGAAAGGGGCGTATATTTATTTGTCCACCTCAAAAAGGGACATATCTGCTCGTCCGCCTTAGAAAGGGACGTATGTTTGTTTGTCCACCTTAGAAAAGGACATACTTGCTCGTCCACCTTCGAAAAAGGCATTTATTTGTTTGCCCACCTTAGAAAGGGACATATCTGCTCGTCCACCTTAGAAAGGGACATATCTGCTCGTCCACCTTAGAAAGGGATGAATACTTGCTCATCCACCTTAGAAAGGGATGAATGTTCGCTTGCCCACCTTAGAAAAGGGGCATATTTGCTCGTCCACCTTAGAAAGGGATGTATATAAACCTGTTAACCGGTTTGAACCGGACCGGTAACCGGTTAACAAACCGGCCGGTTCCCGGTTAAAAAACCGAAACCGGCCAGTGGTTCCTGTTTAACCGGTTCCGGTTTACCGGTTAAAAACCCGAAACCGGAACCGGTCAAGTTCAAACACGTCCAAAACCTCATTTTTTTTTATTTTTTGTATAGTATATATATATATATTATAGTATTTATTAATATATTGTAGGTATATTTACATATGTTACATAAGTTTATAAGTAAAGTTTATATATTTACTGACTAACAGACTAACTTAAGCATATAACTTATATATATATATATATATATATATATATATATATATATATATATATATATATATATATATATATAAGTTATATGTATACTATATATTATAAGTATATTCTTGGTATATTTTAGTTATTTTTCAAGTATATAACTTTCTAGTTTTTAATTTAAGTAGATGTATATTATAAGTATATTCTTAGTATATTTTAGGTATATTCCTAACTTAATATAAGTAAAAATATGAACATAAGTAAATAGAAGAAAGCTTAATGAGCCATATATTTTATTCATTCTTGGACAACATTTATTTGCAAGTTGTAGTTTTTTTTTTTAACTTGCAAATAATACATGAGTTGTAAAGAAATAGTAGAATAATAAAATCACCAATTCTCAATCATTTGATTAATTTCCCTCATATCATATTCAACCATGGAGATATCTTCAAAGTCTTCCATTTGGTCTGGTCCGCTTGCTATCAAATCTTCAATCTCTTCCTCTTCACCTTCCTCCGCTTCTAAGTTTTGGTTGCGTCGCTCTGATCTAATCTAATCGCGAATGCACACTAGTACTTGCAAGCTAAAGCCGGATAATGAGTGTCTATGGTCTCCAATTTGTTGTCTTCCTTGGCTAAATGTACTCTCTGAAGCCACGGTTGATACTTGAACTGTAAGGATATCTCGAGTCATTTTTGAGAGTATCGGATGACTTGCCTTGTACTTCTTCCACCATGCTAAGACGTCCAACTCATCTAGTTCCTTGATATCCACATTTGGCTGCATCAAATAAAAGTTATATTCATTAAAGTTTGCACTGTAAGAAGGAGTTGGCTGTGAATGTAAAACCTTTAAATGCGACAAACCCGACAAGCCCATTTTGCTACTTTGAGAAGTAGTAGGGCGTGGAGCAACGAGTGTAGCATGTTCTTCCAAATTAGAATAATGAGTAAAAACTTTTCTAAGCTCGTCATCAATAGCGAGTTCGGCTTCAGCTAAAGATGGCTGAACTCCTTCTTCAATTTCTAAAAATGTATAAATTTGACCAACCAATGCTCTAGTATAAGGCACTTTTAAACAAGGATTTAAAAGAGAACCCAATATAAATAAAGTTGGGATGGGAAAAAAATACTTCTTACATTTTGTTGTCATATAAAAAATAGCCGCTTGATAACCGGGTTTATATTTATACTCTTGTAAAACTCTAGCTATTTCCGCTAAGTAGGCTAAAATTCCGGTTACCGTGGGATAAAATTGTTTAGAAAAAGCAAGAGTTGCATTATAAAAAATTTGTAAGAGTTCAACACATTCCTTAACATCTTCCCAATGCGTAAAATTTAACCAATCATCGTTATTAATATTATATTTGTTGTGAATTTGTTGTATGAGAATCCTATACTCATATGCTTGTTGTAGCATAATGTAAGTGCAGTTCCACCTTGTCTCAATTTATACTTGAATTTTTCTAGGTCTAAGGCTATTTTCCACACAACAATTCTTAAAATCTCTAAGTCTTCCCCTATTAGCATTACAAAAAAGAAACGCAACCACATCTCTAACTTTTTGAATAGCATCGTTAAAACACACAAGACCATCTTTAACAATTAAGTTTAAAATGTGACAAGTACATCTCACATGAAAAATATTTTTTAGCGGAGGGTTTAATTCTCTTTTTAAAAGATCAATCGCCTTTGTATTAGTAGAAGCATTATCTAAAGCAATACAAAGTGTTTTTCTATAAATGTTAAAAAATCTCATAATAGTAGACATTGAATCCGCTAAACATTTTCCATCGTGACGACCTTTTCCTTCATCATATAAAAAAGATATAATTCCTTTTTGCATAACCCAATTGTCATCAGCCCAACGACATGTAATAGCAAAAAAATATAACTTGTTAAGACTAAGACCCAAATCAGCGGTAAGAGAAACATTACAATTTAAAGAATTAAATACATGGCGCAAATAAAATCTATATTGTTTTATACAAATCTATAACATCCACTCTACAAGTACTTCTAGGAATACCCTCAAATAACGGATTATAACAACGTTAAATGTAAGTAACAAACCCCAAACCCAAAGGAAAGGACAATGGTAAAAAATCATAAGCTACCATTTTAGTTATTTCTACACGCTTTTTTTTTTTCTTGTCATACTTAAAATTTTTACCGGTTCGTGGGTCTATCGTAATTTGACTACCCTCCACATTTGAACCCGTTTGCTCTCCCTAAACATCCATATGTTTCTTTCTCATATGACCATTTAGTGTACCCGTTCCACCATCCTTACTAGTTTCTTGCCTAAAAGCAAATACTTGTCCACATAGGGTACATTTAGCTATTTGGCTTTCCCTATCCTTAGTCATAAATTTCCAAATTTTAGCGGTTGGCTTACGAGTTCTAGGCGGTTTGTCTTGTGTATGTGATTGTGTAGGACATGTATCTTCTATGGGATTTTCGGGGGCTTGTGTTTCATCATCATCATCAATTTCATTAAAAGTGTCGGTATAATGTTGTTGCATTGCCTCATGACTTAAAAGTGGGTTATTTCCACCAACATCAATACCTAAATTAGGTGTTTCTTCCACAAATGTTTCCTCATTAAGCCCACCCCTAGCAATACCACTACTATCGGCACCACGTCTAAATTTCTTCGCCATTATTAAATAGAATTAATTTAAATCACACTCAAATAAATTGCAACAAATTAAATTGCGTAAATTAAATTGCGAAAAATAAAGATAGAGTTGGAACGAAAGTACCAAATTGCCGGACTAATTTCCAACAAAGTGAATGCGGCTAGAATTGCAAATCCACCAAAGCTACTTTGGATTGTTGCAAAATCACCAACAATATTATAATTGTAAAATTAATAATTGAAACTATAATAAGAATTTATAATATATATTTGAGAGAAATTTAAAGTGGCTAATTGTTGCAAAGTAACTATAATTGAGAAATTGAGATTTGAGAGAAAGAGAAGAGTGAATTAGTGTGGATTAAAATGAAAATGGAGAGCGATTTATATAGGGGTGGGGGTTGGGGGGGGGGGGGCAAAAAAAGGGTTTGGGACCATTTGGCAATGACTATTTTTGCAAATGGACCGTTGCCCAACGGTCCAAATTAGTAGCCCAACGGCTACAATTAAAAAAAAAATTAATTCGACCTGTTTTACCCGTTTAACCAGTCCGGTTCCGGTTCCAAAAAAATAGAAACCGGATCGGTAGTTAATATACAGTTAACCGGAACCGGTTAACCGGTTCAACCGGTTCCAATTTTACCGATTCGGTTACCGGTTAACCCGAACCAGTTGACGGGTTTAGACGTATATTTGTTTGTCCACCTTAGAAAGGGACATGCATGTTTTCCTACTTCTATAATGAACGGATGATGCTCCGTTGTTTTACAAAGCCCTTTTAATATTATTTTTGACTAAAGTCACTAGCAAAGCAACAACGTATCTACTAACCATTTTCTGTAAGTACAGGTCATACGAATATCAGAATATACTTTGATACAATTCAAAATATAGAGAGACATCAAAGTAATTTCCATATGCTCAAAGGCAATGGCGGCCTAAATCTTCAAAAATGAGGCTCAGAGGAATCATAAACCATGTCAAACACATGGTTTTCAGTATCTCAGTTTATGTTTTACCCAAACATGGGACTTTATTACTTGTTTTCCTGCAAGTGGGATCCTAACGAGCGCTAATCACTAAGGTGAGACGCTAACTGATAAAACTGGATGCTAATCACCAAAGTGAAATGCTACCCGGTAAAATGGAACGCTAGTCACTAAGGTGAGATGCTTACCGACAAAACGGGACGCTAACCACAAAAGTGAAACGCTACCCGGTAAAACGGAATGCTAGTCACTAAGGTGAGACGCTAACTAAAAAAATGGGATGCTAGTCACCAAAGTGAGACGCTACCCAAATGAAAATGAAACAATCATTTAAATTATTTTCTTATTTGTCGTGAGGGCCATTGCATATTTCTTTTCTTGTTGCCGTGGGAGCCATTCGTACAAACATTTCCACGAGGGTCATTCATACAAACATTGCCGCGAGGGCCATTCAGTCAAACAAAAACATTTCCGCGAGGGTCATTTCGTTCAAACAAAGTACTTCCACAAGGGACATTCATTCAAAACAGAGAACACCGCCACAAGGACCATTTCATTCAAACAAAAATACTGCCACAAGGGCCATTTCATCCAAACAGATAAACATACCGCCACAAGGGCCATTTCATCCAAACAAAGTACCGCCACAAGGGCCATTAATTCAAACAAAGAATAGTGCCACAAGGGCAATTCCATTTCAAACAGAATACGCCAAAAAGGCAACTCATGAATATAACAAACGGCACCACAAAGGCCATCCACACAAACAAGTAACAACCACAAAGGCTATTCATCAAAGAATCATGCTCACACCATTTGGGATATCTTTAATGTTGTCAACATATGGAAATAGGTACAGAGCCACCAGAAGGAGCAGGCCGACTGAACCAGATCCAGACTGATGCAGAGCAACATGGAACTTTTTCTCAGCGGCGAACCGGAGCACATTGCAGAAGAGAGGGACAGACTCTTCAGGCAAGAGTTGATGGACACCTTTCACCAACATCAAACTACACCCCTATAGAAGGCATGTAGGTAACCGTGTCACAAAAGCACAAGACTCGTTATGTAACGACCCGCTTGGTCGTTATCATCTTTTCGGTGCTCTTTGTTCCTTTTTCGAGCTTGTTGGCTTTGTTTTGACCCTAGGGGACTGCTGGCACGCTTTTTGAGATGTTCGGGGTTTATTTGGGTGACTTTTTGAGAAATTTGGCTTTAAGCGAAAAAGGTTTGACCCAAAGTTGACTTCTGTGCGTGGTTGGTTTGGTTCCCAAGACACTAGGGTGCATCTTGAGACTTGGGTTGGAAAGTTAGTTTAGAGATTTCGAGGGTTGACTTAGTCAAAGGTGCCCCCGATAGAAATTCCAAGACGACGAGGACGTTCGTAGCACATTTTTGTGAGGGGTATCATATATGGTATGTGAGAAAATATTTTCGAACGTTAGTTAGATTTCGGGTGGACTCTATGAAAGTTGGGGAATTTCCTGGTGTACCTGCTGGTGCCCGCCTCGGTGGCAACAACACCATTGAAGCTGTACCGCCGAAGCGGTCTGGGCATTTTGTGTGGGACAATCGAAGCGGTACCCTAGTGCGCCGAAGCGCTGAGCTGAAGCAGTATGAGTGACCGCAGAAGCAGTCAACGGGCAGTGACCGGGGTATTTAATGATATAGAACCCGAAGTTTTTTCATTCATTTATTATTCCGAAAGTGGTTCATCTTGAGAGCTTTTCTAGAGATTTCTTGGGGAAAACTCTTAGAGGTAAACTCATCTATCATCTCTACCTAATCTTGATTCATTATCTCACCTAGTCATCATTAATGCATGCTAGAATCTTCCTAAAGTTATGAGAACTAAGTGGGTTTTGGGTTATCTTCCTCTATTCCTCTAATAAACTTGTGAGTATAAAACCTTGTTTTGTGAATGAATTTAGCATGGGTTAGCATGGAATTGATGGGTAATGACTATAGTAACTTGAATCTTCCATTTCTAAGGCTTAATTTGTGAATTAAAGGCTAGGGTTTATACCCAAATTTGGGGGTTTTCTATATATCCGAATTTTGAGTAATTTTTAGCTAAATTAGTTGATTATTGATGGGAATTAAACATCTAGAACACTAAGGATGAGAGCCTTAGATCATCATTTTTACTTTATTAGTTATGAACCTTAGTTTATGGGTTGGAATTTGGGGATTTAATAAGAGTTAAGTTTATTAAATGCCTTCTTCTTATTTCTAATTCGGCATTCAAATATGGTAAACTTTGATTATCTTGAGGCTCAACATAAAAGAAAGGCGCAAGTTTGACTTAAGATTGCTACTCGGCCTACCAGGTAGGTTACAATTTACCCTTGTGATGAGACTTCGACTAGCGAAGCGTATATTTAGATGATATTGTCGTAGATTTCATGTAAACCTTCGGGTATAAAGTTGGGTTGGATGTTGCCTTAGGGTTTGGTATTGCTTGTGACTTGTTTGATCGGGCTAGTGGCCTGTAGACTCCATAGGACACTGTTTGGTACGTTGTGTATAAATTGGTGGATTGTTTGTGAATTGGGAGTAAATTGGAAATATGAAATTACTTGATATTCATATTGGCACTTAGTGTACGCCTCGTTATTGGTATAGCCATTTTGGGATAGTTGGCTCTTATTGTTATTGAAATTGGGACTTCATTATGATTATTGTGTGGATTACTTTTCGATGATATTGGTGCGCTGTGTGTGGCACAACTTGAAATTGATGTTCTTCATTTTTTGTACTTGCATAGTTCCATATTCATTTCATATCATGTTATTATGTTGTGTGACTGGCACTATTGATGGGAATGAGAAGGCACATTAATGATTATGGAACATGGTAAGTCACCTCTGAGCTATGTGCGGATAGGATGATTATGGAACATGGTAAGTCACCTCTGAGCTGTGTGCGGAGGGGCTGATTATGGAACATGGTAATTCACCTCTGAGCTGTGTGTGGAGGGGTTGATATGGAACACCGATATTGCGATATTGGTTGATAATTGAGTCCTCTGAGCTGTGTGCGGAGTGACAGTGCTTGGACTTTGCGGGTTCCCCACGGGTTGTGTTGCCGGGGCGTGGAGGTATTTCGCTGTCGGAGTACCAGAGTACATGCATTGCATTGCATTGAATTCATATCTCATATTGTATTACATGATTATGCTATGTGGTTGCTTATGATTTTGATACTGTGTGGGACATATTCGTGAACTGTATTTTGATATGGGCTACGTATTGATTTGTCTTGATAAGACTTGGTTTTCGGTATACTTGGATATCTATTGAACTTGGGGTAGCTGTTACATCAAGGCTTGATTATGTGGGTCAATTTATTAGAAGCATGACTTGTACTCTATGGTTTGCTTGTTGTCTCTTACCTTATTGTCTTTCTATATGTCAACTAGTCTTAGTCGGCATATGATACCTACCAGTACTGTTGTTTGTACTGACCTGCACTTGCTGCATTCTTTTATGAATGCAAAATTCCAGGTGGGATTGACCTCTGTTTTACGTGGCTGATAGTCATCCTGAGAGTTGCTGTTTAGAATGTACAGGGTGAGCACGAAGACGTCCGACCTTGGAGATTCTTCCCTTATTTTATGTCTTACTTGATATTCCAAGACATATTCAGACTTTTGGTGTATTTTTGATATTTCCAGACTCGTAGATGTTAGATAGTTGTTGTGGTATGGGTAGACCAGACTCTGGGTGTATTTTCCTTAATTCTGCATATTTCTATATCATTATTGTTAGACTTACGTGATTTTGTCTCTTCCGCTTATTTACTTATTTATTTATGTTTTTACTATTGTTGGGTTGAGGGTTCTCCAACCGAGGTGGGAAAGATAGGTGCCCGCGTGACTTAGTTAAATTGGGTCGTGACACATTACCTTTGAGTTTCACATTCAGTGTAATCTCCAAACCTACACTGAGGCATCATCGATTTTCTTTGAAAATCTAGATGACAATATACTTAAGGTGCGTGAAAATTTTCTTTTGAAAATCTAGATGACAACATACTTAAGGTGCATGAAATTATGTCCCTGCAAAGACTTAACTATGAGTGTGAAGCATGCGACATCCATAGCTAAGAAGTCGCAATCCTCTTTTCTGTATTTGAAAAGTTTTGAAGTCATCTATCTCAAACCAAAGGCAACTTCCGCAGGAGGAATACCCTTTTCTATTGATCGAGTCGAACTACATATGGCCTGATTCCCAGGGACAGGGATATGTAGGCCAACTCCATAATAGAGCTCGGCCATAATCCAAACTCCCCCCCCCCCCCCCCCAATCAAGTCCCAAGTTCGAGCCTGATAAATTCGACACTAGGGAAATGTTGAAAGTTTTCTGAAAAATTGTATCGAACTACAAGTAGCTTGAATTCTCATATAGCCTAAGATATGTAGGAAACCCAGTGCCAGGGTTCGGCCATAACTTTACTTGCATGCATTTTCTTTTGCTTAAAAAAAGAAAGAAATTGATTTGGTCGGTCGAAAATTGGGTTGGTCAAATTTCGTTGCTCAGGGATGATCCCACCATCCCTGAACAATGAAGGGGCAGTTGTTGACACCCAATTTTTTTCCCTAAAAAAATCAAATTAACTAGTCAAGCATCTTAAATTCCAAACAGAGTACAATAGTTACTCAGAAAATAAAAAATACTGTCAAAACGGTTTTTGGGGATATTTTGTCATTTCGTTTGGAAAAATACCCTAATATATATATTATGTATGTCTTAAATATTAATTATGTCTATTTGAGAATCAATTTACACAAAAAGGTAAGGGTTTTAATCAAATATGCGATTTAATTGTCAATTTAGTCATATTTTACTTTGTTAAAGTCAAGAAGCTTGATTAATTAACAAAATAATTGTTTCATCTCAATTTTACTGCATTTTGTTTAATTTTAAAAGGTTGGTTTGATGAAAAAGATCGTGTTTGACTGGCTATTTTAGACAAGCTTTTGGTTGTCATTGAAATGCAAAGGCTACAATTTAAATTCAATTGTGGCCACTCTATTAAACCACTTCTTTTCAGCCCAAAACTTACACATCTGGCCAGCCAACAACCTAAGAACAATGTAACTTAACCTGACCCGTTGAAATTAAAACCCAAAATCCTGTTTTCTTCTTTTCATTTTTTGTTTTGAACGAATTCAATTCAACAAAACCTAGGCTTTTCCATTGCCAGCAAAGACCAGCTCATTTCTTCCATTTTTGGATGAAATTCAGAGGCTTTTCCCTTTCTCAGTTATTGCCTGACTATTTCTAGTAAAGAAAATTAATGTCACTTTGTCTTCTTCCTCAATTTCATAAACGGTAACTCTTTGGCTGTTGCTTTTTCAATTTTTAAAGTCGAATTTCAAATAATCCCAACAAATGGTGGATTCAAATCCGTCCCACATCGTTTTGAAATGCAAAAACTCTAGCATTTGGGGTTCTATAATTAGAACCCCATTTTTTTCATTTCAAAGGAGGTTTTAGACACCAACAGTTAGGTTTTGACACCTCACAATGGGTTCTTGACAACCCTAAGAGCTTGAACACTCAGAAGCTCGGCTAAGCCATGAGTTTCGAGGAAAGTTCTTGCTCATAGTTAAATTTTTGAAGTGTGTTCTGATTCGTCGGAATAGTTTATTTGGGTGAAAGGTGATTAACTCAACTTCCGTGACCCCCATCGCTGCTCGGCAAAAAGGTAAATTCTCTTCCATTTCTTTTTTTTATCATCGCTGTGCATTTATGTTTGTTGATTGTGTAGACCACTTTTTAATTATATGTTAATCAGTTTAGCCAGCAGTCATATAGATTCTTCAGCATTAATAACTCAGTTTGTTATTTGATTGGAAACTAATTAGCTTAATAAGTTTAGGGTAATTATGTTTCTTTTTGAGATTGTATTTACTGATCGTCTTTGTTTAGAGATTAGTAATTGGTTTGTTACTCTCATTAGTTCCATAGTATCAGTATTGGCTCATGAATGTGACTTATGTATGTGTTGTCTCAGTTAACCAATTTAATCTAAAATGAGCTAGGTATTTTGTTTTAATCATAAACGTTATGTTTTGTATAGTGGTATGTGTATTTAGAGTCATGAGTTAAATGACCAGTTTAGTTATGTTGAGTATCGATCTATGTTCACGAGGTTCAGTTTTAACTATAAAAGCATGTGTTTGCTAGAGCTAATTGAGTTAAAAAGAACCTGTTTTAATTACATGCCTTCTCAGTTGACGTATACACTTAGTTGGTTTAAATCAAGACAATTTGAATATTCTATGATTACAAACTATTTAATCCATGTTTAGGAGGAAAATGATAGAATTGTTGGCATGCATTAACTATGACTAGTATTCTTTTGTACTATGGCCGACATATGAAGAACTTGTTGGTGGGATCTACTTTTAGTTGCCAAAATCTATCAAGTGTATGCTTAATTTAGCTAAGTTTTAGACAATACATGTTATCTGTTACTTATGGTGATATTATAAGTTAAATATTGCTCTGTTTCATTTTTGGTTAAAGATTTGTTCTTGATTTATAAGATCTGTAATGGGTATGATCAATTTTCTGGTCTAAGAAACATGTCTCACACCCTATTTATGGCTTATTCAAACCAGTGATAAGAGTCTGTGTAATGAATTACTGTTATCTTGTTCAAATGATCATAAATCTGATTTTATCTTAAATGCTGGATATGTGACCTGGTTGTGCTGAATAAATGGCAAAACTACTTGTGCATTAAAGTCAGTCTATTCCCTAAGTGTTCCATCAAGATAGGAATTTTTTAGATGGGGAATATGTAGTCTTTCATGGTCTAACATTGGTTTCTGAAAACATGTAGAAGGATTATCATTTTCCTTGTCTCTGAACTGTCTTACACCATTAATGAGCTTCATAAAATCTTTGCAAGGTTTTACTGGAGTACTAAGGAAGAAGGTAAAAGTAGGCACTGGTCCTCTTGGGACAAGATTTGTTTGCCAAAAGAAGAAGGAGGATTAGGATTCCGATCTCTAGATGATGTGTTTAAGGCCCTTTTTGCAAACTATGGTGGAAATTTAGAACATCAAATACATTATGGTCAGCCTTTATGTGGAATAAATATTGCAAGAAGAAGAAGCCTACAGAAGTGCAGTGGAAAGGTGGATCACAAGTGTGGAAAGGAATGCTAGAGTCAAGAGAACAGGTGGATCATCAAATATGGTGGGAACCTAAAAATGGAGCATGTGATGTATGGGAAGATAATTGGACTAAACTTGGTCCATTCAAACAGGTAATACCACCATATTTTCAGATTGACACTAGCATTGAGGAAGTATCACACTTTATGAATGCAGATGGCTGGGATGCACAGAAATTGCATGCCAAACTGCCAAGTAATATGTGTGATCATATCCTACAACAATTGAGCATAGTGGAGCATTCAGAGGCGAAAGATAAAGCATGGTGGATGGCTAGCACTACAGGAGACTTCACTGTAGGGAGTGCTTGGAATATGCTCAGGAGAAAGGCTCAAACAGCAGATAACTTTTCAAAGTTGTGGCACAAAGGAGTTCCATTCAAAATATCATTCTTCCTTTGGAGGTTGTGGAAGTTCAAATTACCAGTGGATGATGTACTAAAGAGAATGAACATAAGAATTGTATCTAGATGTAGATGTTGTTTGAATTCTCAGCAGGAGGAGACAATTCAACATCTGTTCCTTACAGGTGAGTTTGCAGCAGAAATTTGGCAGCATTACAATGCAGCTGTAGGGATAGTTGTGCCAAGGATCCAGATTCATCAGACAATAGTACAATGGTGGTATATGGAAGCTCCTACAAAACTCAAAGCAATTATGCAGGTTGCACCTGCATTCATATGCTGGCAACTATGGAAGAGGAGAAATACTATCATGCATGGGGGTAAGATGAATAAACTAAAGGTCATACATGGGATCAACTATAATCTGCAGCAACTGGTGAAGACATTATATCCTTGGTTGAGACAAGTTCCACATGAATGGCCTCAACTGGTGAAATACTTGGAGGATTACAGGCCTAGAATAGCATATAAGATGGTGCAATGGAAATTTCCTGATGCAGGCTGGTTCAAGTGCAATACATATGGGGCCTCTAGGGGTAATCTAGGATTGAGCTCAGTTGCATTCTGCATTAGAGATGAGGTTGGAAACCTGATATATGCTGGGGCAAGAAGAATAGCTGATACAACTAACATCACAACAGAATCTGTAGCTATATTGGATGGAATTGAATACTGTATTAAAAATGATCTGGTGCCTGTAATGATTGAATCAGATTCTCTGTCCATGATAAACATTATTCAAGGGATATGGGAGATCCCGTGGAAGATTAGTATGGAAGTTAATAAGATCAACTTTTGGAGGAATAAGGGCCAAATGCAGTTTGCTCATATCCTTAGGGAAGGCAATGCACTTGCTGATTTTTTAGCTAACCTGGTTTTTGATTTTGCAGGTACAATTAACTTTCATTCTTCTGCTGAATTGCCAACAGGTGCAAAGAAGATTCTCAATGCTGATAAAATGATGCTGCCTAATTTCAGAACAAAGGTATACAGAAATAGAGAACCAGACTGATCACATGCAGTTGATCATGCAAACAAGTGAAGACACAAGTTGGAGTTACCCAAACAGAAGGCTCATGATAACAGCTTCATAGGATTGTTGTAGTCCTGGTTGGATGACTAAGGTTATCCTTGTTAGTGTGTGGTATTAACAGGAATGTTCATCCTACTAACAGGATTTCTTTAGTTACCTAGTCCAGTTACACGCATTCCACATGACTGATTGTGTAAACTTGATTATAAGGACAACATAAGGTCAGCATAAAGACAGCATAAGGACAGTAACTAGGAGGAACTTCATACTACACTGCTTCTTGAAGGATCTTCAGTGAGATTTGATACCATAGCACCTGGTGAGAGATTGAGGTGACTGATAATGGCATCAATCCAAAGAAGGAGTGTTCTTGTTTGCAGTTTTTCATTGTTACACTTGGCTGCTCAAACAAGGACTAGGCTTTTCTTTCATTTCCTAGGATAGAGTAGTATAGATTTTTTTTTTTAATAAAAATTGGTGAAAATAAAGGGTGATTTGAGTCTGCATGGTTGGGACAATAGGTGCAAGTGTTGTGTGTCTGATTGTTTGGGGTTCCTGTGAGAATTCCTTCAAGGCAGGCTTATAGAGTTAAGAATCTGATTTGGTTATTTCCTTGGAGGTAATAAGATTTGGTATAAGCATTTTCCTTTTGCATTTGGTGAATAGATTTAAAAAGCTCTCCTAGTTGCAGAAGACCAACTGTGCTTGCATAATTTCACCTTGAATGTTGGTAGAAACTATTAGCATGAGGCTTAAAAGGAAAAAACATATATCTTGTTTGAAAGTTTTTTTTCCTCTAAGAAACTGTCTCTTTGTGTGTTTGCTTGTGATGATGTTCAAGTCCTGATCAAAGTAGTTCTGCATTGTCTTTCTTACCCAGACCTTTTTCCATCACCCTGCCGGCTAAAAGCCAAGGCAACAGAGGGATTGGTTTAGCCTCCTCCGACAGCTTGCCATATCGAGGTTCTAGAAACCTTTGGATCTTGTTGTGACATCGAAAATACGGATGATGGTTGCCCCCCTTTGCTGTCTTATTTTTCAAATTTGATGTTAGGCCCAATGTTTATCATCAGTCATTATGCTTGCTTTTCTTTTGAAAATACTGAGTTTGTTTGGTGTCTTTACTGCCTGATGACTACTCTAAATAATTTAACACTGGGTGTTCTTTTAAGTTGGCCTATACACATATATAACCTCCTTGACTTGGATACCACACTTGATGAGTTTACTTCCATGGCTTGTGATTGCTGCTGAACTTCAAAAGGACAGGTCCTCAAATGACTAAAGCATGGTTGTTTATCTGGCATATTATTGCTGTTGCTACTTGTTGAGCCTTCCTGTAGTTGAGACTGCCCTTGGTTGTGGCTTGTTGCTACAACATATGACTGCTACCATAAATGGGGTGTGGCTTGAATTAAAAACTACAAATTCTACACTTGATAAGTTTGCCCTTTCTGAGGTAAGCTGTTGTTATTTGCTTTTTGGCCGCACTTGTTGGGCTGCCTGCAGTTGTGGCATTTTGTTAACTGCTCTGCACATTAAGCAAACAAATGCCATAGTTTCATGGGCTTCTGTTACATTTTGGAAAGCAACTGATATTGCATTCAATATGAGAACAAATACTACACTTGCTGCTTGCTGTGGCTGCCATTATTGATATTTGTTATAGTGCTGGGAATTAATTTTGTTGTCTCAAGACTTGCTCTGTTGTTGCTATGTTTTTGCTGCACTTTATGAGGCAAACATATGCTTTACTTGATATAAGAATAAATTGATTTGAGTATGATACGACACTAGGGGCCAATGAAAAAAATGATTTTTGAGGCCATGCCTTGTCCGGAAAGGTTATCCCTTGGTTTAGGCAATGATGATCTCACAGTGATATCACGAGGTAGGAACCAACATGCGCTTAGCAAGGAAACTATAATGGCCACTAATTTTCAGCCACAACATGATTCGTGTTCCTTTGCCATATTTGAAACCGTGAGTCTGAGCCTCCTGAATCAAAGCTCTCAAAGTTTGATACGAGTCCAAGGGATATTATTATTTATGTTCCTAAACGTCACCCTACAAGGTGGCGTATCATTTTGACTAACAATTTCCTTTTCATTGTGCGAATAACCAATAAAACAAGCACTGAAAGCAAAGCTTTTGGACGAAGTAAAAGGATCAGATGCTTAGAGCTTCGGATGAAGACTAGAAGAGTATGGGATTTGGGCCCAAGGCCGACAAAGCTAAACTTTCTTTCCTTCTTCATTTTGTATAAAACATGCTTATTTTATATGTTTACATTCACTTTGTATGAACATGCTTCTTATTGTAAATATCTGTATAGATGTTGAAGCCCTTATAAGTTGGAACCTGGGATTCAGGTAAATGATATTTCAAATTGTACCCGAACGATAAAAGAGTTGTATTCCATTTGATTAAAGTAGCTAAAAGTGAAAGAATGGTTTCTTGCACGAAAAGTTGATTATCTTTGAATATATCTTTAAAAGTACATTTCATAATTTGAGGAACTTAAGAAAAGAAAGGAAAAAGAAATATTTGGGCTAGACCCAACTCAATGAATTCAGATGAATGGGATATCTTTCAAAGCCCGAGTTTGGGAAAATAGTTCTGAGGATATGCTTGACCAAAGAGATAAAAGGTGGATAATGTATGAATTAATAAAGAAATATACATATATGTGTACATATGCATTTTCTTACAAACAAACACATGGCATTAGTTTCAGCTTGGGCACACCCGATATTACTATCCTTAGAAGTAAAAGGACAAACTATTTTTTACCCAGATATTTTAAATCCGAACTCAAAGTACCCTTACTTAAAAGGGAATTTATTTAACTCTTTTAAACCCAAAATGATATGCCATGACAACATTTTTATACGGGAAACTAAACAAAGCATAAGCAGTTTATACAAAATCACACATTGAAGCTCTAAGGTCAACCGTATGCTACGGATCCTCAATAATAGGGTGCCTAACACCATCACTTGGAGATCACCAGAACCCTTACCTAGAACTCTGGATTAGGAAGGATTTTTTACTGTATTTGATAAAACCTTCACCATCGATTTTTCTAATTTCCTAAAAATTAGCTGGCGAATCTTTTTCAAAACGAGTCTGAAAGAGCACCAACAAGTTCTTAGTAGCTTTCTGTGCGCTAACCTGACATACGAAATGTGAACCGTTGCAGATGGCGGCTCCGCTGGGGAATTTAGGTTCTAACAATATGCGTTTCTGTATAATGTGATTATATGTATAAACTGCTTATGGGTTTACTTTCCTATATATATAAACTGTCATCGCATGCATATTAGCTTGTTTTTTGTTAAATTAGGGCCCAAATAAGAAGTTGTTTTGTGCCCATGAAGGTTCTTTTTCTAGGACAACTTAACAGAGGCTAAATGTCAAATGATCAATGCCTTAGGATAAGAGAGTAGACTATTATGTGAAGCCTTAAACAACAGAATAGTTTGGTTTAAAGGTAATATTAAACTCATCCTAGTTCTAGAGGTTTCTAGTGGTTGTCATTTGGTTGTGGGATGGGATAAAGGGTTGAGAGTGCTTCAGGGGAGTAAAAAGAAGGTTAAAGCATAGACTGGGCTGATGACCAGTTTGGACTTGCCTCCTTTTTACTAAAGAAGAGGGTCTAGGAAAGGGTTTGGGGGTGATGACCCAACCTGTACTGTTTCTTCTTTAGGGCTTTGAAGTCATTTTGCCCTGGGTTTCATTCCTATGACCATGGAACACACAGAAGCCCTTTAGTTGACTAGGAAGAGGTTAATAAGACCTTGGAGGGATTTTGCTAAAACTGTGACACTAAAGTCAACCTAGATTAATCAAATAGGATCCTTTGAGGTTTTGTTGGCTGAAGATAGGCCAGAATAGTATACTTGAAGACTCTAAGTTAATTTGGTTCTAAAAATCAAGCTGTCTCACCTTTAAGGATGGTAGGATTGATTTAATGACAGGATGAGAGGGTCGTTGTCACGACCCATTTATCCTAAGCCGTGTGAGCACATACCTTCCCACCTTGGTAAGCGAACCCTCAACTCAACAACAAACAAAGTCGCAAATACATAACTAATAGAGCAGAAAAGAATAGATAAGTAAGTCTCACGATATATATAAAGAAGATAAGTAGATAAACCGACAAGTATAAGCCAAACGTAATCAAATCCAAGTGCATGTTGTCACCTAATTAAAACATCTAATCCCAAATGAGCCTAGTCTAAATGTATCGAGTCCAAATCTAACATCACAAGTACAACACAAAACATTTCAAAATCAAGCCATAATGCAATGCAATGCAATGCCATGCAAATGCTGTGTACACATGTACTCCGGATGGAAATATCGAAATCTCGGTAGCACAACCCAGTGTGACTCGCAAAGTCTAAGTGCCACCCATCCCGGATCTCTGCCCAACAGACAGACGGGAGCCCGGATCTTTTCCCACAGAGGGTTCTCACCGGCACCACTCTGGGGGACTCGCAGAGTCCATGCACTCACTCAATCAACGATTCTGAAACTAACATCAGACATCGACCATCTCACGTCACTCAAGTAAAATCGAGCCTAGCTCATCAAGGGTTTCATCAAGTTTCATCAGTATCTCAACAGTGTATCATGAAAATGAGAGTGCGTGCAATGCATGTATCAACATCAATAATCATGCTCAATATCACAAGTACCAATAATGGGTACGCCAACAATATTTCCGAATCGCAAATACCAACAATGGGTGTGCCAACAATATAATCGAATCACAAGTACCAACAGTGGGTACGCCAATAATATCGTAAACAAGATGATACAACAGAATCCAACATCAATCAACAACTCATGGCATCAATCCAACACAATAGAACAATCTAATCACAACATCATGGGGTGGCTAGCCCCAAACACACCACAGGGCCCAACAAAAGGCAATATCCAACCCAACTTCATACCCGAAGGTTCACATGCTGTCTTCGATAATATAATCTAAATATGCGCTTTGCTATACGAAGTCTTACCAAGAGTAAGCCATAACCTACCCGGATGGCCAAACCGCAACACCAACAACTCACTCCTTTGCCTTGGCTTTCCGCTGAACCTTAGAACCAAAATAATCTAAGCAAAATCGAAATCTAGATTAGAAATCATGAAGAATGATACTAATATTGTTACCATTCTATTTAGGTCAATTATAACCCTAGAAATTAGGGAAACGGGCCCATAAGAGCAAAACGGGAAATCCGGAAGCTACATATCAAATTCAGCACTAGGTGATCATAGCCCAACCACTAATTGCTAAAATAACTCATAGATTTACCCAATTTCGAATTTGAAGTAAAACCCCCAATTTGGGTATAAATCCTAACTCTTTGATTCCGAAATTCAACACTAGAAATGGAAGATATATGATTAACAAGCTTAGATTCATCAAAAACTAGCATAAACCCCATCAATTTATCATTAATAAGCCTAAGGAAAATGTTCATCAAAACCTTCTTCTAACTTCCATTACTAAGGGATGATTAAAGGAAAGGGAAAATCTAAGATGATTATGATTAAAGGAAGAATAAAGGAATTAGAAAGATTTACCTCCAAGGATATTCCCAAAATATCTCCAAGAACAGTTCCCCAAAGCTCCGATTTCAAAATGGAAAATAATGAGGGTCTAAAGGCTTTTAGCACTTCATTAATTATACACACTGCCCGTCACCCACTTTAGCGGCACTGGGACCGTCCCAAATGAGCCGCTTCAGCGGTCTACGCAAAAATCCTTAGACTGCTCCCGTGGAAGGGCTACCGTTCCAGCAGTACCGCTACCACGGTGCTGGTGCCGCCAAAGCGGGCACCAGACACCAGAAACTTACCCAAGTTTCACCATTTGATCTGATTTTTTGATTATTTCCCGAGGCCATCTACTCACATACCATACACATAGACACACATAAAAACATGCTACGAATGTGCCTGTGGCCTCGGAATTCCCAACGGAGGTCTCGTTGACCGAGTCAACCCCAATGTCTTAATTTAAATTTCTCAACCCAAATCCCAAAATGCATCCGAGTGCATTGGGAACCAAATCAAATACACACACAAGTTTAGTCTAAACGACTATCCGGACCTCTCCGAATTGACGGAATCCCAAAAAAGGTCCATTTATCCATAAGTCAACTTTGGGGCAATCATTTTTTACTTTAAGCCTATATTTCACAAAGGTTGCTCGAATCCAGTCTATACACCTCGGGAAGCATGCCAGCGGTCCCTTCGGGTGAAAAATGAGCTAATCAATGCTCGGGAAAGGGCTAAAATGCCGAAAAGATTACAACGACCAAACGGGTCGTTACAGTCATGAGTGCAGGTATGCAAGTTAGGAACCACTTGGCCAAGGGAAGTCTTTTTAAAGACACCTTGGAGGGGAGCTTAAGAATAGAAAGTAAAAAGAAATATTTGGGATAGACCCAACTTAATGAATTCAGATGAATGGGATTTCTTTCAAAGCCCGAGTTTGGGAAAATAGTTCAGAGGATATAGTTGACCAAAGAGACAAAATGTGGATAATGTATGAATTAATAAAACTATACATATATGTATACATATTTATTTTCTTACAAACAAACACATGGCATTAATTTCAGACGGGACACACTCGATATTATTATCCTTATATGTAAAAGGACAAACTATCTTTTTCCCGTATATTTTAAATCCGTACTCAAAGTACCATTACTTAAAAGGGAATTTGTTTAACTTTTTTAAAGCCAAAATGATATGCCATAACAATATTTTTATATGGGAAACTAAACAAAGCATAAGCAGTTCATACAAAATCACACATTAAAGCTCAAAGGTCAATCGTATGCTACGGATCCTTAATACTTGGGTGCCTAATACCTTCCCTCGGGGATCACCAGAATCCTTGCCTAGAACTCTTGATTACGAAGGATTTTTCACTGTATTTGAATAAACCCTTCACCACCGGTTTTCCTAATTTCCTAAAAATTAGGTGGCGACTCTTCTTCAAAACAAGTCCGAAAGAGCACCAACAAGTTCTTAGTAGCTTTCCGAGTGCTAACCCCACTCGCGAAATGCGAACCGTTATAGGGAACTCAAAGTCTTTCCTAGACCCTCCTTAGCCTTAGATAAATTACTTCCTATGTTGCCACAAAGCAAGTGACAACCATTTTGATTTTTTTTTTTACTTACAAGACCAAATACCGTCTCATTCTTTACCTAAATAAACTAACTGGTCTAACTATTTCTAGAGTGATAGAAGACTGATTCATTTCCCCAAACCTCTGTTTGTTTTTTCAATCAGCTTTTTGTTGATCTTACGGAGACAGGCATCATAACATGAATAACTACATAGTCAACACATTCTTCTAATCCCTAATGACCTCAAACAAGAGAAGACAAGTTTCTTCATGCATAATCCTAATATACATCTTTTAGATCTTGTTTAAGCAGATAAACCCTTAAGATAAGTAATTTAGTCATAACAACCGTTTCTGCATGCATATGAATGACAAAGTAGACATGATCACATATAAGGAGTTAACATAGACTCCAAATCACTTTAGCATTCTCAAACTAATAGTCACAGACTCAGACCAAGATACTAACATGTCATTTGAAACAAACAAATCCAGAAAAATAGGCTATCACAGGATCCTATAAAGGCAATAAAGTCGCATACAAGCTATCAAATGGGCAAGAGATGGACAATTGGATCTGAATAAACACACTCAAAGACCTCAAACACATATACATACTAATTCAAATAACTATACGGTTGCTCGTAGTCCATATCAAACCAACATACTTAAGCATGGAACACAAGAGTTGCTAAAAGAGTACATGAGTCATAATATGGTTAAAGCAAAATATGAATAAGCATAAGAGACTGTATTGAAACTACATTAGGCTGAAATCATCTAAAGTAAACACTGGATAGGCATGACTGATCTAGACAAACTTACAACATTAAAAACTCATATCCAAATAAATGTTCTAGTCTAAGCAGGCCAATGTCAATCCCAATCCAACAGTGGACACATACAATTTATAAAATAAGTTAACAGATCCATTTCATATGATTACATGTATAAATATGACATAACAAGTATAGCTACCCCGGAATCACATAAGTGAGTCAATAGGTGCATAACAAATAAGATTCAAACCATATTCAGATAAGATATAAGCATGGATGAAGCCTACTTTAGATATGTTCTACAATAGCTAACTATATCAACACATGAACAAATTACTACATAACTACATGGCTACCTGATTAATTTATACTACATTAGATTAGCTAGCCTAAATTAAACAAAATTAAGCTAAAACATTCAAATTAAACTAACATGAATACTAACACAGACATAAACTAAACTAAATATGAAGAAATGCTAAAAATACATTAAAATAAATGAAAGGAAGAAGGTTTACCTTTTTCAAGTGCAACCTCTGGTCGAGATTGAATTTGGAGACTTATTTACTCTTTTTCAATCCACACTCAGCCATAAAAATGACAAAATATTAAACTAGTGCTCAACGTTTAGAGAAATATTCAATGTGTCAAATTCAAGTCGGTCACCTTGTAAAACCCTAAGTTTCGAGCCTTTTGCTTGTGAATATAAGCTTGTGTGTAATGTGAAAGGTTGGGGTTCTGTACATGGAACCCTATAACCCTAACTCTTTGTTGCAAATTCAATGTGGGATAGAAAATTCTTCAAACCGCTTGAATCCGTGTGAATCAATGTAAACCAATGAGAGTCGTAACTTTTGGGTCTCAATGAGAAAAATTCCATCAGAACGTTTGCAGAAAAGAAAAGAGAGAGAAAGGGAGTAATACCGTGTTTGGGTTGATACATGGTGGAGTAAGGACAGAGCATTGAATTCTCCTTCCCCAAATGACCATACAAGGTCTACGGAAAAGCAAACTGCTCTGTGTTATTGCAATTCTTGTCGATTTGATGACGAAGAGAGAGAGAGAGAGCGCTAGAGGAGCCTCAGGAAGCTAGGGTTTCTGTCTTTCCTCTTCAAACAAATGAAGCCCTGAAGGGTCGTTTGGTATGTCTTAAGGGGTCATTTGGATATTGGGCTGTGTCTGGTCCTCGTTTGGACTAGGCTTAGTCGTCAAAACATTTAAAAAAAGGTGGGGGGACTGGCCCAATGGCAAATAAATGTATACATTCGTGTATACATGTATAGACATTGTATATATATGTATATCTAAAAGGATAAAACGTGCAATTTTAACAAATGGCCAAAATTAAAACATGTCAACTAATCAAACCTTTCGATTATAGCCCTAATTAAACGGAAACTAATTAATTCCTTTTCAAACGTGGCCAAATGCATAAAATGATTAAATATTACAATTATAATCTTAATTGACCCTTAATCAAGATTTTTACTATTTCAATTACAGCCACAATTAACACATAGCAAGCAATTGTAATCAATTTTGAGAATAAAAGCAATTGCGGCCAAATAAATTATAAAATTGAGATGCAATTGATTATCTTATTTTATTAACCAATTTTCTTGAATTAACGGAGTGAAATACTTGTCAATATGATATTTAATAATTTAAACAATTAATTGAATAATTTTTTAATACTATTTTGAATTAATTTTTGACAAATACTTAAATATTTAAGGGAAAATATGCAAAATATTTTAAATGACCTACAATATATATTTGAAATTATTTTGCCAAATGAAATGGCAAAATATTAATGAAATAATTTTGTAAAAGTCATGTTGGTTTATAAAATAGATATTTCACTCCGTCTGAGATTCAAGAACTCCGGATAATTAAATAAAATTATCGAAGGGCCAAAATTAGGTGTCAACACGTACAAGACTCAAAAGGATGGTGTGTAACATTATGAAGTCTGGCAGGATGAAATTGTCACGACCCATTTTCACTAAGTCGTGCGGGCACCTATCTTTCCTACCTCGGTAGGCGGACCCTTATCCCAACAATCATAAAACATAAATAAAGTAGAAGAAAATAGAATAACGTAAGTCTCACAATAATGATATAAGGAAATGCGAAAGTAATAAAAATCCAACCCCAGTATCTGGTCTGGTCATACAACAGCATCTAAACCAAAATACTGCCTGTTTGAATCGTGATAATAATACATAAGTAGTCTCAAATCATGTCATTGAATGAAAGTAAGACATAAGTAGTGGGAAGAGTCTTCGGGCAGCGAACATCCTCATGCTCACCCTGAATAGACTCGACAGCAACCTCAATAATCAGCCACGAGGGGTAGAAGTAGATCTAACTTGGCACTCTGTATTCATAACAGAATGCAGCAGGTGTAGGTCTGTACAAACAACACGTACTGGTAGGTATCATAGGCCGACTAAGACTAGCTAACGTATATAAAGACAACAAAGCCAGATAAACACGTAAAACAACAAGGTACAAGTCAACACAAATCAATAACCATGGTACAAGTCATCACCTATGTTATAGCATATAAACCCAAATGTGCCATGTCTCAGTATAACCAATACGAACCAGTATATCACAATCATATCACAACTATATCCCAGAAAACTAAGAGGTACAATTCAATGCAATAATGTATGAATGATGAATGCAATGCATATACACCGTACATATGTATTCCGACGATGGAACATCACATCTCAGCAGCACAACCCATGGGGGACCCGTGAAGTCCATGTACCAATCACTCCGCGCACAACCCAGAGATGACTCCGCATCCAACCAATACACCTTATATTAGTCATTCCGCACACAACCCATAGATGACTCAATATACATCAAGTCTCAAAATAGTACCGGTCACATCGCACACAGCCTATGGATGACTCATATCAAATGTGTCTCAATGCATATGTATTTCCTTCTCACTTTCCATCCTCAGTACCATAACAAGGCAATATCAATGTACCATGGAAATGAGTATGAATACGATGCAATGTAATATCAAATAACCAATTTAATCCCAAATAATATCACACATGTCACACAAGTAATATCAATAATAAGGCTACACAATAAGCCACAATGGAATCACACTTCTCATCTCAATATCAAATAAAAGTAAGGTACCGCAATATCATAATCATGATATATCACTAATCACCAATATGCAATGTCTCAATGTGGCAACAAACTAATAAGTAAATAAAACAAGATAAGTCAACAACGCAACTGGGTAGGTAGGACCCAAATAATTTAACAAGGCACAACCTAAGGCAATATCCATCCCAACTTCATACCCGAAGGTTTACATGCATTCTCCGACAATATCATCTAAGCATACACTTCGCTAATCGAAGTCTCACCATAAGGTAAATTGTAACCTACCTGGAAAATGGAACAACAAATCTCCAACAATAAAACCTTAGTCTTGCCCTTCTTTTGTGCCTTGTGATAATGAAAGTCTAGTCATATCTGGATTAGGAAATTAGAATCAAGAAGAGTCATTATCAAACCTTACTTGTATTCAAGACACAAATCCCAACCTCTGGAATGGGGTTTATGAACTAAAAAGATAAAATTAGGAATATATAGGTCTCAACATGAAATTAATGTTCTAGGTGGTCAATTCTAATCAATTATAAGCTAGAAGAACTCATGAATAACTCAAATTCGGATTCTAGGCAAAAACCCCGATTTTAGGTATAAACCCTAACTCCCACTTCCATAATTTAGCCACTAATTGGGAAGGAATCATGCAATAATAGTTTCTAATCATCAATTACATGCTTAATGAAGCTAACCCAATCAATAGTTCAAGGTTTAATAGCCTAGAATGAAGAATACACAAAACCCTATTTCAAATCACCATTTCTTAAGGAAACTAGCATGTTTAATGGATTCCTAAGGTGATTAATGTAACAAGGAATGGAAAGGAAGGTGAAAGAACTTACCACAATGATTTTCTATGAAGAATACCCTTGAATGCTCCAACAAAGCTCAAAAGTCGAAATGGTATTGAATGAACAACTTAGGGCTTTCAACACACATTTAATTAATCGAACTGCACGTCACCCGCTTCCACGCTCATTGTAGCGCTTCAACGGTCCCACTTCCATGGTCCCATGACCGCTTCAGCGATCCATGCCCAATGCCACCACAAAGGCAAGGTCACCGCTATAGCGGTACCGCTACCGCTATAGCGAGTCACCAGACACCAGAAATTCCTTAAATTCCATCAACTTAACTTGAAATTTCGACTATCACCCTAGACCATCTGCTCACAAACCATAGATGCTGACATACATAAAAACACACTACGAACGCACTCATGGCCTCAAAATTCCCAATGGAAGTCTAGTTGACCGAGTCAAGCCCAGATACGTCAAAACTAACGTCCTAACCGAAGTCCTAAACTGCTCCTGAGTGCATTTGGAACCGAACCAAACTAAATATACACACAAGTTTTAAAAGATTATCCGGACCTCTCAAAATTGACGGATTCGTAAAAAAGGTCCGTTTACCGAAAAGTCAACTTTGGGTCAACTCTTTTCCGCTTTAAGCCGAATTTCCCATAAAATCGCCCAAATCATATCCAAAGGCGTCGGGAAGCGTGTCAATAGTCCTCTCGGGTCAAATGTGAGCTAATCACGATCGGTAAAGGGTCGAAAGCATCGAAAAAGAAATAACAACCAAATAGGTTGTTACATCAGATACCAATTAAACAATCGCTCGTCCTCGAGCGACAAGGAAAAGAGAACCGGGGGTACTTGAATCAGCAAATAACTAAGGATATCGGCTACGCATGCCGGACTCAGTCTCCTAAGTAGCCTCCTCAACAGGACGATGCTTCCATTTCACCTTCACAGAAGCTATCTCCTTAGACCTCAACTTTCAAACCTGTTATCTAAAATCGCAATAGGCGCCTCCTCATAAGTCAGATTCTGATAAAGCAATACCGAGTCCTAACGAACAATATAAGTACTATCAGCATGATACTTCTTCAGCATAGACACATGAAAAATTGGATGAATTCCTTCCACGCCTTGTGGCAAGGCCAACTCATAAGCAACATCGTCCACACGATCAAGGATCTCAAATGGCCCAATATACCTCAGGCTCAACTTACCTCTCTTCTCAAATCTCATAACACCCTTCATGGGTGAAATCTTCAGCAGAACCTGTCGCCAACGACAAACTCTGAATCTCAAACCTTCTGGTCCGTATACATCTTCTGTCGATAAATCTGTACCCCAAGGTTGAACCTCAAATGCATCAAACTAACTAACCGGAGATCTACATCTCCTACAATAAAAAGCCTCAAAAGGCGCCATGTCAATACTCAAGTGATAACTATTGTTATATACAAACTCAGCGAATAGAAAGTACTGATCCCAATGACCACCAAAGTCTATAACGCAAGCCCTCAACATAACGTTGAGCACCTGAATGGTCTGCTCAGACTGCCCATCGATCTGAGGATGGAATGTTGTACTAAGATCCACTCGGGTACCCAACTCATCATGAAAAGCTCTCAAGAAATGGGAAGTAAAGATAGTACCCCGATCAGATATGATAAAAATGGGGACCCGATGCAATCTCATAATGTCACAAATGTACAACTTGGCTAGCTTCTCTGCAGTTTAAGAAACCTGAACTGGAATGAAATGAGCGGACTTAGTCAATCGATCAACTATCACCCAAATCGAATCAAACTTACCCAGGGTCTTTGGAAGACCCATAAAAAAATCCATGGCAATTCTCTCCCACTTCCCCTCGAGAATGGACATCCTTTGAAGTACACCACCGGGTCGCTGAAGCTCATACTAAACTTGTTGATAATTCCCACACTTAGCCATAAAATTAGCTATATCCCTCTTCATACGACGCCACCAGTAATGCTGCCTCAAATCACGATACATCTTAGTCTCCCCCGATTGAATGAAATATCGAGAGTTATGGGCCTCAGTAAAAATATATGAGTCAAGTCACCAACACGAGGAACACACACGTACCCCTTAATCCTCAAAGTACCCTCAGAATCAATTATGGCCTCCTTGGCCTCACCCATCAGAACCCTATCTCGAATCTTGCTTAATTGAGCATCCTCAAACTGATGAGTCCTGATCTGATCTAACAAGGATGATCTCGCTTCCACACAAGCTAAAAATCTGTCTGGAGCTGAAATATCAAGGCGAACGAAACTATTGGCCAGAGTCTAAAACTCCATGGCCAACGGATACTCGAGAATCGAACAGGCTAAAATCCCCATACTCATGGCTTTGTGACTGAAGGCATCAGCAACAACATTGGCTTTCCCTGGATGATAAAGAATAGAGATGTCATAATCCATCAAGTGCTCCATCCGTCGGCGCTGCCTAGAGTTAAGATCTCTATGGGTAAACACGTGCTGAAGGCTGTGGTTATCGATGAAAACCTCATAATTGATGCCATACAAGTAATGCCTCCAGATCTTCAAAAGGGAAGACCACAGCTAGCAACTCCAAGTCATGGGTAGGTAATTTCTCTCATAGATCTTCAACCGACGGGAAGCATAGGCTATAACACTAACCTCCTACATCAACACAACACCCAAACCTACACGAGATGCATCATAATAGACTGAAAATCCTTACTCTCGACGGGTAATGCTAGAATCGGGGCTAAAGTCAAAAGGGTCTTGACCTTTTGAAAGCTCTCCTCATAATCATCGAACCACTGGAAGGGAACATCTTTTTGAGTCAATCTGGTCAACGACGTAGCAATAGTAGCGAAACCTTTCATAAATCGACGGTAGTAACTAGCCAAACCCATGAAACTACGGAGCTCGATCACAGTAGTAGGCTAGCCTAATATATCACAACCTCAATTTTCTTAGGATCAACCATGATCCCACCCTTAGACACAACGTGGCCTAAAAACGCCATAGACTGCAACCAAAATACGCACTTCCAAAACCTAGCAAACAAACAATTCTCCTTCAACAATCCAAGTACTATACGAAGATGGCTCTCATGCTCGTCTATACTCTTGGAATACACCAAGATATCATTAATAAACACTACCAGAAATGAGTCAAGGAATGGCCTAAAGATGCCATTCATCAAAGTCATGAATGCAGCCGGGGCTTTGGTAAGCCCGAATAACACAACCAAAAAATCATGATGCCCATATCTCATTTGAAAAAGCTTTTTTGGGAATATCCTCGGCTCTGATCTTCAGCTAATGGTAGCCTGAACGCAAGCCAATATTCGAGAACACTAAAGTACCCTGAAGCTGGTCAAATAAATCATCAATACGAGGCATAGGGTACATGTTATGAATCGTAGCCTTGTTCAGCTGACGATAATCTATGCACATCCTCATAGATCCATCATTCTTCTTCACGAACAACACAGAAACACCCAATGGGAGACACTCGATCTAATGAACCCTTTGCTCAATAAATCTTACAACTGCTCCTTAAGCTTTCTTAACTCAGTGGGTGCAATCCGATATGGCAGAATAGAAATAAGGTGGGTACCCAGTTCCAAGTCAATACAAAAGTCAATGTCGCAATTGGTTGGCATACCCGACAAATCGGATGGGAATACCTCGGCGAAGTCGCTCACAATGGGAATGGACTCAAGGGGTGGAGATGCAACGACAGTGTCACACACATGAGCCAGCTAAGCTAAAAACCCCTTGTTGACTAATTTCTTTACTTGAAGGAAAAAATAATCTTTCTCGGAGCGGGACTAGGAGTACCCCTCCACTCGAGTCTAGGAATGCCCAGCATGGCTAAAGTGACTGTCTTGACATGACGGTCCAAGAACGTATGATAATGAGAAAGCCAGGTCATACCTAAAATAATATTGAAATCCACCATATCAAGTGTCATCAAGTTTTTGTATCATGTTATTAGTTGGGACTTGACTTGCCAGTAACTGAAATGACCGCATCTGAGGCCTCCGCCTCGGGTCTACCTGGGAACGAATAACACTGGGCCCCACCATGACCCAACTGTCCAGATAATCCACCTCTCGAACTCTAGGACCCACCTCTATTGGACTGGGACCCACCCCTAGAAGTTTGTGAACCATAATAGCCTGACTAAGCATTGACTCTTAGAGAAGAACCACCCCTGCTACCTGAAGATGCCGGAGTCCTCTGGGTCTGATAAGCCTGCTTGGATATAGAACACTCTCTAGCAATACGACCAAGCGATCCACATGAAAAACAAGCTCTAGAAGGCGAGCCTGATGAACCGAAACAGAAGGCCCAGCTGGAGCAACTCTGTATGCTCGTCCAGAAAATGAGCTCTCAGGAGCTCTCTACCTGGATGGCCCATTAGAAGAAGTCCGCAATGCTGACTGTACAGGGTAGCTTGAATAGGTCTGGTACTTCCTAAAACTCTGTCCGGTGCCCCTCGAGCTGGAACCACTATAACCCCCAAACTGTCTCTGCTTCTTCTCATTAACCCCTCCAAACGAACGGGCCTTGGCAGCCTGAACTAGTGACGCATTCTTAACAGTGGATTAGAAGGAAGAACCCATGTCCTCAAGCTGAAGGCATGGAATCTAAAGAGAAGTAACGAGCCCACCAATAAATCGTCGAATCCTATCGGGCTCAGTAGGAATCAGGCTTGCTGAATAACGGGCCAAATGCAAGAAACGGGTCACATAAGCATCAATAGATAATCCCTTCTGCTGCAAGTGGAGGAACTTATCTCTACGCGCCTCTCTCAAGGCACGAGGCACATATTTCTCAAGAAAGGCCCGATAAAACTGTGTCCAACTATATGGAGAAGAACCCTCTGGTCTATAAGAAATGAAGTATTTCCACCAGGTCTCCGTGCCACCGCGAAACTGGTATCACACATAATCAACCCCGTGGGTCTCGACAATCCCCATCATGTGCAATAACTCATGCATGTCCAATATAAAATTATATGCCTCTCTAGATGTACCGGTGAATCTCGGTGGATCCATCTTCCTGAATCTCCCTACCAGCTCCGGATCGGTCAAAGTCATAACAGGGCCTGGCATGGGTCTAAGATCATATCTCGGGGCCGGCACTACATCCATTTGTGGAGCGATAGCCGCAGTAGGGTGTGCTGCACGAGTCTGCCTCTGCTCGGGGGTTTGTGCCCCAGCTCTAGTATGTGATCCTCCACCCGAAGAAGTAATACAAACGGTAGCCTGCTGTGCATCCAAATGCAGTAGATTGTGATCCATAGTGTTCTAAACTGTCTGATCTAAAATGTCCTCAGGGTGTGCCCGTGCAGGAGCCACGTCATCCCCAACGGCTTGGTCTCGAACCGAATGAACCTCAGGCTCAGGATCTAGAGATGGAGATCTCACATGCTGCTGCCCAACCGCAGTGGCCCTGCCCCTGGATGGTGCAGCCTCGCGGCCTCTAGCTCGACCGCGTCCTCTAACTGTCGCTCATCCCCTGGTGCTAGCCGCAGCTGCAGGCTCTGGCACTTGATCTCTAGCTATCGTGGCTCAAGTCCTCACCATCTGTGAGAGAAGAGATATGAGTAAGGTACCAATTCGATAGTTCCAGATACCAATTAGAATAAAGTGGCATGAAAGAATGAAAGAATGTGAAGTTTTCTAAATGTCCTACAACCTCTCTTAGATAAGTGCAGAGCTTATCGTACCAATCCACCAGACTCCACTAGACACGCTCTTGCATTATAGACCAGGTAACCTAGGGCTCGGATACCAACTTGTCACGACCCATTTTCACTAAGTCGTGCAAGCACCTACCTTTTTCACCTCGATAGGCGGACTCTTATCCAAACAATCATAAAACATAAATAAAGCGAAACAAAATAGAATAACGTAAGTCTCACAATAATGATATAAGGAAATGCAAAAGTAATGAAAATCCAACCCCAATATCTGGTCTGGTCATACAAGAGCATCTAAACCAAAATACTACCAGTTTGAATCGTGATAATGATACATAAGTAGTCTCAAATCATGTCTCAGAATGAAAGTAAGAGATAAGTAGTAGAAAGAGTGTTCGGGCAGCGAACGTCCTTATGCTCACTCTAAATAGACTTGGCAGCAACCTCGATAATCAGTAACAAGGGTTAGAAGTAGATCCAACTTGGTACTCCAAATTCATAAAAGAATGCAGTAAGGGTAGGTCAGTACAAACAATACGTACTGGTAGGTATCATAGGCCGACTAAGACTATCTAACGTATATAACCACAACAACGCAAGATAAAAATATAAAACAACAAGGTTCAAGTCAACCTGAATCAATAACCACAGTACAGTCATCAAATATGTTATAGCATCTAAATACAACTGTGGCAAGTCTTTAGTGTAACTAATCCGAACCAGTATATCACAATCATATCACAACTACATCATAGAAAACCAAGGGGTACAATTCAATGCAATCATGTATGAATGATGAATGCAATGCAATGAATATGCACAATACACATGTACTCCGACGATGGAACATCACATCTCGACAGCATGACCCATAGGGGACTCGCGAAGTTCATGTAGCAGTCACTCCGCACATAGCCCAGAGATGACTCTATATCCAACCAATAGACCTCATAACAGTCATTTCACACACAACCCAAATATGGCTCAATATGCAACGAATCTCAGAATAGTACCGGTCACTCAGCACATAGCCCAGAGATGACACGTATCAAATGTGTCTCAATGCGTCTGTATTTCCTTCTCACTTTCCATCCTCAGTACCATAACAAGGCAATATTAATGTATAATGGAAATACGTATGAATATGATGTACTGTAATATCAAATAACCAATTTAATCCCAAACAGTACCACATATGGCACACAAGTAATATCAATAATAAGGCTACACAATAAGCCACAATGAAATCACAATTCTAATCGCAATATCAAATAAAATTAAGGTACTGCAATATCATAATCGTGATATATCACTAATCACCAATATTTAATGTCTCAACATGGCAACGAGCCTATAAGTAAATAGAAAAAGATAAGTCAACAACGCAACGGGGTTGCTAGCCCCCAAATAATTCAACTAGGCTCAACCTAATGCAATATCCAACCCAACTTTATACTCGAAGGTTTATATGCATATTCCGACAATATCATCTAAATATATGCTTCGATACTCGAAGTCTCACCATAAGGTAAACCATAACTTACCTGGAAAGCCGAACAATAAATCTCCAACAATCAAACCTTAGTCTTACCCTTCCTTTGTGCTTTGTGATAATGAAAGTCTAGTCATATCCAGATTAGGAAATTAGAATCAAGAAGAATCATTATTCAAACCTTACTTCTATTCAAGACCTAAATACCAACCTATGGAATGGGGTTTGTGAACTAAAGAGATAAAATTAGGAATCTATAGGTCTCAAGATGAAATTAATATTCTAGGTGATCAATTGCTAACAATTACAAGCTAGAAGAACTCATGAATTACACAAAGTCGGATTCTAAGCAAAACCCCCCAATTTTGGGTGTAAACCCTAACTCCCAATTCCACAATTTAGCCACTAATTAGGAAGGAATCATGCAATAATAGTTTCTACTCATCAATTCCATGCTTAATGCAGCTAATTCAACCAATAGTTCAAGGTTTAATAGCCTAGAATAAAGAACGCACAAAACCCTCTTTCAATCCACCATTTCTTAAGGAAACTAGTATGTTTAATGGATTCCTAAGGTGATTAGTGTAGCAAGGAATAGAAAGGAAGATGAAAAAAACATACCACAATGATTTTCTATGAAGAACAACCTTGAATGCTCCCCAAAATCTCTAAAGTCGGAATGGTATTGAATGAACAAATTAGGGCTTTTAACACACATTTAAAGAATCTAACTGGCTGTCATCCGCTTCCGCGCCCACTGTTGCACTTTAGTTGTCCTGTTTTCGCGGTCCCATGACCACTTCTGTGGTCCATGACCAATGTACAATGTCGCTATAGCGATAGGGCCACCGTTTCTGCAATATCCCTACCGCGGCCCTAGTGTCGTAGAAACGGACACCAGATACTAGAAGAGTAATTCAACTTTCATGAACTCAACCCGAAATTCCAACTATCACCCGAGATCATCTGCTTACAAACCATATATGCAGACATACACAAAAACACGCTACGAATGCACTCGTGGCCTCAAAATTTCCAACAGAGGTCTCGTTGACCGAATCAACCCTGATACCTCAAAACTAACTTCCCAACCCAAGTCCCAAAATGCACCCGAGTGCATTGGGAATCGAACTTAATATACACACAAGTTCTAAAAGACCATCCAAATCTCTCAAAATCGACGGATTCTTGAAAAAAGTCCGTTTACCCAAAAGTCAAATTTGGGTCGACTCTTTTTCTCTTTAAGCCCAAATTTCCCACAAAATCACCCAAATCATAACCAAAGACCTCAAAAATCATGACAACGGTCCCCTCGGGTCAAATGTTAGCTAACCATGCTCGTGAAAGGGTCATAAACATCGAAAAAGTAATAATGACCAAACGGCTCATTACAGAAATAGTTGAGGAAAGAATCTATCCAATGCCCTAAGTTTCACTTAGAGTTTGTTATGCCTGTACGCTCCAACATTCGAGGATGAATGTTTTTAAGGGGGAAAGGATGTTACACCCTGTACTTTTATGTTAGAATACGTCTTAAGTGAATCAATATGAGCCAGAGAGGTTAAGGACCTTTACAAACATAATGATGGGTTAAAACAAGTGTTAATGAAGGATCGTGAGGGTTGGAGGTTAAACGAATCAAGGATGTTATGACCCGCACATTCGGGGTAAAACTAAGTTCTTAATATTCTAAGGAGATCATTTTTTAAGGTTTTTGAATCGTATAATATTCGTATGTTATGTTTTGAAGTCAAGCAAGTTGTAAAACCAAAGTAAACAAAAGTTGTCACAAGTTACGTTCATAATTTTACTAAAATTTTGGTCTAATGTCATTGAACTTTTATCCAAATATAATAGGAGTTATGGGGTGAACCACCCACCAAATTAAAGGTCTACGAGTCTAGTTTCCAATACATCAAATGGTTCATCGATGTGATGTTGTAGTAGAGAGATATTTGTATTTTTACGAGTCTGCACAGGCAGCCCCTTTAGGACCCATTTGAGGTGGTGGGCTTCATTTTTTAGCTTACATTTCGTTGGAAACTCATTTTGACTTCATTATTAATTCACTTCAGACTCAAAACACCTCTAAACTATCTCAAGAGGGTTTCATATGAACCAAGAGTTAAATCCAAGAGAAGCAACATGATTTTAGCGTCGGGAATTTTATGGTGCTTGTGAGAATTGATTGCTTCTTGTGGTTGCTGGCCTTGGTGTGATTCCAGCTCAGTTAGGGGATTGTTTTAAGTGTTTTAAGCTCTGGAAAATACTCTCCCAAGGGTTTCATATCAACCCTAAGTGATTTCAAGTATTTCAAAGTGATTCGAGTGTCGAGAAACCCAAAGTGCTTGCTAGTTTCTCTTTCTTGTTCTTGTGGCTGCGTTGGAAGGATACTTCATGGCGAGATAATCTCAAATTGGAGTTGTTATTTCTGTTTAAGGTAAGGAATATCTTTCTCTACATGTATTTAATCTTAGCAAAGTTACGGCTAAGTCGTTGAAGCTAGAACTTGTGAGATATCTATAGAAAAGCTTGTTAGTACTGTTGTTGATTGTTGGAATGTTTGGGAGATGTTTTGTAGTATGTTATGGTTGAAAATTAGTAGGAAAAACCTGAGTATGTTGTGGTTGTAATTCTTGAATTATATTCGGAAAAAGAAGGGTAGAAAGGGTTAACTGGTAGTTATAAACCGAGATTGCCGCTCGTTGTACTGCTGCTTGAGTTGTTGGTTGTTGATGGCATAGCGTGGCTATGTTATTGATGATATTGTTGTTGTTGTTGTTGTTGTTGTTGTTGTTGTTGTGGTGGTGGTTGTTGATGACATTTCTTATTGGGAGGAAGTGAAAGTTATAGGGGAGGTGCTGTCAAATTTTTTAGAAACGAGCTACTAGCTTAAAAATACGTTTTAAGCCATTTCGTAGCTTAACCATAGTCCTAATGTCTTAATGTAAGTTGAAGTGCTACAGGCAGTATATATTGAGTCCTAGTTAAGCAATAAAGGTATGTTAAGGCTAATCCTTCCTTCTTTTGGCACGATCTAAGTAACGAAACAGAAGCGTAATGTTATTTCATAAATGGTTATACTCTTAATAGTTAAAGATGCCTATGTTATTCCTTCCAATGAAATGTAATTCAAGCATGTCTAAATGTGATTCCTAAGTCCCTTTGAGGCATATAATGATGGTGTTATTGTACATAATGATATTCGAAAGATTAATTACCTTACGTCACTCCGAAAGGTTCAGAATATTATTCCATGTTAGCATGCATGTATTTATGATATTACTACTTACCACCGAGCTATAATCGGTTCATCAGGAACCTATTATGCATATATGTACGTATCTTTATTTACCACTGAGCTACGACTGGTTGGGAAGTTACGTATTTACCATCAAGCTATGGCTGGTTGGGCAGTTATGCATTTACCATCGAGCTACAGCCAGTTGGACAGTTACATATATACCACCAAGCTATGACCAGTTGGGCAGTTATGCATTTACTATCGAGTTACGGCCGTTCGGGCAGTTACCACTGATCAGTTAGGCAGTCGAGTAGTTAGAGTTATGACGTGGATATGGTCCCATAGAGTGACATTCCAAATAAGTATGATCATTGTGCATATCATGGCCCTCTGTAGCACTTCAGAGGTTCAGGTTGACTCGTATATCTCTCCTTTATGATGCCCTACTAATATACTTTATTTTCACTTTACATACTCGGTACATTATCCTTGCTGATCTCCCTTTTCCTGGGGATGCTGTGTTTCATGCCACGCAGGTCCAGACAGACTGGTAGAGGGCCCTCCATAGTAGGCTGCCTCCAGATATTAGGTTTTGTTGGTAAGCTCCTTTTCATCCTGGAGCATTACCGAGTCAGGGTTATATATATGTCCTTTTGTCTTATGGGCAGGCCTGGGCCCGATCCCGACCATATTTTGTTATTAGATACTTTTAGAGGCTTTGTGGACATAGGTTCACTATGTCAATGGCCAGGTCGGCCCTCGTTTATGTTTTTTTTTTGGTTGTTTGGTGTTGATACTTATTGCGGACTCCTCATCCCGTATATATAGATATGTTTTGAGTATAACAGCTTGCTAATACGATGCTTGCCCACTTACATTATAAATATATCACGGGTGGTGGCCATTGTTACACCTTGGAAATTTCATGTCGTCGCGCAGTGAGTGAACTACTGCGAGCTTAAGGGTAACAGGAAGTACTTAAGGCTATAAGACGAATATTTGGTGGTTTTAGAGTGCGTACGTTAAGATCTTAAAGTTATATGAATTGATGGAATAAGGATTGATAAGGATAAGTGGAGTATAAGTGAGGTTTAGGAAAGATTTCGTAAATTATTGTGTTAAGGATTGTTTGGTAAGGTCTTGAGGACGAGTTATAGGGATGTTTAGATCATTAATGAAGTATTAAACAAGTGTTAAGAAGGTTATATAAGGATTTGAGATCAAACGAAACGACGAGAACAACTTCGAAAAAACTGTGAGTTACACGACCATGTTATACGGCCCGTGGAATGTTATACGGACAGTATAATGGTCCGTATAACTCAAAAGCAACTAAGTATTTCATGGTGGTGAGCCACGACCACTTTCACGGACCGTGCCATGTTCCACGGACCGTACAAGTGTCCGTGGAAGTCCCAACAGGGCTGAGTAAGTTCAATTATATAAATGTGATCCCACTTCATTTTATTCATTCTCCTCACTTCACCACTTCTCTCTAAGCTTCTTGAGTGTTCCATACACACTTCATACACAAGAATTCAAAGGAAAGCAAAGATCAATATCAAGAATTCAAGTGAATCAAGTGTAAGAAGCTCACTAGGGTTCCTCCAAGTCAAGAATTATCTTGGGAGTGAAGTTAGGGTTTTCTCCAAGTGAAGTATTACCAACCAAAACCCGTTCCTATGCATGCAAAGGTGAGTTTCATGATTATTCTATGTTGTTTAAGGTATGAAAAGTTGAAACACTTGGATTATGGAAGAAAATGGAAAATGGATTACAAAGGGTGAGATTAGTGACAATTGTGAATAGTGGATTAATATGAATCATGAATCTTGATATGTTGAGATTGTAATCACGTTATGAATGATGTTAGGAGTATGAAAGAAACATTTGATAAGAATGAATGTAACGTTGTAGTATGATTATGACTATGGATGACCATGAGAGTAAATTGTAGGAATTGAATAATGACGATGATATTATAAATGTTATTATTGACGTTTGGGAGTTGACATATGATATGGGGAAAGTAGTAGAAACAAAGGAAATGCTGCCCAATTTTCTTTAGCTTTAGTAAGCACGTTTAATTGATCGATTAGCTAATGTTCGTGCGACTTCTCTTGAAGGTAGAAACGCGAATATTGAAGAGGAACGTTCGAGCAATAGAGTAGCTAGATGAAAAGGTATGTAAGGCTAATCCTTTCCTTCTAAGGCATGAATCTTCTTAATTTTCCATGATCTTCCTATACGATGGAGACTATGAGTCCATGAATATACGAAGCTACATACACACATGATTAAGAAAGGAAATACAATACGAGCATGATAATGATGATGATGAATATAAGTATGAGAAATCCTAGTATAATATAAGATGTCCATGAAGCTAATATTTCTAAGTATAGTTTCATCGATGCTTCTCTTTGCGTACACTCACCTTAAATTGTTAGTTCCTTCAAGGTAAGATATGATGTTGATGATTACTCCATACTATAATCGGGGGTTCACGACCTTATGTCACCCCGACATAACTATAGTTTCCTTCAAATCCTAATGTATGTCTTTAATGATAAATGTATAATGATTCTAAGTCATGATATGTCTATGAAATGATCGATAATGTAAGTTTATGATATACTTATGCGAGGTATGAAAATGTTAAGTTATGAATAATTATGTGACGATACGATTCCATCGTGCCTAAATGGCCGGGCATGTCACCGCGAAGGTGGGCCGCATACGATTCCACCGTGCCTAAAATGGCCGAACATGTCACTGTTAAGACGGGCTACTATGTATACACCGTGCCTGGAAGGCCGGACATGATCACCACTAGTGGGCGGCATATGATGGTTACCCGGACGCGGGTTGATGATGAGGATTATGATATGATGATATATGCGCTGAGATGACATATGTACCACGATTATATAAATATACGATATATGTATGAAATGTATTCTCCTATGAAACTCATGCAGGTTATACCTTCCTCTCATGGATCATGATTTTTCTAGTATGTTTATTTTGTTCTTGTCTTACATACTCAGTACAATGTTCGAACTGACGTCCGTTTTCTTTGGATGCTGTGTTCATGCCCACAGGTAGACAGGGATGTGAGCTTGATCCAGACTTGTAGGAGCCAGTAGCTGATTTGAGAGCACTCCATTGTTCCGGAGGTGCTTATGATTATTCTTTTGTGTACACATGTATATCTTGGGCATGACGGGGTCTTGTCCCGTCTATATGTCTAGTACTCTAGTATAGGCTCGTAGATACATAGTGTGGGTTATATGGTCTCACGAGGTTGCTGTTATGTATGTATATATTATTTTGATGGTCGAAAGGCTTATGTATATATAAAAGAATTTATGTTCTCAAAAGAAAAATGACTTTCTTATGATTTGAGTATGAAATTGATAAAAGAACGTTTAATGAGCATGATAAGTAGTAGAACGAGTGGTGCTCGGTGGTTAGCCTCGGGAACCAGTCACGACCCCTAGTCGGGTCGTGACAAAAGTGGTATCAGAGCAGTTCAGTCCTAGGAAGTGTCTGCGAGCCGTGTCTAGTAGCGTCTTGTTTATGGTGTGTTGCGCGCCACGCTAATAAACAGGAGGCTACAGGACATTTAGGAAAAATGACCATCTTTCATCTTAAGAGATCGTGCGATAGAGCTGTGTTATAAGATTTTCCCCTCTTATTAATGTGTTATGATTTCAGAAATGCCGCCAAAGGAAAAAGCTACAGCCGCCCAGAAGGGCAGGACTATGATGAAAAGGCGGGCAGAAAGAGAGCCGCCAATGAATGTTGAAGAGAGCGAGTCACAAAATGAGGCTCCATCTAGTACTTCCTCCACCACGCCCAATGTGGAAGAACAAGGGGGAGCTTCAGCTCCAATTCCTCCACCAGTTGCTTCGGGTCAACAAGTGACTGAGGCCATTCACCTATTGACGCAATTAGTTGTCGCCCAGGCACAGCGGCAGAATGTGAGCTCAAGTGATCGGGCGGCTAGTACCAGATCCCGTGACTTTATGAGCTTGAATCCTCCGGAGTTTTTCCAGTCAAAGCCGAATGAAGACCCGTAGGGTTTTATTGACCACATGTTGAGAACATTGAGGATTATTCATGCCTCTGAGATCTAATCTATGGAGTTGGCATCTTATAGACTCCGAGATGTGGCGGTATTTTGGTACAATAATTTGCTAGCATCAAGGAAGGAAAATGCACTTCCTCCCGCTTGGCAAGAATTTGTGGATGCCTTCATCCGCCATTATTTGCCACCCGAGGTCCGCCGAGCTAGAGCGGATAGATTTTTAAAGTTGAAACAAGGGAATATGAGTGCTCGGGAGCATAGCATTCAATTCAATTCATTGGCTAGGTATGCTCCAACTATGGTGGCCGATATGGGAGATAGAGTGCATCGCTTTGTGAGTGGCTTAGGTCCACATTTATTTAAAGATTGCTTGACGGCTTCGTTACAAGAAGGGGTGGATATTTCCCGAATACAAGCCCATACCCAGAATTTAGAAGGACAACGACACCCGCAAAGAGGTGATCGTGACATTGATAGAAGGCAAAGCAAGAGAGCCAGATATATGGGGGCAGGTAGCGATTATAGAGGGGGATCGAGGAAGACTTATTCCCGACATTCAGGCCAGTCGGTGACTAGTGCGCCTCCACGATTTGCAGATAGGAGGTTTGATCGCTCCTTTCCTTCAGGACAGGGTCAGAGTTCGAGAGCTTCAGGTTCCCAGTTTAGGGGTGATTACAGTCAGAGGAGACCACTAGTTCCACGATATAGCTAGTGCAGGAAATTACACTCGGGGCCATGTCGCCAGGGCACAGATTCTTGCTATGTTTGTGGACAGACTGGGCATTTGATGCGAGATTGTCCCTCGAGGTATGGTAGAGGTGGGGTTCAGCCCACAGGATTAGCAGTTGGTTCATCTTCAGTGCGCCCGGTAGGGCAGACTCCCCAGATGTGAACAGGTCGAGGTAGAGGCAGAAGGGAGGCATCTACTTCAGGTGCCACTAAGCCCCGTGTGTATGCTTTAGCCGGACAACAGAATCTTGAGTCCTCCCCGGATGTAGTTACAGGTACATTATCTATATTTTCCCATGATGTGTATGCATTGATTGATCCGGGTTCTACATTCTCTTATATTACTCCGTATGTTGCTGGTTATATTGGGGTGAAAGCCAATCAAACCTTTTGAGGTATCTACTCCGGTTGGTTATCCTGTGATATCTAGACAAATGTATAAAAATTGTGTACTTGTGATATGCAATCGCCTGACTAAAGCTGATTTAATCGAGCTGGAAATGTTAGATTTCGATGTGATTATGGGTATGGATTGGTTGGCTTCATGTTATGCTAATGTTGATTGTCGGATGAAATAAGTTCGATTTCAATTTTCGGGAGAGCCCGTGCTTGAATGGAAGGGTAATACAGCATCTCCGAAAGGTAGGTTTATTTCCTACCTTAAGGCAAGAAAGATGATAGCTAAAGGCTATATTTATCATCTAGTCCGAGTTCATGACACCGAAGCAAAGTCGCCAACTTTCCAATCGGTTCCGGTAGTGAATGAATTTTCGGATGTATTTCCAGATGAACTTCCAGGCCTTCCTCCGGAGAGAGAGATTGATTTTGCCATTGATGTGTTGCCCGACACTAGGCCTATTTCTATTACTCCTTATCGAATGGCTCCGGCAGAATTTAAAGAGCTAAAGGCACAGTTGAAAGGTTTGCTTGAAAATGGGTTTATTAGACCCAGTTCATCACCGTGGGGACCACCAGTCTTGTTCGTGAGAAAGAAAGATGGTTCCCTCCGAATGTGCATCGATTATAGGCAGTTGAATAAGGTGACAATCAAGAATAAATATCCTCTCCGAAGGATTGATGATTTTTTGATCAACTACAGGGTGTTAAGTGGTTTTCTAAAATAGACTTGAGGTCGGGTTATCATCAAGTGAGAGTTGGAGAAGAATATATTCCCAAAACAGCCTTCAGAACGACATATGACCATTATGAATTTTGGGTGATGTCGCTTGGGTTGACTAATGCTCCGGCAGTGTTCATGAATTTGATGAATAATGTATTCAGGCCACTCTTGGATCTATTCGTGATAGTATTCATTGATGATATTCTGGTATACTCTCGCACGGAATCAGAACATGCAGATCATTTACGTATCGTTCTTGGAATTCTTCAAACCCGAGAATTGTATGCAAAATTTCCAAAGTGCGAGTTTTGGCTGAATTCTGTAACATTTCTAGGCCATGTCATATCAGATGATGATATTCGAGTTGATACTCAGAAAATCAAAGCTGGGAAGACCTGGCCAAGGCCTACGACGCCTACAGAAGTCCGTAGTTTTCTGGGTTTGGCAGGTCACTACAGAAGGTTCGTAGAGGGATTTTCCTCTATGTTAGCCCCATTGACAAAGCTAACCCAGAAGTCAGTTAAATTTCAGTGGAATGATGCTTGTGAACGCAGCTTCCAAGAGTTGAAGGACAGATTAACCTCAGCTCCGGTCCTAACACTTCCAGAAGGGCCAGACGGTTATGTTGTGTACTGTGATGCTTTCGACGTTGGGTTAGGATGTGTGTTAATGCAGAACGGTAGAGTCATTGCTTATGCTTCGAGATAGCTACGGAAACATGAAAAGAATTACCCAACTCATGATCTCGAATTAGCTGCAGTTATTCATGCATAAAGATGTGGAGACATTACTTGTATGGTGCGCATGTTGATATCTATACAGATCACAAGAGTCTTCAGTACATTTTCAAACAAAAGGAGTTAAATCTGCAGTAGAGGCGGTGGTTAGAATTGTTGAAAGACTATGATGTGAGTATTTTATACCGCCTTAGAAAAGCAAATGTAGTAGCTGATGCGCTTAGCCGCTGATCAATGGGCAACTTATGTGAAGTCCTTCCGAAAAAGAAAGAACAGATTCATGAGCTCCACTAACTAGCTAATCTTGGAGTACGTATGGCTAATTCTGTTACACCTCGGAACTTTGGGTTGCTGAGCGATGGATGGACTAACTTAAGTTAAGGTGTACATGATGTCTGTTACACCTCGAAAAAAATCCTCCATTTTTGTCCATGTGAATGGACCCGCGAGGAGTACAAGTATCCGATGTTTTCATGAGTAAGAAATAACGTTTCACGACCCTAAGTAAGATTTCAAAGGCTATTGGAATGAAAGGTAGGTTATGCTCCACAATGACTAATTATAGGTTTTGGAAATGAGAAAAGTTGCAGGTTTGCATTCTGGCCAGTTGGTCGTAAAATGAAATATGGACCGTAAAGTGGTATACGGTCCGTAAATTGCCATGTCTTATTTTGGCTTCCAAAACTTCAACTTTCTGCCAAATGATCAAATGGTTAAATACGACCTAAAATACGGACCGTAAAGTGGTTTACGGCCCGTAAACTGTGTCCGTAAATCACCACGCCTTAACTTGAGTTTCTGGTTCTGTTATGACTAAATACGACCATGAAGGATGGTCCGTAAACTGGAATACGGACCGTAAACCAAGTTTACGACCACTGTGCTGTTCACTCCAGACCAGATTTTAAGTCATTAAATAAGGGACCCAAGTTTATTATTTCATTTCCACATTTCATCCCCTCTCTCTAAAACATCTCTCTACATTTATGCCACAAGATTTCAAGGATTATTAGTCATCAACAACACAAATAAAGTGAATCAAGTGTAAGGAAACCCATTAAAATTATTCAAGTCAAGAAAATCTTATTGAAGGAAAAGTAGAGTTTTTGCTCAAGTGAAGTATTTCGACAAAGGTTCATCCCTACAACATCTAAGGTAAGATTTATGGTATTTATATGTTGTTTAAGGTATTTGAGAGTTAAAATTCTTGGACATTAGACGAGTATAGAAAAATGGGTCATGAATGATGAATAGTGACATTTTGTGAGATAGTTTGAATTGAACCATGATTCTTGTTGTGTTGTGATATGAATGTGTTATAAATGATGTTAAGATCATGAAAATGGGCATTGTATATGAATGGACGAAGTCGGGAGATATGACCATGAATATGGGTGAATTGGGAGCGAATTGAGCAATCTAGATAATGTGGTCGTAAATGATTAATGGCCATTGTTATGGTATTGTGAATGTATTGTTGACGTTTGGGAGTTGAATTACGATATGGAGGAATGTTGTATAAATAAAAGAGATGGTGTCCGATTTTCTCTAGCTTTAGCCATGTGTGCTAGTTGTCGATTCTAACGATAGTATGACTTTAATGAAGGTATAAACGCAACCGTTGAAAGAGAACGTGCAAGTGGTAAATAGTCGAACGAAAAGGTATGTAAGGCTAACCCTTCTTTCATAAGGCAAGGTTCTTTGGCCAAACGTCTAAACCTTTTATAAGACTATGATTTCTTCAAATGATTTGATCTTCCGAGGTAGTAAGCTCATGATGCTTGATAAGTTACGGCTGTACCAAGTTCCTCATATGACGAGTGGGCCTATAAGATAGATGTAATGATAACAACGAAGATAGTGATAATGATAGTAATGATGATGAGAATAATATGACGTTAGAGATGCCTATGGGCTACTGTATGCATGTGTGCCTATGAAGGGCTATAATAAGACCCCGAGCTTATGGTGCCCGGTAGAATGTATGTATATGAATATGTCTAGAGTATGTATGTGATTACGTAACGCGCGCACACCACTGCAGTTGGGTACGGATAACACTGAGCCTTGGTAGGGCCAGGTATGTGTAACACTGAGCCTTGGTTGGCCAGGTATGTATGACCACCGAGCCTAGCTATGGTTGGGTACGTGAAACACCGAACCTTCGGGGTCGGGTATGTTATGTAAATGCTATGTATATGATATGATTATGTATGTGATATTATTATGTATACAATATGAATGTGAATAAGGGTATGTATACGAATATGAGTACTAATATGGATACGGATATGGTGGTATGAGCACAAATACACATTAGAATGGGAAGTTTCTATGAAAGGCAAGTAAGTGCCCATGGTGATAATATTACCATCTCCCATCTTGTACTATTCCTTATGATGTTCAATATGCTTCTATATTGTTGTTGATCATGCTTTACATACTCAGTACATTCTTCATACTGACGTCCTTTTGTTTGTGGACGCTGCGTCATGGCTGCAGGTGCACAGGGAGACAGGCTCGATCCATAGCTACATTCTCAGAGACAACATAGGAAAGCTCCATTTCCTTCAGAGCCATAGCTTTTGGGTACTTATTCTTTTGTGTACATAATTATGGGCATAGCGGGGTCCTGTCCCGCTTATGTGATATGTTATACTCTTCTTAGAGGGTCGTAGGCATGTGTATATGGTTAGATGTGTTTGGCCTTGTCGGCCTATATTTTGTATACCATTTTGTTGGCCTCGTCGGCTCATGTACATTGATGTGGCATAGATGCCTATGATGATATAAAGAGCTTGTTTTCCAAAGGGACTAGTATGATTGATGGATAGAAATGTATTTTTTACTATGTGGCTCACCTATATGTTATGTGAAAGTATGTCAAGGGGTGCCCGGGTGGGATAGCACAAGGTGCTCGTCGCGACGCCCTAGTCGGGTCGTGACAAAAGTGGTATCAGAGCAGTTCAGTCCTAGGGTATGTCTACGAGCCGTGTCTAGTAGAGTCTTTGTTATGGGTGTGTTGTGCGCCACACTTATAAACAAGAAGCTGCAGACATTTTAAGAATAAATGACCTTCTTTCTTCATAAGAATCGTGCGATAGAGCTATAATATAAGAAATTCTTGTTCATTAATCGTGTGGTGTGTATTTCAGAAATTCCTAGAAAGAGAAAAACTACAGCAGCCCAAAAAGGCAAGACGGTGGCAGAAAAGCGGGCTGAAAGAGCACCGCTACCGGTAGTAGAGGAAAGTAAGTCCCAGAATGCGGCTCAATCTCGGTCCTCCCAGACAGATCCTATTATTGAGGAGCGTGAGGGAGCCTCATCCCCAGCTCCAGCACCTCCGGCTCCTCCACCGGACGCTCCAGGCCAAGATGTGAAAGAGGCCATACATTTGCTTACTTAGTTGGTTGTGGCCCAGACTCAGAGGCAAAGTACAGGGCAAGGTGATAGGGCTGTTAGTGCAAGGGCCCGTGATTTCATTACCTTAAACCCTCCGGAATTCTTTGGGTCAAATCCAGAGGAGGACCCTCAGGATTTCATCGATGGTATTTTGAGGACGCATCGATGGATACATGCTTCGGACACCGAATCGGTGGAGTTAGCGTCGTATAGATTGAGAGATGTCTCGATCCAATGGTATACAGTTTGGATGGCTTCACGGGGAGCCAATGCACCTCCCCCGGTATGGCAAGAGTTTGTTGACGCTTTTCTCCGACACTATATGCCTCTGGAAGTTCAGCGAGCTAGAGCCGATAAGTCCTTAAATTTGAGGCAAGGTAGTGTGAGTGCTCTATAGTATAGTCTCCGCTTCAATTCCTTGGCTAGGTATGCTTCGGCCATGGTGGCAGACATGGGTGACCGAGTGCACCGATTTGTGAAAGGCTTAGGGCCACACTTGATGGATAGATGCCTGACTGCGTCCCTTTAGGACGGTATGGATATTGCGCTCTTTGAGGCCCATGCTCAGAACTTAGAAGAAATCTTGCAACAACAAAGAAGTGAACGCGAGCAAGATAGGGGCCATAGCAAGAGGGCCAGATCTTTGGGTCCGATGAGTAAGTTCAGAGGTGGGCTATTCTATGACCAGTGCACCTCCACGGTTTTCAGGCCAGAGATTTGATAGATCTGCTCATGCAGGGCCGAGTCCAACTCCTTCAGGCTCCCAGTTTAGAGGTGATTCGGGTCAGGCGAGGCCGCCCGTGGGATGATGTTCCCAGTGTGGGAAGTTTCATTGGGGTCAATGCCGATCTGGTTCAGATGGTTGCTACGCATGTGGTCGGCCAGGCCATATTATGCGTGATTGCCCCGCGGTTCATGGTAGAGGTAGGACCCAGCCTTCAGGGTCAGTAGCTGGATCTTCATCTTCTATGCGCCCTATGGGGCCAGGTTCACAGGCACCAGTTGGCCATAGTAGAGGCGGAGGAAGAGCTCCCAGTTCTAGCGGTCCCCAACACCGTATTTATGCTTTGGCTGGACGCCAAGATCTGGAGTCTTCTCCTGACGTGGTCACAGGTATATTATCGGTATTCTCTCATAATGTATATGCTTTGATTGATCCGGGCTCCACATTGTCCTACGTTACTCCATATATTGCGGGTTGATTTAGAGTCGAACCAGAGTCAATCAAACCTTTTGAGGTGTCTACACCCGTGGGTGAATCGGTAATAGCTAGCCGGGTATATAGAAATTGTGTAATTGTGATTTGTGATCGTCGTACCATGATTGACTTGCATGAGTTAGAAATGGTGGATTTTGATGTTATTATGGGCATGGATTGGTTGGCTTCTTGTTATGCCAATGTGGATTGTAGGATGAAAATGGTTCATTTCCAATTTCCAGGAGAACCAGTTTTAGAATGGAAAGGGAATACGGCATCACCAAAAGGTAGGTTTATTTCCTATCTAAAGGCAAGAAAAATGATCATGAAAGGGTGCATTTATCATCTAGTGTGAGTTCAAGATGTAGAAGCTGAGTCGCCGACTCTACCGTCAGTTCCAGTGGTGAATGAATTTCTGGATGTGTTCCCGAAAGAACTTCCAGGCCTTCCTCTCGAGCGGGAAATTAATTTTGCTATTGATGTGCTGCCAGGCACTAAGCCTATATCTATTCCTCCTTATAGAATGGCTCTCGCAGAATTGAAGGAGTTGAAAAAGCAATTGAAAGGCTTGCTTGAGAAAGGCTTCATTAGGCCAAGTTCATCCCCGTGGGGAGCACCCGTATTGTTTGTCCGAAAGAAAGATGGCTCTTTGCGAATGTGCATTGATTATCGACAGTTGAATAAAGTGACGATTAAGAACAAATATCCTCTTATGAGGATTGATGATTTATTTGATCAATTGCAAGGTGCCAAATGGTTTTCAAAGATAGATTTGAGGTCCGGGTATCACCAAGTGAGAGTTAGGGGGAAGGATATCCCTAAGATGGCCTATAGGACAAGATATGGTCATTTTGAGTTCTGGGTAATGTCGTTTGGGCTAACAAATGCGCCGGCAGTGTTCATGGATTTGATGAACGATGTGTTCAGGCCCTTTCTAGATTTGTTTGTGATTGTATTCATTGATGACATCTTGGTGTATTCTAGATCCGAGGCAGAACATGCGGATCATTTGCAAACTTTCCTTGGAGTTCTTCGAACTCGAGAGTTGTTTGCGAAATTCTCCAAGTGTGAGTTTTGGTTGAATTCAGGTACATTTCTAGGGCACATTGTTGCAGCCGATGGTATTCGAGTAGATAGCCAAAAGATTGAGGCTGTGAAGACTTGGCCACGGCCCACCACTCCTACGGAGGTTCGTAGCTTCCTGGGCTTAGTAGGATATTACTGGAGATTTGTTGGAGGTTTCTCTTTTATTTCAGCACCCCTCACAAAGTTGACCTAGAAATCGGCAAAGTTTCAATGGATAGATGCTTGTGAACGTAGCTTCCAAGAGTTGAAAGATAGGTTGACCTCTGCCCCAGTCTTGACACTTCCAGAGGGATTGGAAGGATATGTTGTATATTGCAATGCATCAGGTGTTGGGCTAGGCTGTGTATTGATGCCACATGGTAAGGTGATTGCATATTCTTTAAGGCAATTACGGAAACATGAACAGAACTATCCGACCCACGATCTAGAATTGGCTGCAGTGGTTCATGCATTAAAGATATGGAGACATTATTTATATGGTGTCCATGTGGATATTTATACGGACCACAAGAGCCTTCAGTATATTTTCAAGCAGAAAGAGTTGAATTTGCGGCAATGACGATGGTTAGAATTGCTAAAAGATTACGATGTTGATATCTTGTATCATCCTGGAAAGGCGAATGTTGTGGCTGATGCTCTTAGCCGCAGATCGATGGGAAGTTTATGTGATGTACGACTAGAGAAGAGAGAAATGTCCCGTGAGCTCCAGCAGTTAGCTTGCCTAGGAGTTCGAGTAGTGGACTCAGGTAGCAGGGGAACTACAATTTAGAATTCGGCAGTCTCGTCGCTAGTAGCAGAAGCGAAAGAGCGGCAATACGAAGATTCCATGCTAATGCAGTACAGAGATTCACTCCCTCGGAAAGAAGAGTCATCATTCGATATTTCAGGAGACGGAGTTCCCCGATGTCGAGGCAGATTCTGTGTTCCCGATGTGGCAGACTTACGCCACCAAATAATAAGGGAAGCCCATTGTTCCCGCTATTTTATCCACCCCGGAGCGACGAAGATGTATTATGATCTTAAGTCTATATATTGGTGGAATGGGATGAAGAAAGATATAGCGGAATTCGTAGCTCAATGTCCTAATTGTCAGCAAGTGAAAATCGAGCACCAAAGGCCGGGTGGATTGTTGCAAGCTATAGAAATCCCAACCTGGAAGTGGGATGTGATTAACATGGACTTCATTACAGGCTTACCCCATTCTCGACCCAAGTATGACTCTATATGGGTGATTATAGATAGGCTCACAAAGTCAGCTCATTTCTTACTGGTTAGAACGACCTATGTGGCAGAAGATTATGCAGAGCTTTATCTTAGGGAGATTGTGAGGCTCCATGGTGTTCCAGTATCTATTATCTCTGATAGAGGGACTCAGTTTACAACTAATTTCTGGAAGTCTTTCCAAGAGGGTTTAGGGACCCAAGTGAACCTTAGCACGACATTTCATCCGCAGACCGATGGGCAAGCTGAACGCACCATTCAGACTCTTGAAGATATGTTGCGAGCATGTATGATAGACTTTGGAGGTAATTGGGATGATCATTTGCCACTCATTGAATTTGCTTACAATAATAGTTATCATTCTAGCATTCAAATGGCACCGTATGAGGCTTTATATGGGCAAAAGTGTAGATCCCCAATCGGGTGGTTCGAAATAGGGGAGGCTAAGTTGATGGGGCCAGACTTGGTCCAGCAAGTCATAGAGAAAGTCAAGCTCATACAAGATAGGCTGTTGGCCGCTCAAAGTCATCAAAAGTCCTATGTGAATAATCGTCGAAGAGACTTAGAGTTTCAAGTGGAAGATTGAGTGTTCTTGAAAGTATCGCCAATGAAGGGCGTTATGAGATTTGACAAGAAGGGGAAGCTTAGTCCCCGATACATTGGGACTTATGAGATTGTGCGCAAAGTGGGCAAAGTGGCCTATGAATTAGATCTACCTCCGGATTTGGAGTCAGTCCATCCAGTTTTCCATGTCTCAATGCTTCGAAAATATGTTGGAGATACTACTAGGATCGTCCCAGTAAATGATGTGCTACTGACAGAGAAATTGACTTACGAAGAGGTACCCATTTCCATACTAGATAGACAAGTACGGAGGCTTAGAAACAAAGAAGTGGCCTTAGTCAAGGTTTTATGGAGAAGCAGTAAACGAGAGGAAATGACATGGGAAGCGGAGGAAAGTATACGATCCCGATACCCGCATTTGTTTCAGCCCTCGGAGGAGATCCAAGATGAGATATCAAGATCATGAGGTAGGTATTTTTCCTTTAATGCTTTTTGGTCGTGTGTGGCCAAGTTCTATTGCTATTATGTTATGGCCCTGAGAGGCATCGATATTATGGGTTGTTGTGACAGGATGGTAGTGCCATATTCTAGGGGAGACTCTGGCGAATTTTTTATAGAATCTCCGAAGATTTTAACATTCGAGGATGAATGTTCTTAAGGGGGGAAGAATGTTATACTCGGAAAAAAAATCCTCCATTTTTGTCCAAGTGAATGGACCCGCGAGGAGTACGAGTATCCGATGTTTTCATGAGTAAGAAATAACGTTTGACGACCCGAAGTAAGATTTCAAAGGCAATTGCAATGAAAGGTAGGTTATGCTCCACAATGACTAATTATAGGTTTTGGAAATGAGAAAAGTTGCAGGTTTGCATTCTGGCCAGTTGGTCGTAAAATGAAATACGGACCGTAAAGTGGTATCGGTCCGTAAACTGCCATGTCGTATTTTGGCTTCCAAAACTTCAACTTTCTGCCAAATGATCAAATGGTTAAATACGACCTAAAATACAGACCGTAAAGTGGTTTACAGCCCGTAAACTGTGTCCGTAAATCACCACGCCTCAACCTGAGTTTCTGGTTCTGTTATGACTAAATACGACCACGAAGGATGGTCCGTAAATTGGAATACGGACCGTAAACCAAGTTTACGACCACTGTGCTGTTCACTCCAGACCAGATTTTAAGTCATTAAATAAGGGACCCAAGTTTATTATTTCATTTACACATTTCATCCCCTCTCTCTAAAATATCTCTCTACATTTATGCCATAATATTTCAAGGATTATTAGTCATCAACAACACAAATCAAGTGAATCAAGTGTAAGGAAACCTATTAAGATTATTCAAGTCAAGAAAATCTTATTGAAGGAAAACTAGGGTTTTTGCTCAAGTGAAGTATTTTGACCAAGGTTCGTCCCTACAACATCTAAGGTAATATTTATGGTATTTATATGTTGTTTAAGGTATTTGAGAGTTAAAATGCTTGGACATTAGATGAGTATAGAAAAATGGGTCATGAATGATGAATAGTGACATTTTGAGAGATAGTTTTAATTGACCCATGATTCTTGTTGTATTATGATATGAATTTGTTATAAATGATGTTAAGATCATGAAAATGGGCATTGTATATGAATGGACGAAGTCGGGAGATATGACCATGAATATGGGTGAATTGGGAGCGAATTGAGCAATCTAGATAATGTGGTTAACGTAAATGATTAATGGCCATTGTTATGGTATAGTGAATGTATTGTTGACGTTTGGGAGTTGAATTACGATATGGAGGAATGTTGTATAAATAAAGGAGATGTTGTCCGATTTTCTCTAGCTTTAGCCATGTATACTAGTTGTCGATTCTAACGATAGTATGACTTTAATGAAAGTATAAACGCAACCGTTGAAAGAGAACGTGCAAGTGGTAAATAGTTGAACGAAAAGGTATGTAAGGCTAACCCTTCTTTCATAAGGCATGGTTCTTTGGCCAAACGTCTAAACCTTCTATAAGACTATGATTTCTTCAAATGATTTGATCTTCCGAGCTAGTAAGCTCACGATGCTTGATACGTTACGGCTGTACCAAGTTCCTCATATGACGAGTGGGCCTATAAGATAGATATAATGATAACAATGAAGATAGTGATAATGATAGTAATAATGATGAGAATAATATGATGTTAGAGATGCCTACGGGCTATTGTATGCATGTGTGCCTATGAAGGGCTATAATAAGACCCCGAGCTTATGATGCCGGGTAGAATGTATGTATATGAATATGTATGGAGTATGTATATGATTACGTAACGCGCGCACACCACTGCAGTTGGGTACGGATAACACTGAGCTTTGGTAGGGCCAGGTATGTGTAACACTGAGCCTTGGTTGGCCAAGTATGTATGACCACCGATCCTAGCTATGGTCGGGTACGTGAAACACCGAACCTTCGGGGTCGGGTATGTTATGTAAATGCTATGTATATGATATGATTATGTATGTGATATGATTATGTATATAATATGAATGTGAATAAGGGTATGTATATGAATATGAGTACTAATATGGATACGGATATGGAGGTATGAGCACAAATACACATTAGAATGGGAAGTTTCTATGAAAGGCAAGTAAGTGCCCATGGCGATAATATTACCATCTCCCATCTTGTACTATTCCTTATGATGTTCATTATGCTTCTATATTGTTGTTGATCATGCTTTACATACTCAGTACATTCTTCATACTGACGTCCTTTTGTTTGTGGACGCTGCGTCATGCCCGCAGGTGCACAGGGAGACAGGCTCGATCCATAGCTACATTCTCAGAGACTACATAGCAAAGCTCCATTTCCTTCGGAGCCATAGCTTTTGGGTACTTATTCTTTTGTGTACATAATTATGGGCATAGCGGGGTCCTGTCCCGCTTATGTGATATGTTATACTCTTCTTAGAGGGTCGTAGACATGTGTATGTGGTTAGATGTGTTTGGCCTTGTCGGCCTATATTTTGTATACCATTTTGTTGGCCTCGTCGGCCCATGTACATTGATGTGGCACAGATGCCTATGATGATATAAAGAGCTTGTTTTCCAAAGGGACTATTATGATTGATGGATAGAAATGTATGTTTTACTATGTGGCTCACCTAGATGTTATGTGAAAGTATGTCAAGGGGTGCCCGGGTGGGATAGCACCGGGTGCTCGTCGCGGCCCCCTAGTCGGGTCGTGACAATGTCCCTACAAGTAAGAAGGGGTGCTTAATGATTCCAATTAAGATTCCAAAGAAGTTAGAGGTAAGGGAGAAAAGTTCGTCAAATGAAACTCCACTGCAGTTCTGCGAAAGGGGGGTTCGACGATCGTTCTTTGTACCGTCGGACGGGCCGACGATTCGTCAATTGTGTCGTAGAATTAAGTTAGCGCGAAGACCATTCGACAGATCAGATCTATGCTCCGTCGATCAGTTAGACGGATCGTCCTTCTCACCGTAGAATGAAAGGAAACGAAAAGTTGCTCATTGGAAATTTAATGACTTCGCGATCAGATCGACGCCCTGTCGATTCGATCGACGCTTCATCGATCGTACTATATATCTCGGTCGGGACTGATTTCAAGATTTTATATAAGGACCTTCTCTCATTTTAATTCATTTTATTTCCACTTCTTCACACACCAAGAAGCCTCTAGAACTTTCTCCAGTATTCATCCACAAGAAACTAAGGGAAAACAATGATCAACTACACCCAATCCATGAAATCAAGTGTATGAGACCTATTAAAAGTTCATCTACACTAAGAAAACTCAAGGGAAGTGAGTTAGGGTTTTGGTGCAAGAAGAGAAGTTCCACTCAAGTGTTGTTCATCCATCATCTAAGGTAAGTTTTATGATATTTTCATGATGTTTAAGATATCTAGAAGTTGAAACACTTGGATTGTAGAAGAATATAGAAAGTGGGTCATAAATGTGGGAATAGTGTTATTGTTGAGTAGTAGTTTGGAATGAATCATGAATACGGATATGTTGTGATTGTAAGTAGGTTATGAATGACATTTAGAATATGGAATGAGTATGACATGTGAAAGAACATAATAGTGAATTATGACCATGATTATGGGGAAATTGAAGTGAAATTGTGAAATGTGGATAATGTAGATAAATGATGATTGTTATTTATGATATTGTGAATGATGTTATGGGTGTTTGGGAGTTGATATAGAATATGGGAAAAGTTGTATAAACAAAGGAAATGCTGCCCAATTTTCTTTAGCTCTAGTAAGTACGTATAAGTAATCGATTAGATAATGTTAATGCGAATTCTCTTGAAGGTAGATGTCACACCCTAACCTTACTAGGGTGTGATGGGCACCCGACCCTTATTTAGGGCCGAGCGAACCCTTTGACTCTTAGTACACACATAATCCCTTTGGACTTTTAAATCAAATAAGGATGGAACACATAGTAAAGCCTTCAGAAACATTCTTTCTCGTTGTTCTCAAATCAAACAAAATGTAATCATATAGAATTTATCACATAACACAGAATGACATATCGGCTGATGGAGCCGCTTACAAAACCGACATCCTATACCCACGACTCTGTCTGCAAAGTCTCTAACATCAATCAGAAATCATAGCGCATATACTCTGACTCGGCTACACTCCAAGAGCAAATAGAGCTTGCCATCTCCGCTGGAACATCTTCTATAATAGCTTCAACTCATCTGGGTGTACCTGCGTGGCATGAAACGTAGCCCTCGAAGAAAGGGGGTCAGTACGGAATATGTACTGAGTATATAAGGCATGAAATACAGAAAACAGAACCATAATCGGAACAACGGTACAAATAGTAAGTACATTAACCAGAATACCAAGGTGCATATTTTCCGAACGCAAATCACGCATACCGACGTCATTTGTCAGAAGAAGTACAGAAAATGAGTATACCGTCCAGAGTGCCAAAATGCTTACTTTCCAAACACAGACCATGCGTGCCGACATCATATGTCATCATATACATATTCACTTACCAGATCCCGGCCCTTTAGTGAGGGATGCGGCGAACGGAGTCATCATATATGCAGACATCATATATCATACATGCACATAACAGAACCCGGCTCTTTATTGAGGGACGCGGTGGACAGAATCATCAATGCATGTCAAAGTCATATATCATATATACATATAACAGATCCCAGCCCTCTATTGCGGGACGCGGTGAACAGAATCATCACATGTCATCCTGGCCGCCATCCCCATATCATCATATCATCATATACAGATGTACATATAACAGAACCTGGCCCGCAAGGGAGAGGGACGCGGTGAACAATGCAGAGGAAGACGCACGATAACAGAACCTAGCCCCGGGCGCAGTGAAGGGCATACTGAGGCTTGCACGAACAGAATAGTGCGGAACCATATGCACATAAATCAAGACCCGATAGATACGTACACTTACCGACATCTGAAGGCTCAGAAACAAGTTTCGGGTCAATCCGACTTAGTATAAGAAAGTTATGAGCGTTTGAAGTACAGAATCTTCTACGAACGTTTCAGAAGCCATTTTTGGAAAATCAAAGCAACAATCATATCAAGTACCTTTCGGATATTGTTACGGATCAAATCAAATAGAGCTTTTGGAACCATATGTACGTATTAACATATATCTAAGACTCAATGGAATAATCGAACGTGCTAGCATTTGAAAATCAGAACTTTAGTCATATCAATTATCTTTCGAATGCCATTCGGAAACATACAGAACTTTTACGAACGTTTCAAAGCAAATCCGAGATCTTTTTCGAAAGTTAGGGACATTAAAACTTACAGAACTCTTTTAGGAACAAAACTCTTTATGCTCATCTCGTTATTCAACCATACAATAAGTTCAACTATATCGAACGTACTCATATCAGAAGTGAATAAGAATCATAGACAGACTCGGAAACATATCAAATAGAGTTTCGGAAGTCATAGATACATATCAAAATGGTGCATACGAATCATAAACAAACTCGGAATCACATAATAGAGTAACCCCAAGATGCATATCATACCTTATTTGGCTCTAGGACATGCCAAAAGAAAGAAAGGGTAAGCCTTACATACATGCTCCACGTCCTATTAGCTACGCTTATTTATCCAAGCTTGCTAGTCTACATTCAAGAAGAGTTACACAATCATTAGATTTGTCGTCATATACTTGTCTTAATCCTTCAAATGAATTCATTTATAATCTGCCGAAATTTCGGCAGCATTTCCCTTGTAAATACACCATCCCCGAGAATCTAACTCGGCCAATATCAACAACAATACCAACAATCATACTAACAACTTCAACAATCGATCCAAAATATATTCTAACATAGTTCAAGAACTTTCAAACAATTCACATAATGTTCAAACAACCCAACCAACATACCACTTCACTCGAAACCTTCCAAATTCAACAAGAACAATAACAACACATTTATTCTCTTCAAACTTCATGAATTACACCAACAATTCACATACTAACAACATTGTTTTCCATAACTACAAGAAGGCTATATTTAAATCACATTAACATCTAAAACAACTCTCCAACCATTACAACTTCACTAGAATCATTAAACTTTCATTTTCATCATAGAATTCATTACAACAACAACCAAAATACTAGATAAAATTAATTCATCATCCCTATATAACAAAACATACACACGGCCAAACTCCACACCACACGGCCACCACTCCAACACACTAAATTCATGGTTCTCATTCATTTCTACATACTACAACATACCCAAACCATTCATAACATATAAAAAGAGAATTAGACCTTACCTTTTCCACTTGTCTTCTTAACTTGGTTAAGGTTGCTCCTTGCAAAAATGGATGGTTTTCTTGCTCCAACAACTATCCCACGTTAAAGAGGACCTTCCAATTGGTGGGATTGCTAGAAGAAAATATTTTTTGATCAAATCTTTCAAGGGGTCAATTTTTGGTGGTCATGGCCGAATGGCCCCTTTTGTTTCTCTCCAAGGTTCTTGAAATTTCTAAGTGGTGAAAGATGAAAAATGTGACTAATAAGTCATATTATATACACACATATAATTCATTTATTTGGGCCAAGGCCCATTCCATAGTGCACGACCACATGGGCCTTCTTTTTTTTCATGCCTTTTAAGTCCCCATAATTCACTTTTAACACCAAAACTCTCCTTGATATTTCCATGAGCCACCTTGTGAATTTCCCTTTTTACCCCTAGCTTTACCTAACATTTCCACATCAAAATTTTCACAAACAACTTGTGTGTTAAACAAGATCAAAATATGGCCTTGTCCTTAACTTCTTGCAATTGTCTTGAATTATCCGAATGTACAAAATGCGGGATATAACATCCTCCCCCCCTTTAGAACATTCGTCCTCGAATGTTCAACTGATCTTATGGGGTCTTATAACACTTCGGGGGGTACCTTCTATAGTTGTCCTTTTCTTCATGCCCATTCCTTATCTTTTACCCTATTTTCCTTATGATCGAACTCCTCGGTCTACATGAGTCCTCATTCCGTGTCATGGGTTTTCTAATCCACTGCGCCATCTCATTATCCTTGTCCTTCCAAAGTCATATCTTCTCTGTTATTATTTCGTCACCACACCTTAGCAAAAGCCATGTCTTTGGTACGCAATCTTCACTTGACGATCCAGTATGACCATAGGCTGTTCCTTGCTCTTATTCTATCTACAGTATTGCAGCCTCACTTACCATGCTATAAATATTCATCCAAAAACGTATGTACGTAATGTTTCTTCGCCATTTATTATCCTCCGCAGTTCAGTTACACTTATGGTAACTTATGATCCGAGTTCACTTAATTTCTTAGTTCGCAACATCCTTGAGCTCTTGCTACAACTTTTTCTTTACTTCCTTCCTCACATTTCTCGACACAAGTATACTCGTCTTTTATTTGTTTGTATTGGCGCTCGTTTCGTCCATCGTTATTCCTTGTTGGCTCTCCAGTGTGGATTCCTTACAAATATGATCGAGCATCACTTCACATCGATGATTCGTATAATTTCATAGCGTATATTCTCATGCTTCGTACAATTAATGGTCCATGCACTATTTTTTTTAGTATCTGATGAACTCTTTTATTTCATTCCTAGGAACTGCGTTCTTTCTTTCTTTCAAAAATTCCCAGACTACCAATTGTTGATACTTTCATTATAATAGTCGCCGTCGTTCCAAACATCCTTTAAATCTTATCATTTTCTCAATCATCCGTTGTGAACTTAGCTTGTAGCCCTTTCCTGCTCTTTTTATTACTCTTTAAAATATGTCGCTGCGTATTTAGGTACGACGCCAATTTGCCCGATGTGAGGAATTCAAATCATGGCATAAACATATCATAATGCATGTTGATATGAAGCATTCTCTTAAGGTATCTTTCATCCTTTCCCTTCATGTCGGCCTCACGGTACACTCATTGTCAACTCGTTTCTACTTCTTTCATGTATCCTCCTGATATGCCGATATGTTTTGAACTCTGGCCTCGAGCTAATAAGTTTTCCTCCTTTGGAGCCTGAAAGTGTTGCGATTCCTTTAGAGTCTGATATAATATAGTCTCCCCCCCCCCTTTTTAAGGGGTTTCTTATACGCCAACAGTCCTTTTGTAAAGTATTCGTTTATACCTTACTTCTCATCTTTCTTTCCAACTCCGAGCACAACATATCGAAACTTCTTACCATAAGTTTTTCTTTCATTTTGCCCCTATATCATCATTCTTGTCAATATTCCCATATCTTCCTATCCACTATTAGTCCCTTTCACCCATTCAGCTCACCTACTCGTGATTCTTTTTAACTATGCATTCGTGTTGCAGCTGTGCGTCCATATTTTTCGAGCGTCCCACTACTTTTTCCCGCAGCACAGAATCCTTACAGTTTACACTCCTTCAAACACGCAGATCCGTTCTATTCTTAAGTCATTCTTTCAGGAAAGCTCTTCCATGTCCGAGGCAACCACGTTAATATGGCTGCACATTTATCCTTTTCCATACCTTTCAAGGGCTGAAACCTCCTAACATCGTCACAAGGCTTAATCATTCTTTCCCTTACTTCACGTTCCTTGTCGCAATCACTATTCCTTCAGCCCTACTTGTTTAAATCGGTCCTCGTACCATACACCTTACTCTTTTGTTCCATAATACCACACTTTATCCTTTTCATGTGCCTACTTTTGAATCTTTTACCCAAGTGGTCTCGTGCTTTGTCGGTAGTTTCTCTCGGGGGCTTCCCTCACTCATGTTTCTTACTTTTCACCATTTTCCTACATTTGATCTCCCTGCCTTCTATTTACTCACTCTCTTTCTTTTCCAAATATCGTTGTATTAGGATTTCCCAATCTTAACCTGTAGTAAAATAATAGCAGCTTATATTGTAACACTCGTACCATCTATTTTTGCTGTCACTTGAACTTCAGCACCCTTATTCGATTGATGCCTTCCACATCGTAGCACCGGTTGCTGGGACACACATCACATGCCCGTCAATATAATCACATAGGGGATATCATGCGCATTCATATAATTACTTCCAACTCGCTCACAAAATACTTCCAAACGCTATTCAAGCCTATCCAAATTCCAGAGCTGTGGTGCACTCTCTGTCTCTTCACCAGTCTAGTCTGCCTCGTCCTACGCAACCTCTTATGGTCTCCAACCTTCCCATATATTTTAGTTTCCCTTAGGCTACACTAACTTTCACTTATCTCTTATATCTAAATTTACAGAACTTTAGTGCACTTCCCAGGGGGTCACCCATCTTAAGATTTCTCTTACCCCAGCATGCTTAACCTCGAAACTTTAATGAAATCTGGTGCCTTAATGCTGATATAATCGCGTCCACTTCCTCGAATGACCAGCAAGTCGAAGTCTTACAGATTCCGAGACATTTTCATAACACGACCCTTATTTAGGGCCGAGTGCCCATCACACCCTAGTAAGGTTAGGGTGTGACAGTAGAAATGTGGGCATTGATGGAGAACGAGCAAGCAATAAATTAATTAAACGCAAAAGGTATGTGAGGCTAGTCCTTTCTTTCTATGGCATGAATCCGATGGTATGATTCTTCTTTCTTCTCCATGAATCTCCTACATTCCGAAAAGCTAATAGTCCATGTTCCTGAATAGCTATATGAGATAAGAGATATGTTACGAGCCAAATGATGATGATGATAAGCTTGAGTCTAAAGATTCTAGAGTTCATGATATGATGTCCCTATAAAGTTAATGTTATTGTTTGTTGTACACACTCACCTTACATACTATTTCCTTCAAGGTGAGGCAGAATACCATTCAGCTAATGATTTCATTATTGCATACACTCACCTTATACATATAGTTCCTTCAAGGTGAGGCAAAATACTATTAAGTTAATGATGTCAGTTATTGTATACACTCACCATATATATTATTTCCTTTAAGGTGCGGCAGAGTACTTATAGATGTCCATAATAGAATCGGGGGTTCACGACCTTATGTCACCTCGATAAAGTATAGCTATCTTAGAGTTATTATACATGCATTATGATGAGTATATATTGATTATATGACACCGTACCTATATGTACGGGTAGACACACACCACTATAGTGGGTAGCTTATACCCCGAACGCAGGAGGCCTGGACGTAGGTTAATTATTATCACACCGTACCTATATGGACAGGAAACTTATACTTATACACTTATACATTTATGCATTTATGACATGATGATGAGTATGAGTAAGACAGCATGATTTATTTCCTTTATAATTGACAGTCAGATACATATGTTCCTTATTGATGTTTCCTTTATTTCATTGATGTATCATTATCGTTTATGCCTCTCATACTCAGTACAATTTTCATACCGACGTCCGTTTTCTTTGGACGATGTGTTCATGACCACAGGTAGACAGGGAGGTGATCCTAATCCAGACTTGTAGGAGCTGGCAGTTGACCTGAGAGCACACCATAGTTCCGGAGGTGCTACTTGATTCATTCTTTTGTGTATATATATATGTATATGTATTTTAGGCACGACGGGGTTTTATCTCATCCATATATCTAGTACTCTAGTAGAGACTCGTAGATACGTAGTGTGGGTTATATGGTCTCACGAGTTTACTACCATATATATATATATATATATATATATATATATATATTATTTTGATGGCCGAAAGGTTTATGTATATAAAAGTGATTATGTTTCAAATAAAAGATGATTATCTGATGATTTGAATATGAATTTGATAAAATAAGGCTTAATGAGCATGATGAGTAGCAGAACAAGTGGTGCTCGGTGGTTAGCCCCGGGTACCCGTAGCGGCCCCTAGTCGGGTCGTGACAGATTCGGGTAGTGCATGGATTAGTATTAATGATCCTACAGTTTCGTCCCTGAATATGGAAGTAAAAGAGCGCCAGTATAAAGATCCTCAGTTGAGCCATTATAGAGACGAAGTTCATGAAAAAGAGAAGTCTCCATTTGAAACCTCTGTGGATGGAATTCTTAGGTACCGAGGCAGGCTATGTGTGCCGAATGTTGCAGAATTGCGCCGACGAATTCTAGAAGAAGCCCATTATTCTCGGTATTCTATTCACCCAGGGGAAACGAAGATGTATCACGATCTCAAATTGATGTATTGGTGGGATGGCATGATGAGAGACATAGCAGAATTTGTAGCCTAATGCCTAAATTGCCAACAAGTAAAGATCGAACATCAAAAGCCAGGAGGACTATTGCAAGCAATAGAAATCCCTACTTGGAAATGGGAAGTGATCAACATGGATTTTGTTGTGGGGCTACCTCGTTCCCGAGGCAAGTATGATTCCATATGGGTAATTGTGGACAGATTGACGAAAGCAGCTCATTTTCTTCCAGTCAGAACCACATACTCAGCAGAAGATTATGCGAGGTTGTATCTCAAAGAAATTGTACGGCTCCATGGTATTCCACTATCCATTATCACAGATAGAGGAGCTCAATTTATAGCCAAGTTCTGGAAGTCTTGTCAATAAGGTCTAGGTACTCAAGTGAAGCTTAGCACGGCATTTCATCCGCAGACCGATGGACAGGCCGAGCGTACTATTCAGACCTTGGAGGATATGCTAAGAGCATGTGTTCTGGATTTCGGAGGAAGTTGGGATGATCATTTTCCTCTAATCGAATATGCATACAACAATAGTTATCATTCCAGTATCCAAATGGCTCCGTATGAAGCTTTATATGGAAGAAAGTGCAGATCCCCAATTGGATGGTTTGAAACAGGAGAAGTACAGCTAATAGGCCCTGAATTGATTCAGCAGGCGGTAGAAAAAGTCAAAGTGGTCCGAGATCGATTGTTGACAGCCCAAAGTCGCCAAAAATCTTATGCGGACAATCACTAGTGAGACTTGGAATTTCAGGTTAATGATTGGGTATTTTTAAAGGTGTCGCCAATGAAAGGGGTGATGAGATTTGGCAAGAAAGGAAAGTTAAGTCCACGATACATTGGACCCTATAAAATTATCCGCAAGGTGGGTCATGTAACCTATGAATTGAACTTGCCTTCAGAGCTTGAGTCAGTCCATCATGTCTTCCATGTCTCAATGCTTCGCAAGTGTATTGGAGATCCCACGAAGATTGTTCCAATAGATGACGTTCGGGTGACAGAAAAGCTAGCATATGAAGAAGAGCCCATTGCCATATTAGACAAGCAAGTACGGAGACTTCGAAATAAGGAAGTAGCTTCAGTCAAAGTGTTGTGGCGAAACAAAAACCGAGAAGAAATGACGTGGGAAGCAGAGGAAAGTATGAAATCCAAGTATCCGCGCTTATTCTAACCCACAGGAGAGATCAAGATGAAACACCAACATTATGAGGTATGTATGCTTACTTTTCATGCTTTTGGTCGTGTGTGGCCATAAATACATTGATACTGTATTGTAGCCCTGTGAGGCAGTGTTAATATGGGTTGTTGTGACAGGACGATAATGCCATATTACAAGGAAAACTCTGGCGAAATTTTCGTAGAATTCCCGAGTGTTTAACATTCGAGGATGAATGTTCCAAAAGGGGGGAAGAATGTTACACCTTGGAAATTTCATGTCGTCGCGTAGTGAGTGAACTAATGCGAGCTTAAGGGTAACATAAAATTCTTCAGGCTATAAGACGAATATTTGGTGGTTTTAGAGTGCGTACGTTAAGATCTTGAAGTTATATGAATTGACGGAATAAGGATTGATAAGGATAAGTGGAGTATAAGTGAGGTTTAGGAAAGATTCCGTAAATTATTTTGTTAAGGATTGTTTGGTAAGGTCTTGAGGACGAGTTATAGGGATGTTTAGATTGTTAATGAAGTATTAAACAAGTGTTAAGAAGGTTCTATAAGGATTGGAGATCAAACGAAATGACGAGACCAACTTCGGAAAAACTGTGAGTTACACGACCATGTTATACAGCCCGTGGAATATTATATGGACCGTATAATGGTCCGTATAACTCAACAGCAACTAAGTATTTCATGGTGTTGAACCACGACCACTTTCACGGACCGTGCCATGTTCCACGGACCGTACAAGTGTCCGTGGAAGTCCCGACGGGTTGAGTAAGTTCAATTATATAAATGTGATCCCACATCATTTTATTCATTCTCCTCACTTCACCACTTATCTCTAAGCTTCTACAGTGTTCCATACACACTTCATACACAAGAATTCAAAGGAAAGCAAAGATCAATATCAAGAATTCAAGTGAATCAAGTTTAAAAAGCTCACTAGGGTTCCTCCAAGTCAAGAATTCTCTTGGGAGTAAAGTTAGGGTTTTCTCCAAGTGAAGTATTACCAACCAAAACCCGTTCCTATGCATTCAAAGGTGAGTTTCATGATTATTCGATGTTTTTTAAGGTTTGAAAAGTTGAAACACTTGGATTACGGAAGAAAATGGAAAATGGATTACAAAGGGTGAGATTAGTGACAATTGTGAATAGTGGATTAATATGAATCATGAATCTTGATATGTTGAGATTGTAATCACGTTATGAATGATGTTAGGAGTATGAGAGAAATATTAGATGAGAATGAATGTAACGTTGTAGTATGATTATGACTATGGATGACCATGAGAGTAAATTGTAGGAATTGAATAATGACGATGATATTATGAATGTTATTATTGACGTTTGGGAGTTTAAATATGATATGGGGAAAGTAGTAGAAACAAAGGAAATGCTACCCAATTTTCTTTAGCTTTAGTAAGCACGTTTAAGTGATCGATTAGCTAATGTTCGTGCGACTTCTCTTGAAGGTAGAAACACAAATATTGAAGAGGAACGTTCGAGCGATAGAGTAGCTAGACGAAAAGGTATGTAAGGCTAATCCTTTCCTTCTAAGGCATGCATCTTCTTAATTTTCCATGATCTTCCTATACGATGGAGACTATGAGTCCATGAATATACGAAGCTACATACGCACATTATTAAGAAAGGAAATACAATACGAGCATGATAATGATGATGATGTATATAAGTATGAGAAATCCTAGTATAATATAAGATGTCCATGAAGCTAATATTTCTAAGTATGGTTTCATCGATGCTTCTCCTTGCGTACACTCACCTTAAATTGTTAGTTCCTTCAAGGTGAGATATGATGTTGATGATTACTCCATAATATAATCGAGGGTTCACGACCTTATGTCACCCCGACATAGCCATAGTTGCCTTCAAATCCTAATGTATGTCTTTAATGATAAATGTATAATGATGCTAAGTCATGATATGTCTATGAAATGATCGATAATGTAAGTTTATGATGTACTTATGCGAGGTATGAAACTGTTAAGTTATGAATGATTATGTGACGATACGATTCCACCGTGCCTAAATGGTCGAGCATGTCACCGCGAAGGCGGGCCGCATACGATTCCACCGTGCCTAAAATGGTCGGGCATGTCACCGTTAAGACGGGCTGCTATGTATACACCGTGCCTAAAAGGACGGACATGATCACCACTAGTGGGCGGCATATGATGGTTACCCGGACGCGGGTTGATGATGAGGATTATGATATGATGATATATGCGCTGAGATGACATATGTACCATGATTATATAAATATACGATACATGTATGAAATGTATTCACCTATGAAACACATGCAGGTTATACCTTCCTCTCATGGCTCATGATTTTTCTAGTATGTTTATTTCGTTCTTGTCTTACATACTCAGTACAATGTTCGTACTGACGTCCGTTTTCTTTGGATGTTGTGTTGATGCCCACAGGTAGACAGGGAGGTGAGCTTGATCCAGACTCATAGGAGCCAGTAGCTGATTTGAGAGCACTCCATTGTTCCGGAGGTGCTTATGATTATTCTTTTGTGTACATATGTATATCTTGGGCATGACGTGGTCTTGTCCCGTCTATATGTCTAGTAGAGGCTCGTAGATACACAGTGTGGGTTATATGGTCTAATGAGGTTGCTATTATGTATGTGTGTATGTATATATTATTTTGATGACCGAAAGGCTTATGTATATATAAAAGAATTTATGTTCTCAAAAGAAAAATGATTTTTTTGTATGATTTGAGTATGAAATTGATCAAAGAACGTTTAATGAGCATGATAAGTAGTAGAACGAGTAGTGCTCGGTGGTTAGCCCCGGGAACCCGTCACAGCCCCTAGTCGGGTCGTGACAGCCGTGTTGGCCCATGATAGTTTATAGAAAGAATGAGTTTGGCCAAGTCAGCCTATGTATGTTCTGGTTTACCTCTAACGATCATGAGTTACAGAGTGGTTCGTTCTAGCTAGTACGACACTAAATGTAACACCTCGGGTCCTCAGACTAAGGTAAGACTAATATTAAGAAAGTAAAACGAAACTTAGAAGCTTTCACGTTTTTGCAAAAGTTTCCAATGGGCCTATTTCGGGCAACCATAACCTTTTGATTAGTTGGGAATTTGGAAATGTACCCTTAATGGATCAGGATGAATGCAGGTCAGAGCAAGAAGTTATGAGTGTCATAAGAATGCTCAGAGCAGTAGGCCATGCACGTTGGCCACCGGTCAATGTAACACTCTGTAAATTTAGTATAGGTGTGGATGTGTTAAATGAGTATTAATGTGACATTTTGAACTTGTGAAGTACTATCGGGATGAGTTTGGGTGGAAATAGTTGTTCCAAAATCAAGGCAACTAGTGAGGTGCTTAAGATTCGATAGAATCAGATAAGTTTTCGATATGTCTATCTTCCATATAGATTCTGTGAGCATCCATTGAGAATTTGAGAAATCTCAAAACACGAAAGTTGTAGCACTTTGAAATATATCTCCAGTGATATATTATGGATATCAAACGCAGTTCTGTGCTAGGAGTTATGACCATTTTTGTCACGACCCAACTAGGGCCGTGACGAGTACTTGATACTTGTACCGAGCACCCCCTAACTCGTATCTCATTATTATTACTAAGTGGGCCGTATGAACATCACCGTACTTTTTTTTTCTGCTTAACATTAACATTAGCAGCATAATTATAAACATAGGCTAGCAAACTTTGCTAGCACATTACACAGCGACGAGGACCATCAAAAGTACAAAACATCTAGCTGTACATATCTGTCTACGAGCCTCTAAACATAGTACATATATACATAGGAAGGGCCGAGTACTGCCGTGCCCGAACATATATACACAAAATAGTACCAAGAAACTGAGGCTCCGAAACAACTGGAGCGCTGCTACAATACTGCTGATGAAGCTCCTAGGAGTCAAGTCTGTCTACCTGCTGACCTGCGCGGCATGGAATGCAGCGTCCACAAGAAGGGACGTCAGTACGAATAGTGTACCGAGTATGTAAAGCATGGAAGATAATACAAACAGAAACATAAGGTATGATTAACAATATCATGGGATCATAGGACATATAGTGGTACAAGAAAGTAACCTGTACATAGGAATACCCTTTTCAGGCCAGATAGCATGCATGCTTGTCCTTCCCTTTAAAAAGAACATTTCTTTTTCATAGACATAGAAAATAGAACTTATATCATGTCATGTCATATCGTATCATATCATATGAGATCATGTCATATCATATCGTGTCATATCATATCATGTCATATCATATCAGGTCATATCATATCATGTCATATCATATCAGGTCATATCATATCATGTGATATCATATCAGGTCATATCATAGCACCGAACAATGTCGGCTCGCCCACATAGCACCGAAATACATCGGCTCGCCCATATATCCCGCGTCCGGGATGATAAGCCAGCTGACCAGGTGGCAATGAAACATGTTTCCCTTCCCATCCCCCATGTACATATTCATATCTCATATACATGTGTCATATAAGCATGCAGGAGAGCCCAAAGAAAACCATGTATCCATCGGAGTAACGTAAGGTCGGTGACCTCCGATTACATTATGGTATAACCGTGACCGCTTTGCCTCACCTTGAAGGAACTAGTATCATAAGGTGAGACTATCAATGAAGAGTGTCCTTATGAGAAAACATAAAATAGGGTCATAAGGCATCGTTTCATATACTTGGAACCTCTAAAGTAGTCATTACCCATAATAGAGTTGAGATATCAAGAAATAATTTAACATTGTCATATTGTCATATTCATAGTAGGAACATATCGTCAACATATCTATCATAGACATTTGAGACTTTACGACTTGGGGATCATGCCTTTGAAATCTTTAGAAGATAGTGTCATAACCAAGGAATAGAATTAAAAATCAAGAACTAGTTTGATATTTTCGTATTCACATTGGGTCCTTAGCCTAAGACTCTTAGTCATGGAATCATTCTTGTCATACTTATCATAGACGTATTCTCTTCCTTAGCATCATCGTTATCATGGTCATCATAGACATATTTCCATTAGAATGGTACGGCACTTATCGTTTAAGAATCGGGACAAGGGTCAAAAGTTTCCTTTGAATTCTGCTTCAAAATAAGTCAACGGAACAATAAGGAAAATCCAGGAACAATGGGCCCACCTCGGGCCGAATGAGGTAGCGTGCACAATTTACATATATTACATGTCATGGCGTTACTTGTGAGGGTTTCAAGGTAGTCGGGTCCTATTTATGCAAGTTCTAGAGGTTTGGAAAGTTTTTCCAACGTTTCGCACACTTTCTAATTCAATTCTACTGAATGAAAGAGGGGAAACTTTAGGTGCGGATTCCGGAAAATAGAGTTGTCCCCGAGGTTCATATCCAACATATTACGTCTAAGACATGCCATAGAAGGAAGGGTGAAGCCTTACATACCTCTTTCCGCTCCTTATGCTATTCCAAATTCAAGTTGCAAATCCGCCACAATCTACAAATTGGTCATATTTACCAAACTTTGGTTAGAGCATTAGAATTGAATCTTAAGATAATACTTGGCTACCGAAATTTCGGCAGCATTTCCCCTGTAAATACTCCATCCCACCAAGTTCAACGTGGCCAATTTCAATCAACAATAATCCCGGGAATTCAGCCCGACCAAATTATTAACAACAATGCCAACAACCATACTAACAATTTCGATAACCAACCCAAAGTACATTCTAACAATTCAATCAATATACAATTTCCTTCAAAGCCTTCCAACTTCAATAAAACAATAACAACCTAATAGTTCATACACCAACAACATGACACTAGTCTCATTATCTTCCATACTTGCAAGAACATTATTTTCAATTTACATAATCTCTAAAGCAAGTTTCCAACTACATCGACTTCACTAACGTCATTACGCCTTTATTAGAAACATAGAATCCACTTAACAACAACCAATTACTAAGTAGAATTTACTCTTTATTTCCACACAATATACACGGCTAAACATCATGTATACACAGCCACATATACACACCACACACTCACGGCCACAACATGTTCTCCACATTTCCATGAATTTCATCAACCTTTACATACTACAACATACATAATCACCTATAACACATAAAATAAATTGATTCTCACCTTTCTTCTTGACTCCCCACTTGACTAGAATTGTTACTTGCAAGAATATGAAATCTTCTTATTCCAATGAACACTCCACCTTGTTAAGGGCCCTTCAATTGGTAGAAAACAATTTTTGAAGAAAATTTTGCCAAGGGTTTTGTTGATTTTTCACTTGGCCGAATAGCCCTCTAGGTTTTTCTCCTCCTTTTCTTGTTCTTCCACTTCTTGAAACTTCTAGAGAATTATATGAATTTATGAAGACTTGGTCTTCTTTTAAATTATTCATTAACCTTTGATGTGGGCTTAAGCCCACACCAATTTGGATTGCCAACTTGGCCCAAACTCAAGTCCACACATTCTTTTCTACAATTCATGAAAAAAATTATTTTTCCAATTTCCAAATTCGCCCTTCGTCTTCCTCTATATTTCCACGAGTCATATTGCAAATATTTCCCTTTATACCCTTGACCTTTCTTAATATTCCCACTTTAAAATTTTCATAAACAACTCATATGCCAAACAAAATAAAAATAAGGCCTTGCTTGTTGTCTTCCCGCGATTATCTTAAATTATCCGATTGCACAAAAATGCGGGATATAACAATTTTACGGCCTCGCAATAGCCCGCGCTCAGCGAGGTTGGGGGTCCGAAAGTGAAAAAAAATGGCTAAGTCTTTTTTAACTGGATGAGCTTAGTGAGTGATGTCACGACCCAACCCCGTAGGCCATGACTGGTGCCCGACATGGACACCCGTATACATATTTCTTAGTTACAAATTCATTTCACAGCAAACTCAATATGGATCTTATAACGATCTTATCATGAAACAATACGCAAGCCGACAAGGCTGCCATCATATAACAATATCATATGCAAGCCGGCAAGGCTGCCATCATATGGACGAATATCATATCACAGAACCCATACACAACCCACACATATGTCCACAGACCTCTAAGAGTATCAACAGTAACGTAACATATGACGGGACAGGGCCCCGTCGTACCCGTAGTCCACATAGGCATATAAATATATATCCGAGAAGGATTTGTACCAAAGTCTGGACTCCGGAACAATGGAGCTCTCCAAAATAGCAGAAGGGGAAAATCCTAAGCTGTCGGATCACCAAAGCGAATGTCTGTCACCTGCGGGCATGAAACGCAGCCCCCCCCCCCCCCCCCCCCCGGCGAAGAAAGGGGGTCAGTATGGAATATGTACCGAGCATGTAAAGCATGAAATACAATAAACGGGATCATAATTGAAATAAGAAGTACAGAAAATGAGTACAATAACCAGAATACCAAATACTTGCTTTCGAAACATAAATCATGCATGTCAAAATCATATATCATATCCGGCCCCATTATGGGACTCGGTGAACATGGTCGCCACCCCGTCTCTGGCGCCATAACACAGCATAACTTCAGAATATAATATATATCTCCGTAACACAGCATATCTCCGTAACACAGCATAACTTCATAACACAGCATAACTTCAGAATATACATATATATATATACATATATGTATATATATATATATATATATATTGTACCCGGCCCTTTAATGAGGGACTCGGCGAACAATACAGTGTGCATGATAACATACCCGGCCCGGGAATCGGTGAAAGATATATTGACATTTTCACGAGCAGAGTAGTGAGAAACTATATGCAATTCAAAACATTTTTAAGGACTCAATGGAATAGTCAACACCAACCATCGTTCGCAATTTCAAATAATAATCATCTCATATACCTTTCGGATGTCCCTGTGGATTATATCAAATGAAACTTTGAAATCATGTGTACACATTAATATATATGAATCAAAGCATAAGTTATGGGAGTCAAAAATCAATAACCATCCTAGTGGCTCTAGGAATAGGAGTTTCCTTTGGAATCGTATATATATCGTATATTCGTTTCACAACGATCATGCCAAAAAGAAAGAAGGGTTAGCTTCACATACCTTTAGCGCTTATTTGTCTCACAACACGTATACGCTGCCCAATAATATTTCAACCTATATTAATATGTCAACAACTACGTTTAAGTTACGGGGAGATTCAAAGCGTATTCTAACGTTAGTAACTCCTTTATAGATGTTTAGGCGACGTTTGCTCTTGTATCCAACCCAAATACATACAACCAGCCCAACATCAATAATTATATGTTCAATATCAATTCAGACAGCCCACACAATATTCCAAACAGCCCACATTCACAACATGCAATAACGATTCACATACGGCTACTACATTCTCAAGTTACTTCTAATAGTTCGTAGCCTTAACGTTTGCATGTAACAACTTATAACAGCCCATCCAACATACAACACATTGCATAATATTAATTATCATTAATCTTCCAAGTTCGATAACGACAACGTGTCAAAACAGTCCGCACCTTACAACAAATAGTGAACATACGATTATGCCACATCCAATTTATTCTTGTTAGCCTATAGTCATATTACTTCGTCGAAACAATTCTATAACATCCCAACCACTATGACAACATGATGTATACTCTTAACTATAATTATTTTTTTCCAACTTGATGAAAACAACAAGTCCAAAACAGTCCATTACCACAACATGTCCAAAACAGTCCAATAACATGTCCAAAACAGTCCCTAAACAATGTTCGGAATTCTTGCAAACGTTTACGAACATTCTAAGAAAACCACATATGATTCTTACACATTATTTCGTGTCTTCTTTTCATATAATTTCAGTAGGTTATGACAAGCTATCCACACGACAAGTACAACAACAATTCATACGCAACTAAACTACATCGTCATTTCCACAATCCTTACAACAACTCACAAACGACTTTAGTTTCGACTCCAACCATTAAACACCTTCATTCCATCATAAAATTCATGATAATAACAATCAAAATATCATGTAAAAACAGTTCACTGACTTCCTCACAAAACAGTCCACAAACGGTTTCAACATGCTTCAACATCACTTCACATAAAATCATAGATTCAATCATTTTCATACTAACATAACTTCACCTTTAACCTTCCAATTCTTTTCATTCTTTTTACCATGAGATCTATGATATTAACAACCATATTTATTAAAGAAAATCAGTCCATTAATTCCACCAAAACAGTCCCTATGGCCAACTAACATTCCAACACCAACTTTCATGATTGTATGCATGTGATTCATGTTCATCAAGTTACAACCATACTTCAACATCAACACATATAACCCCCTAACTACTATCATGTTCCAACATCAACACACATCATTTCATGTATACAACTTATATTTACTCATCTACATCACCCTTAATACTGTTACACCTCGGAAAAGTCCCCGTACATGTACAAGGAATAGAACGACAAGGGTATGAGTGTGGGGTGTTTTACTAAGCAAGGGGTGATGATTCGTGAATATTGGGAAATGGAAAAGTTGTAGAATTGAATGCAGCCCAGTGGTCGTATAGTGATTTACGGCCCGTAAAGTGATTTACGGACCGTAAACCACCATCGTCCTCGAGCCTTTCAAATTCCAACTTTCTGTTAAAGTGTGGGAATGCTTAAATACGACTTGGAATACGGCCCGTAAACTAGTTTACGGACCGTAAACCTCGATCGTAAACTGCAATATTCTTCAGCCAACTTCTCTGTTTTGGATATGCTTAAATACGACTAGGGAGGACGGCTCGTAAACCAGTTTACGGCTTGTAAACTGTGGTTTACGACCACTGTTCACCCCGACTGGAATTCATTAAAGATCAAACTTTGAGTTATTAAAAGGGACCAAAGCCTCATTTTATTTCATTTTTCATCCATACAACCTTCAAGAACACTCTAGAAGCTCTCCAAATATTCATCCACAAAATTCAAGAGATCAAAGGGAAACCAATATCATCAACATCTAATTCATGAAAGCAAGTGCATGAGACTCTATTGGAAGTCATCTTCTTCAAGAAATCTCAAAAGGGTTGAAATAGGGTTTTGGTATAAAAAGAGTATTGTTGCTCAAGGCTTGTTCCACCATCATCCAAGGTATGTTTCATGACTATACCATATGGTTCAAGGTATTGGAAGGCTTAGATACTTGAAATGTATAAGAACATAGAAAATGGGCCTTGCATGGGTGAATAGTGGCACAATTGAATAGTAGTTGAATGGAGTCATGAATGTTGATAAGCTACGGTTGTGAATATGTTATAAATAACGTCTAGACCATGAAATAAGTATTATATACGATAAAACGTGATAACGAGCTATAACCATGGATGTGGAGAAATTGGAGGAAAATGGTAGATTTTTCTCAAAGTGTATAAGTGATGATTGTTGAAAGTAATATTGTGAGTGTCGTTACGAATGTATGAGAGTTGAAATGAAACATGGGAAAAGTATTAGAAATGAAGGAAGTGTGTTATAGCCCGTATATTGTACGTTTGGAAATTCTAAAGTCGTCGTGGAAAGTTAAGGACGAGACTATTTTCAAAAAGGGTTGTAGTGTGCAAGATGGTAATATTGAGAAAAGTCGAGGGGCAAAATGGGAATTTCACAAAAGTCTTGAAAGTTCATAAAATTTCCATGTTGGTTGTGTGGCATACGTATATGCCCACATTGCTTTGGGGGCTAAAGTGTACCAAGGAAAACATTTGGTCTTCTTTGACCAAATAAAACAATTCAAAAAAAAAAAAGGAAAGAAAAATCAAGAAAATGGAAGAGTTTTCTAGAGAAGGGGCATGTGCCCCTCACATGACTTGGAGGATATATGTATATATATATAAGTAAGGAGCCTTTATTTTATTCTAGAGTTTTGAAGAAAAAGGAAACAAAGAAAGAAGGAGAGCCACAACCATGGCCATTTCGGCCAAGCTCTCTAACTTTTGCCCCTTGAAATTTTGCTCCTAATTTTTTTTTCTTGTGGTAGTCCTACTAATTCAAGGGTCCTCTACAACGTGGTATAATTGTTCCGGAAGATAGGCCATCCGTTTCGTCGTTTCCGCATTCTAGTCAAGTGAAGAAGTTGAAGAGGAAAGGTAAGAATTCATGCCCTTTTATGTGTTATGGATGTCTTGTGTATGTTGTGGAGTGTGTAGATTAAGGAAGTTCATAAAGTTGTGGTGAATTACATGTTGGCCGAATATGTGTGGTGTGTATGGTTAAGAGGAAATGATTTTATCTAATGGTTTGATTGTTGTGTTGTGAATGCCATAATGGAAAATGAATGAAAAGTATGAAATCATGCATGTTGAAGTTGTAATTGTATAAGTATGGTGTGGCCGTGTGTTGTGTGTAACATGTAGGAATAATGAACCAAGTGTATTTAGCATGATTATGTGGTGTTGTAATGTACAGAAAATGAATGAAAACCATGGAATGTGTGTGTTGTGGTATTGGCCGAGAGTGGGCTGATTTGGAGGCTAATATGATTTTAATGTGGTCTTTTGTGTTGATGAAAATAATGTTGCTAATGTGTAGATTGTTAGTATGGTTTATGAGTTTGGAGGAAAAGAAATGTGTTATTGATATTTCCTTGGACTTGGAAGGTTTTAGGTCGCCTTATGTTTTGGGTCGGGTTGTTTTGGAAAATTTTGTGGATTGTTGGAAATGTTATGGAAGCATGTTTGAATGGCTTTGGATGGATTATATATCTTGATTTGAACGTAATTGGAATATCGTCGCATTATGCGAAAGAAGGTTGTTGATGTTAAAGTGCGTTTACATTAATGGTCGATGTTGTTAGAATGTTTGTTGTCATTGTTGTTGATATTGTGGCCGGGTCAAATTCCCGGATTGTTGTTGTTGATTTGGGGCCGAGCCGTATTCTCGGGGATGGTGTATTTACAGGGGAAATGCTGCCGAAATTTCGGCAGACAAAGTGTTACTTTAAAGAATCAACTTCTAAAGGCTCTAATCAAGTTTTGGTAAACATGACCAATTTGTAGATTTTGGCGGATTTGGAACGTGAATTTGGAGTCGCATAAGAAGCAGAAAAGGTATGTAAGGCTTTACCCTTCCTTCTATGGCATGTCTTAGACGTAATATGTTGCATATGAGCCTCGGGGATAAATCCACCCTCCGGAATCCGCACCCAAAGTTTCCCCTTTTTCATTCAGTAGAATTGAATTAAAAATTGTGTAAAATGTTGGAAGAACTTCCTAAACCTCTAGAACTCGCATAAATAGGACCCGACTACCCTAAAACCCTCACAAGTAACGCCATGACATGTAACATACGTAAATTTGGTACGCCGCCTCATTTGACCCGAGGTGGGCCCATCGTTCCTGGACTTTCCTTATTGTTCCGCTTGACTTACTTTGAAGCTGAATCCAAAAGAAACCTTGACCCTTATTCCGTTATCAGATGACAAGTACCATACCTATCCCAACGAGAATACTTCTATGACGTCAATGATAATGATGATGTTAAGAAAGAGAATATGCCTATGATAAGTACGATAAGAATGATTCTATGACTAGGAGTCTTGAGCTAAGAATTTAATGTGAATGTGAAAGTGTTATACTAGTTCTTGAACCTCAATTCTATTCCTTAGCTATGACACTAGTTTCTAAAAGACTTCAAAGCATATGAATTGGCGGTTATAATGTCCATGATTTTATTCTATGCTCTCTCTTAAGGCTATTTTCCGTTGGTAGTCTCGCCTTAAAATATTCGTTCCTTCAAGGTGAGACAAAGTGACCATGATTATTCCATAATGTAATCGGAGGTCACCGACCTTACGTCACTCCGATGGACACATGACTTTCTTTGGGCTCTCATGCATGCCAATGGTATGACATATGTATATGAATGTGAATATGTATATGTATATGTATATGAGTAAAAGGGGAAGGGCCACTGTTATATCACCACCTGATTCAGCTGGATTTCGTCCCGGACGCGGGATATGGGAGAGCCGGATACAGCGTCTGTATATGTGATAGATATATAATATGTTGGGACACTGTTGGGGAGGGGGGTGAGAGAGCCGATGTACTCGGCGTCTGTGAATGTAAATAAAGGACACAGTTTTCTGAAATGTTCTGTTTTCTGTACATGTAAATAAGAAGCACCGTTTTTCTGAAAAAGAAACTAAGCATGCATGGCATCCGCAGAAAGGCATTCACATGTACAGGTTACTTCTGTTCCAAGATAAGCTCCATATGTCTATTCCGTTATTATTCATACTGCATATTCCTTTATTATGTCACTATTCATGCCTTACATACTCAGTACATTACTCGTACTGACCCCTCTTCTTCGGGGGTTGCGTTTCATGCCGCGCAGGTACTCCCAGATGATTAGAAGACCTTACTAAAGATGTTCCAGCGGAGATGGCGAACTCCACTTGTCCTGGAGAATTGCGAAGTCCAAGTATATGCTATGATGTTCTGTTCTATGTTAGAGACTTTGCAGACAAAGCAATGGGTATTGGGTTGTCAGTCTGTAAGCGGCTCCAGCAGCCGATATGCTATTATGTTTTATGTCACGAGTCTTACATGATGTAAGAGCTTACTTATGAAAAGAAAAAAAAATATTGGAGAGCTTACTATGTATTTCTTTCTTTACTGATTCAAGGGTTTCTATACGTAACAAGAGTCAGCGGGTTCGCCCGGCTCCAGATATGGGGTCGGGTGCCCATCACACCCTAGTAAAGTCGGGGTGTGACAAAGTGCTATCCAATTTTCCTTAGAAATAGTAGTCCGTTCTTATAATTACTTAGCTAATGACGACATGAATTCTCTTGAAGGTATATACGAGTGCATTAAGGGAGAACGAGCAAGCAATAAGAATTGTAAACGTCGAAGGTATGTGAGGCTATTCCCTTTCTTTCAAAGGCATGATCCCTAGCTTACGATTTCATAAATGCTCCCATCTTTTCCTTGCTATTAAAGGTTAAATAGTCTAAGATTCCGAAGCACGATTTCCTTCTTGATATTCCATAAATGTTTTCCAAAGTACTCCCATTTTCCAAAACCAAAGGTTGTGATTATGTGAGCGCTTATGATAACGACCGTAGATATTGTTTTCAATAACAATGATGATGTCAAAAATGAGAATATTATTACGCTGACCATGATGAGAGAAAATCTTATGTTTAAAAGTTTCAAGTTTACGATTTCAAGGACTATATGAGAACGTCGAGCTATTTACTGATTTCTCAATTTATTCATGGATGGTGACGTTATTTCTAAATCTTCCAAAGTATATGAATGGATGCCTTATGAAGTTCATGATTTTATTCTATGCTTTCTTTTAATGCTATTCTTCATTGATAGTCTCGCCTTATAATAATTGTTCCCTCAAGGTGAGACAAAGCGACGATGATTACTCCATAACATAATCGGAGGCTTTCGACCTTACGTCACCCCGACGTACTTACAGCTTTTCCTTGGGCTCTCAAGCATGCTAAGTATATGGTATAAGTATATGATATGTATATGTATTCAGGAGATATGGGGAAGGTGAGGCGCTATAGACGCACATCCACCTGGTCAGCTGGCATATCATGATTTCATCCCGGACGCGGGATGCCCGGACGCGGGATATATGGGTTATGGATCGGGCCGTACGTTCCTCGGCAATAAATTATTATATTTATGGATCGGGTCGTACGTTCCTCGGCACTAACATATGATGACATATGGATCGGGCTGCGCGTCCCGCAACAATTTACTATATGATGCTTTATGAGTATGCATGCATGGATCCGCCTTAAGAGGCAAGCAGTTATCGATTATCTCCTTGAACTTACTTTACTTTCTTATTCTTACTTTATTTCTTGATGTATGCCTTACATACTCAGTACAATTCTCGTACTGACATCCTTTTCTTTGGATGCTGTGTTCATGCCCACAGGTAGACGGGAAAGCGTTCCAGACTGATAGGAGTCACTAGCCGAGCTGAAGAGCACTCCATCTTTCAGAGGTGCTAATTGGTTGTTCCTTTTGTGTATATATTTGTATGTCACTCAATAGAGGCTCGTAGATGCTCGATGTTGGTTGTGTGGTTCCACAACGTGGGTAGTACGCATGTGTATAAGTATATTGAAATATGTTTTTGTATCAACGTGTTATATTTTTGTAATGAAAAGCAAATCCTCTTTTTAAAGTTAACCGGAAATAGATGAATGATTGTTAAATGGGTTAGGTAAATGATAGCACGAGTGGTGCTCGGTGGTTAGCCCCGGGTACCCGTCGCAGCCCCTAGCCGGGTCGTGACAAATACAAGCAAAAGAAGTTAGATCTTACCTTGACAACTTGACTTCTCTACTTGGCTAGAGTTTGTGATTTGAGATGAAAATGATTCTTGTTGCTCCAAAGACTATCTTCAGGTTCTAGGGACCTTCTAAAGGGTTGAAACACCTTGGAAAATAATTTTTGGATCAAGACTCAAAGGGCTCAAAAATCAGCCAAGCTTGGCCGAATGCTCTCTCTCTCTAGGCTTAGGTTTTCTTTCTTTGTGTTGTGTAGTTGAAATGAATTGTGATGGCTGATTTCTTGGTCATTATTTGGTTCAACTTTGATGCCTACAAGTTGGCACATGCTCCACTTATGGCATGAGTCACTCCTTTAACTTTACACCTAAAATTTTCTTTCTTTTCCCCTCTACTTTTGGCTATTTGGCCGAATTTGTCTCCCTTTGTTTCCTTTCTTCTTCTTTCTTTTCAATTGTTTACAAGACAATCTCATGTGTGGTGAATGATTCACATACCACCCTTTGTGCATTGTAATCATTCCAAGATGAATGATCAATATTTAATGTGAAATGGTCCCTCCACCATGTTATGTCTTCATAAAATAATGTATACTTTCATAAAGTAGTGGATGCTCAAATATTCAATTGTATGCTCCAACTTTTCTCCTCCAAATTTCAGTTTTTATGGCCGAATATAACTTGTATTTTCCTTCCAATTTAATTGTCCACAATATATTGAAAATGTAGTGGATGAATCAACATTTAATTGCACATTTGTATGTCTTCCATTAGCCTTATTTTAGATGAATTTGAGTCATCCTTTTACCTTGGCACGTTGGTGTTCCTTCTTAGTTCATTGTTGTAACAAATTTTTACTTAACACCACAATTAAGTAGTTCCTAATCTCCAATAACATTTTTACACTAAGTAAAATTTATAACCGATTAGGTCTAGTTTAGAAATTAAAAATCCGAGGTTTCTACCTCACGTCGATTCCTTTGCGAATAACTCAACGTACAAAATACGGGGTCTAACAAGTGAAGCTCAAAGCGAGGTGGGACCTCACTAAGCGAGGCCCGTAGCAAGGTCACCACTCGCTTTGGAGTGCGCTCGGTAAGCCAGGTTGTCCAAAGTACCAGTGCTATAAATTCAACACTTAACTCAAAATTTGATTTATCAGAGATTCCAACTTTGTAAAGAACCCCTCAAGGACAATTTTTCTCTCCTCTCAAACCCCCACATCAAGGTAAGAACACCTCTTCGATTCTTAATCAATACTAGCACTAAATACATGATTCTTAAATAAAACATAGGATTTCCAAGGTAATTCTTCTCAAGCGATTCAAGCTAGGGTGTGGGTGTTCTTCGTCAGAAACGTAAACTAGTTCGTTAGACTTGGAATGTTCACAGGTATGTAAGGATAACTATCTACATGTAGGAATGTTATTAATCGTCCCCACACCTCGTTCTTCATGATTATTACGAATTGCATCAGAAATAAAGATTATGCCCTTGTTCATGAAAAGTTCAAGATTTTTATCCTTTGAGAATCTAGCTTCGTAGTTGTTCATGATTATCATTCTGAATATTGTGAACTCAGTACGTAATCAATATAGCTTTGTTTTTGATACTCATGAGTCTCAGTCTAGAATACTTAGCACGTTTATAAATAGTTAAAGCTTCAAGTCTCATAATCAGTTCATGAATGCATGTCTTAATAAGTAATTGCTCGGTATGCCAGTGTTGTATCATTCAGCATGATTCTCAGTTCTTTTATGTGAATTGCTTAATGTTAAACACCTGTGTTATTAGGCCTAAGGCCATAGTTATGTATACGCATACTCATACTTGGGCCCGAGGCCGTAGTTTGTGCACATATATATTGGGCCTGAGGTCGCAGATTATTTACTCAGATAAACATGTGGTTTCTCAATCAGAACATGGAGTATTCATATCTTTACTTCTTCATTCAGTTCAGTTATCAATTATCAGTTCAGTCTTAGTTTCAGTATATATAGTTCTTTCTTTTAGTTTTTTTACATACCAGTGCAATTCAAATATGCTAACGTCCCTTTTGCCGGGGCCTGCATCTCGCTATGCCAGTAACGATTTATAGGTTAAAGATTCTGCTTGCTAGGACATCTCGTATAATCTATTGGTGAGCCCCAGTCTTTCGAGGCATTATCCATCTTTTTCAGTCTTTATAGTTTTTCTAATAGTAAGGTATGTCGGGAGCCTCCAAGTAAATAATTAGTATTTCCATATTCTTTAGAAGATAAGTAGACTATATTCTAGTTAGTCAAATGTTAATAGGATTTTATATGTTAGCCTTGCCGGTTATTCATTTATATTTGCAGACTTTTCAGTATTTTCCGTATTTATGATATATCAGTCAGAATCTTTGGTAGATCACCATGTTGTGTGTTTACATTTAGCTTACAGTTATACCACATGTTGATCCAACCAGACAGTTAGTTCGCTCGGTTATATGCAGTCAGGCATCGAGTGTTGTGTTACGCTCAGGCCATGGTTCAGGGCATGACAAAGCTTGGTATCAGAGCACTAGGTTCAAGTGTCTTAGGGAGTCTATGAAGCCGTGTCCAGTGGAGCGTCCTTTATATATGTGTGCCGGCCACACATATAAATGGTTAACTACCAAGACATTCAGATTTGTCTCATTTCTTTCTACTCCAGATCATACCATGAAGCTTAGAGCAATAAGTAACCATCTTTTCCTATCAAATTAGTACATTTCAAATGCGCAAGCGACGAGCAGGGAATTCGAGGTCCAACTGAGGATGATTACTATAGGGGTACAATTGTGAAGTACTTGTTGGTAACGAATGAGACTTGAGGTGATATTGTTATTGGAATAAAGTGTACATCGCTCGAGGAGAGGTGTAGTATAATGAATTTGGAACTTGAGTAATAATAATGTACTCGAGAAAAGAGAATGAAAGACTGCAGGAAAAGAATAACAGAGAAATTAGCAAAAGAGCTAAGTTTGCAGGAAACATAAATCATGGAGGATCTCAAGGAGCTAGAGGCAGACAATTTTCTATAGGAGGTCATCAGGACCCACTCTATCTACAACCAGCACACCAGTCTTGAGGTATCGATATGATTATAAAGGTCAGATAAGCTAGAAATATAGTTTCATAGCACCAAACTCTTAGTCACAGGCTAGTGTGGGCCACAAAGGTTTTTAGAATCCTATGTGCAAAAATATTGATAGGAGACACCTAGGGGGTATATCGTTCAGGCATGGATGTGTATTTTGGGTATGGCCAACAAGGTCACTATATGAGGGACTGCCCATCAGTGAGACTACGACAATAGAGGTAATATGGCTTAGTCCGCAAATCCCCGTAATTCTCAAGCCCAAGCTAGATGTAATGCAGCTAAGTCTGGTAATACTGGTGGAAGTCAGAACTACTTGTATGTTTTAGCAGGTCGTCAGGACTAAAAAGCATCCCCGTATGTCGCCACAAGTATGATGATGAAAACTCTAGTGTAAGACCTCATAGGGCAACATGTTATTATTTTAGTCACAACGGGCATAGATTGATCACCTTAGTTTTGTACAGAAAAGAGCCTATGGGAAAATTACCCATGATTCTAAGGTATTATGATTGTTCAGATGAAATTTTAGGATGAACTATGCCCGTGAGTAAAAGATATGGTGTACGACATGAAAACCACGAGCAGATAATATTAAATTTCTGGGAATAGTTTAGTTAATTTAAGTTTAGTCAGATCAGAGTTAGAGAGTACGTTGGTAGTAAGTTACTACGGGAAGGAAATATTATTAAGAGTGAAGAAGGTGTGTCAGTTCCCTCTCAAGTTATGTGATTAAGTGTTTACCCCGGATGTGGATTACCTAAGATGATTCTTTTCTAAAGTGTATAGAGATTTAGGGGTCAGGTATTTCAATCTTTCATATAAGGGAGACATAGTTGCTCTAAGTTTAATTCATGACTATATTCAGAAAGATAGTATACAGCCTCAGAATGGGGTCAGACAAGAAGGAGAGTTAGAAATAACTTAGGTCATTCACAACCTAATAGGGAAACATGAGGCTATCAGGTGGTTAGTTGAAGAATACTAAGTAAGTCTTAATCAAATATAGTGACTTAGCAATTTTAGCAGACCTAGTAAGGGTATGATTAAATTCTTTAGTCAGGATATGGTGAAGTGGGTAATTGTTTGAATACAATCCGAATGTGTGTTAGGATCCAAAGGGTTTAAGTTACATTCGAGGTATATAAATCAGTGAAACAAGAAATCATCTAAGTAGTAAGAGAGCAAGCTACAGAAGAAGAGCCTTTCAGAGTTATTAGAAAGGGGTTTCCCAAGACATACAGGGTGAGAAATATTAAGTCGTTAAGATAGAGTATGCTAGTTATGCCAGGTAACAATTTACAGGTTGATGATTCTGCTTGCAAGGACATCTCGTATAAGCTATTGGCGAGCCCCAGTCGTTCGGGACATTATCCCTCTTTTTCAATCTTTATAGTATTTCTGATAGTAAGGTATGATGGGGGCTTTGTCACGGTAAATAGTTTGTATTTTCATTTTCTTTAAAGGCTTGTAGACTATAGTCCCGTCAGTCATATGTTAGTAGGATTTTATGTGTTAGCCTTGTCAGCTACTCATTTACACTTGCATACCTTTCAGTATTTTTTGCACTATGATATATTAGTCAGACTCTTTATGTCACGCCTCGAACCATAACCTGGTCATAACACGGCCATCAGCACATCACTGCATGTGACTGAACGAACCACATGGCTTACCGAATCAACATGGGGCATGAACTGAATGCAGAATATAACTTTAAAACATGGGTAGTCTGAATAACATGAGTTATCATAATACTAACGAAAATACTGCTTAAAAATGATGCAGAAATAATCTTAAAATATAATAAATGCTAAGCCAATACTGGCTATACGACTCTAAACATCTGACATGACATGACTGACTAGTCTATGAAAGCTCTGACTGCTAAACTGTTTATCGGGACAATGCCCCGTCATACCTTAACTGCAAAGCCAGCATGAAATATAAATACTGACTAAACCCTGAATTAGATGGGGCTCACCAAAAAGCTAATACGAGCAATGTCCTAACGAGCTGATCCGTTGTTCTGTAAATCTACATCGTGATCTGCAAGCCCCCAGGCAAATAAAAAGGGACGTCAGTACATTCGAATTGCACTAGTATGTAAAGAAACTGAACAAAACAAGTATGGAACATGGAAATAATAGTACTGAAACTGAAGTTGTATCTATAAGCTGAACATGAACATGGGTATCATCTGACATGAGTGTGTGTGTGTGTGTGTATGTATAACAATATAACATGAGTAAAAGCATTTTTAGTTGGGAGAGCATTAATATAACCGAAAACATGAATCACCACATGGGTCCATGGAGTCTAGTACAGGCTCGACTAGCAGAGCAATCTCATAACTTGTTAGGGGTATGCGACATAAGCATGACATAAACGGATCCAATCAATAAAACATGAAGGAATCATCCTAACTGGGCAGAACGATCCTTATCCTACGGTGGCAAGCTTAGTTTCAGGCAATCTGAGCCTTCTCAATAATCTGTGCAACTCCCAAAAATATGAACATGAAAATAGGTGGTATCTGAGCCCATGGTTTTCTTAAACCCGATTTGTAAAAATGAATTGTAATTATAATATAACATGAATATATAATTACATAATATACTTGTATGAAAACATGGATACATGTAGATTTTTCATGAAAATTAGCATAATGGTTCATATCTTGCATTTAAGAAACCATGGAATGCAAAGTTACAGATTCTCAATAACCAAAATGGAATATCAAGAACACAATAACGAATTATTAATACAAACATGGTATATCATGGTGCATGTACTTAGGGATATCTTGAACATGTCTAGAACCCTAGTTTTTGGTGAATTTTCGTATAATCATGGAAGAACATGGCGTGGGGAAGAGCAATCATGTTCCTACACGTGGATAAAAACCTTATATAACTTTAAATTCTCCAAAACTCGTAATAGAATTCCAAAAGCTTAAACCTTGAGCCTTCAGATGGGTTTTCTTGAAAACCCTAGGTTAGGAACAATGATTTCCTAATTAGATTACATGATTAGATGTTAGAATTAAATTGGAAAGGCTTGGAGTGTCTTACCTTAATGTCTTTGATTGATGGGAGAAGAGGAACTTCGTTCTAGGGCTTGAAGGAATGAAAAATAAAATTAGTAGACTGATTTAGAGTATTTATACTTAACTGCGTCGAGAGAAATACGGACCATAATACGCTCCGATTTGAGATACGGTTCGTATTTATGGACCTTATATTCTCATAGCACAAAAATGGAATGTCCGGGTGGTTTTCTCACTAAATACGGTCCATATATACGGACCGTATCTCAAAATACGGACTGTATATATGGTCCGTATTTAGTCATGGCAATTTGCAATCCAGCGGACTGCTTAGCGAACCTTCAGTAAAACGGCCATAACTTTTTGTACAGATATTCCTTTGACCTCCATAATATACCATTGGAAAGATATTTCAAAGGGATACAACTTTCATCTCTGAAGTTTTCCCAAATTTCGAATAAGTAAAGGGGTTATAGTCGCTTGAACTAAGCCCTTTTGCAAACTCACTTGAAAACATGCTTCGTAGAGTGGCTTCCGACTTTGCTTTGTCAAAAGACTCTTCTTGCAACTTGATTAGTATTCAAAGCACTTCCTATACTCCTCATATTGGTTCCATTATACCCCCATTTTATGAGTCAAACTCTAGCCCGAATGAATGAGGAGTTACAATATCTCTCCCTTGGGATCATCCATCATCGAATGATGGGTCATGGTTAATAATATGGTTGGACATGGCTTGAATTCATGAACGCGAAGGAAACATGATATGAAACATGAAGAGTGAGATACATGACATGGTTTTTTCAAATATTGATGCTAGGGCATGAGACATGAATCGTGAATACATGAACGTGAACGTGAAACGTGAGGCATGAATACGTAAGGGGAATTACATGGACATGAGCCATTTTCAAACACTCTTGAATTAACTCGACTTTCTCCATAGCCTGATAGACCAAATTTGGTCCAAGCAATTCTGCTTCACTAGCTTCAAACCAACCAATACGTGATGTACATCTTCGCCCATATAGAGCTTCAAACGGTGCCATCTGGATAATAACATGATAACTGTTATTATAAGAAAATTCAATGAGAGAAAAATGGTCATCACAATTACCTTTGAAATCTAGGACACATGCTCTCAACATGTCCTCAAAAGTATGAATAGTACGCTCTACCTGGCCAACTGTTTGCGGATGAAAAGCTGTGCTGAGGTTTACCTTGGTACCTAATCCCTTCTGAAAGGATTTTCAAAAGTTCGCTGTGAACTGAGCACCACGATTTGAAATAATGGACACTGGGGTCCTATGCAATCTGATAATCTCTTGAATATACAACTTGGCATAATCTTCTGCTGAATCTGCGGTTTGACTAGCAAAAAGTGCGCTGACTTAGTAAGTCGGTCCATAATCAACCAAATCGAGTTGTGTATGCGGGATAAGCAAGGTAGATCTATTATGAATTCCATTTTTATCATCTCCCATTTCCAGTGAGGAATCTCAATATTCTGTGCCAAACCACTAGGCCTCTGGTGTTCAGCTTTCACTTGCTGACAATTCGCACACTTAGCCACAAAATCTGCTACATTCTTCTTCATATAATTCCACCAATAAATATCCTTAATATTATGATACATCTTAGAGGAACTTGGGTGAATGGAATACCCGGAGTTGTGAGCTTCTGACATGATTCGCTCTCTGAGTTCATCTACATCTGAAACACATAATTGCCTCGGTACCTCAAGGTACCATCATCTCCCCCTTGTTCAAAAGTCGTTGTCTTATTCTTGTGAATCCCCTCTTTCAGCTGCAATAAAAAGGGATCATCAAACTGCTTCTCCTTCACTTCGGTCATTAAGGAGGAATAAGCCCTATTCTGGACAACAACACCACCATCTTCGGAGTCTAAGAGTCGAAATTCAAATCTTGCCAAAAGGTGATATTCCCTTGTCATAATACTCTTATCTTCCTCAACGTGAGCTAAACTTCCCATAGCTCACCGACTAAGAGTATCAGCTATTATATTTGCCTTTCCTGGATGGTAAAGGATATCTACATCACAATCCTTAAGCAATTAAAGCCATCTTCGCTACCTAAGATTCAACTCCCTTTGCTTTAAAATATATTGTAGGCTTTTATGATCAGTGAAAATATCAACATGCACTCCATACAAATAATGATGCCAATTCTAAATCATGAGTCAGATAATTCTTTTCATAAGTCTTAAGCTATCGGGATGCATAAGCTACAACCTTACCATGCTGCATTATGGCACATCCATGACCGATTCTTGAAGCATCACAATAAACTACGAACCCTTCGGTTCCTTCTGGTAGCATCAAAACTGGAGCAAAAGTCACCCTCTTGTTCAAAAACTCAAAACTTCGCACACATGCATCTGACCATTGAAACTTAACATTTTTCTAAGTCAAATTAGTTAACGGAGTTGAGATAGAGGAGAATCCCTCTACGAAATGCCTATAGAGGCCTGCCAGACCGAAGAAACTTCTTATATAAGATATTGAGGTGGGTCTGGGCCAACTCTTCACTTACATCTATTTTTTAAGAATCAACTTTACACCTTCGCATGAGATTACATGGCCTAAAAATGCCACTGACTTAAGCCAGAATTCACACTTAGAAAATTTCGCATAAAGCTGTTGATCCTGAAGTGTCTGCAGCACTATTCTAACATGCTCTGTATGATCAGTCTCACTATGAAATACACAAAAATATCTTCAATAAATACAATGACGAATAAATCAAGATACGACTTGAAGACTCTATTCATAAGATCCATGAAAGCAGCTAGTGCAGTTGTCAAACCAAATGACATGACAAGAAATTTGAAATGACCATAACGGGTTCTGAAAGCGGTCTTAGGAATATCAACTTCCTTAACCTTTAACTGATGGTTACCTGATCTAAGGTCAATCTTGGAATAACACTAGGCACCGTGAATTTGGTCAAATAAATCATCTATTCTGGGGAGAGGGTACTTGTTCTTAATGGTGACTTTGTTCAACTGATGGTAGTCAAAGCACATGCGTAAGGAAACATCCTTCTTTCGGACAAACAAAATTGGCGTGCCCCAAGGTGAGACACTTGGTCTAATAAATCCCTTGTCAAGAAGATCTTTCAACTAAGCTTGTAACTCTTTCAACTCTGCTGGAGCCATTCTGTATGGAAAAATAGATATTTGCTGAGTGTCCGGAAGTAGATCAATTTCAAAGTCAATCTCCCTGGCAGGAGGAACTCCGGGAAGATCTTCTGGGAAGAGTTTTGGAAATTGGTTAACAACTAGTATAGACTGGAGGGCTGGAGTCTGGGCATATGTATCCCTGACTCGAACTAAGTGATAAATATACCCCTTGGAAATCATCTTTTTGGCTGTTAGATAGGAATAAACCTACCCCTGGGTACTACTGAATTGCCCTTCCACTCAATAACTGGTTCGTTAGGGAACTCAAATCTCACTATTTTGGTTCTACAACCTACTATGGCATAACATGAAGATAACCAATTCATACCCATTATTATATCAAAGTCTACCATCTCCAACTCTGCTAAGTGGGCTACAGTTCTGCGGTGATAGGCTAAAACTGGACAACCCCTATAAATATGTCTAGCTATGACTGACTCTTCGACTGGGGTGGACACCTCAAAGTGTTCAAGTAACTTTTCTAGTTCAATCCCAAATTTCTTAGCAACAATAGGGGTTAAATATGACAAAATGGATCTGTGGTCAATAAGGGCATAAACATCAATGGTGAAAATTATTAATGTACCTGCAAAAACATCTGCACGTGCTTCTGTATCCTAACTAGCTACCAGTGTATACAACCAGTTTTGACCTCCGCCTGCATTGCTAGACTTGGCTGCACCATACCCTGACTGGGCTTCAGAATTTCGAGAAGCTGTTATATTTGTGGACTGAGCCACATTACCTTCGATACCCTGCCTTACTGATGGTCAGTCTCTCTGAAAATGACCTGTAACGACTCGATTGGTCGTTATGGTACGAATGACCATTTTACCCCTGTTGACCCTTTCTTAGGTCATCAGGCGGGTTTTAGGGTGACTTTTGGAGGCTTGAACCTCAAAGTGGACTTCGTTTGACACAAAGTTGACTTTTGAGTAAATGGGCCTTTTTTTAGATTCTATCGTTTCTGAGAGGTTCGGTCAGTCATCTATCACTTGGTACTGTGTTGGGTGCGGTTCTCGATACATTTGGAAGGGTTTTGCAAGTTGGGTTGGGAAATTGGATTTAGGCCATTGGGGGTTGACTAGGTCAAATACACCTCTGTTGGGAAATCCGAGGCCACAGGTGAATTTGTAGAATGTTTTTACTTATTTGTACATGTTTATTGGGTATCTGTAAGGCCTCGGAAGGATAGTCGAATTTCGGGACGAGATTGGTCAAAACCAGAATATTTTGGTGTTGGTGTAGGCGTTGCAGCGGTACCATGACCTAGCCACTGTAGCGGTACGCTTGCCGCTATAGCGGTATGATTTTTTTTTTTAGCAAAGGCCGCCATTGCGAGCCTTATGGATGCCGTAGCATCTTCTTCACAGCTGCAGCCGTAGTCAGGCAGAATAATTTCTCTTTTCTCAAGTTAAGTCCCTTAAACCCTATCACTTCTTCTCACCACTCTTCTAAGCACTCTTTGGGTGAATAGAGCTATTTGTGGACTGATTCTACGTAGAGATAAGATCTATGACCCTGGCCTTTTTTATTTTTCTTCCTAGATTCCTATTCCATGCTTAGAATCACTAGAATCTAGATAGAGAATATCGTGTTGCGCTAGAATTATTGAAATGGGTTTAGACTTCTAAAATAGAAATTGGAGGTGAAATTGACTAGAATAACCATAGGGTTTGATGAATTCCTTGTTATTAAGCTTATTTCTTCCATTATGGATGGTTAATTTGAGGATTGAAGAATTAGGGGTCGTTTGGTACACTGTATAAGGTGGGATATCCTAGCACTAACTTTGGAATTAATTTTGTACCATGTTTGGTAGAAGGTATACAATTAACCAATGATAAATTTATACCTTCTACAAAATAAAGTATAAAATGAAGCCCATAGTTAAAGATGGGATATCCCACCTTATCCCACTAACCTTGGGATTTTTTTATCCCACATTTTACGTGGGATAAATTAGTCCCAGGATTATAAATCTGAGATTATACTATGGGGATAATTTTGTCCACATACAAACGACCACTTAGGGTTCATGCCCAAATTTGGGGGTTTTTCTTTAAATCTGAATTAGGCTTAATCTTGAATTATTTTTAGCAATTGATTAGTGGGTTGATCACCTAGAGCTTGAATTGCATGATCCATCGTTGAAGTTCTCATTTTACCCTCGTGGGCCCGTTTTCCCAATTTTCTTGGGTTAGAATTTGACCTAGCTAGAAGTATAGTAATATGGGTGTCACTATTCATGGTTTTTAATATAGAATTCGATTATGAATTGATGTTGAGTACTTGGAGGCGGTACGGAAAAGCAAGGCCAAGGTGTGACGGTTCGAGGCTCCTGTTCGGCTTCCAAGTAGGTTACAGCTTACCTTTCGGTTAGACTTCGGTTAGCAGATTATATATATAGTTAGTTATTGTTGGAGAAAGCACGTAAATCTTCGGGTATGAAGTTGGGATGGAAGATTTAGGTTGGTATTGTTGTGATTTATGGTTTGTTGCCTTATCGTGTTCCATTGTGTTGTTACTTATTGTGAGTTATTGGCTCGTCGCCACGAAATTAATTCTAGAGAGTGATTCTTAGTGATTACTTGTGTGTTCGGAAAGCATATTATCATGAATGAGTTTTTTGGAAACGAAGTAAGGATTATGACATTGTTATTGATTATGAGATTTGTGTCCATGTGTGGCACCATTGATTGCATATTCTTGTTGTCCTTGTTATCATGAATTCACTTATTCATTTATATATTGGGATCGGGTTGCGCATCGTAACACTTACTGGGATCGGGTTGCATGTACTGCAACACTGACTAGGATCGGGTTGGACGCACTGTAAACACTGACTGGGATCGGGTTACACGTTCCGTAACACTGACTATTGGATTGGGCTGTGCGTTCCGCAGCAGGTACACGGACATAATTGTCCCCCATGGGTCATGACTATCAAGGCGATAAGATATTCTGCCCGAAGCTTGTGTGTATCATTGTATGTGCATTACATTCATCTCATAGCTATTGTTGGCATTGTTCGGGACTCGTTGATTGTTTTTTGGTGATTCGTGTGCTTGAGATGTGGATCGAAATTGTAGTAGACTTGAGGTGATTGATTAAACTTGGTGTTTTGGTACTGGATTCAGTAATTGAATTGTGTTGAGTTTATTATGATTGTGAGCATGTCCACTTTTTCAGTCTATTTCTATTACATATGATTCTCTAACTATTGTCAGCCTATGATACCTACTCAGTACGTGTTGTGTACTGATTCTACCTTGCTGCATTCATTCTGAGTGCAAAGTTTGTGATCAGATCTACTTTTGCGCCCCGTGACTGAGTTTCGAGGCTTTCTGACAAGTAATCCAGGGTGGGCATTGGATGGATTCACTGCCCTGATGCCTCTTCTTAGTTACTTGTCTTATTTGCTATTCTGAGACAATATTCCATTATCAGACATGTATTCATATTTAGACTTAGATTATTTGTAGTAGTGGCTCTTGTATGGCCATAGAAAAATTCCTTAAGATTGATGTATTATTTCCTCACTTATTCACTATCTTTATCATTATTATCTATGTTTAAGACTTATATTCAATTTCCTTGATTAATTTATAGTATTTATGATGATTGAATTGGGAAAGGGTTCTTCTACCGAAGTGGGAAATGGTAGGTGCCCGCATGATTCCCCAAGTTGGGGCGTGAGAAGTTCGTGTCAGAGCCCTAAGTTACCCAGTATATGAGTACAAGAGCATGTCTACTCGATTCTTACGGATCAGTACGATGAGCTCCGTACTTATCTGCGAGAGGCTATGGGACATTTAGGAAATTTCACGTTCTTTTATTCCTTCGTGTTACTTTATTCAAATTGGTAACTGGCTTTGTCTAATTGGTATCTGATCCACTTCTATTCTCTCAAAGATAGTGAGTACATGAGCTACGATCGTGAGGGACGAGGTGCCTGAGCCAACTGTTGGGGCAGGCACCAGAGGACGAGTGCAAGCGAGAGGTCGCAGCCGAGCTAGAGACTGTGGAGCTACACTGTATAGGGGTGGGCCCCTTGTAGCTAGACAGAGGCGAGCATGTTCAGGTTTTTCAGAGTGTCAGCCCGAGAGAGCACAGGCAACTGGGAGAGTTGAGGAGCTAGACCTGACTCACCCCGATGTTATGTTTGATCAGGAATTCCAGGGTATCATGTCCCGTGCGCTTCTTCATCCTGACGGCCAGCATACCATAGAGAGTGCCACTAATCCATGTGGTTCCCTAACTCGAGTGGGGATACAGACTCTTGAGGAGGGCCAGACTATGGGGAAGTATTCTGCTGCTGCTATGGCCCCACGTTTAGGTGGTTTTTCGTCCCTTGAGGGTGCTCCCAGACCCGTGGCAGTTCACCCTTTGACTGTTGAGGATCAGGAACTTGTTGGGAGGTTCCTGAAGATAGAGCCGCGCAAGTTCTTCGGCTTGTGTACTGAGGATGCTTCTGAGTTTATTATGGAGATGCATAAGAGGCTCTATAAGATGCTTATGGTCGAGTCTTATGGGCTTGACTATGTATCATTTCAGTTTCACGGCGACACGAAGACTTGCTGGAGGACTTTTATTTATAGCGGACCTATGGATGCACCTGCACTTACTTAGACCCAGTTCCATCAGACTTTCTTAGAGAAGTACGTGCTTCGTACTTTGAGGGATGAGTTTCTCCATTTGCGACAGCGAGGTATAACCGTGTCCAAGTATGAGGCTAGATTTAAATTTCTGGCTAGGTATGCTGCTCAGTTAATTCCCACAGAGGAGGAGAGGATTTCGTTGGTTTGTAGGTGGACTTGTGTATTCACTCTATGTTGCTTGTCTCTAGTTAGTGGCCTTGGGACCTTCATTCCAGGCGGTTGTTAATCATGCTGTGAGTGTTGAGTCTGCCAAGTCTCAATCTTTAGGAGAGTATAGTAAGAAGAGGTCGCGTCATCTTTGTGGTTATAGTGGTTCTAGCCACGGAGGCGGGGGACAGTCATCCAGGCCTTATCATTCAGCCCCCAGCTGCCCTGTTCAATCAGCCTTACAAGCTTCGTCAGGTGATCCTTCTAGACCCAGTGGTTAGGGCACTAGACAGTCCTACGGTGGTTCTTACTCTCGCCCAGCTGACTGTGGTGGTCCCTCTAGTTCGTCAGCTTCCATGCATCGGCCTCTAGGCCCCAGAGCTTGCTATGTGTGTGGTGTTTCTAGCCACTTTATGAGAGATTGTTCCATAGCCGGACAGAGTGGATATCAGCAGGGTTCCTAATTTCAGACTCGGAGGGCTCCGGCACCATCTAGTGGCTAGGGTGCTTCGTCAGCTAGAGGCGGTGCTCAGTCAGGCCGCGGTGGATCTCATCAGTCCTAGGGTGGATACCAGTCTGGTAGAGGCGGTTCTCAGGCCTCCAAATGAGGGGAACAGTCGGGTCAGAGTGACTGTGCTGGTGGTATTTGCTATTCCTTTTTGGCTAGACCCGAGGCAGAGGCCTCCGATGCTGTGATCTCGGCTACTATTTCTGTTCGTCATCGACCTGCTTCAGTCTTGTTTGATCCGGGGTCTACTTTCTCCTATGTATCTGCCTATCATTCTATTGGTTCGTATTTGACTAGTGACCGTCTTAATATGCCTATTCATGTATCTACTCTGGTTGGAGACTCAGTTATTGTTGCACGAGTCTTTCAGTCTTGCTTTGTTACTTATATGGGGTATGATACTTGGGTAGATTTGATGATGTTAGATATGGTATACTTTGAAATTATTTTAGATATGACTTGGTTGTCAGCGTACCATGCGATCTTGGCTGTCACGCCAAGACAGTCACTTTGGGATCCTAGATTAGAGTGGAGGGGTACTCCAAGCCCCTCTCTGAAGAAGATCAATTCTTTTCTCCACGCAAAGAAGTTAGTTAGCAAGGGGTGTTTGGTTTACTTAGCCCATGTTCATGATACCAGTGTTGACTCTACGCCTCTTGAGTCCATGCCCATTGTTTGTGAGTTCACGGAGGTCATTCCTTCTGATTTACCAGGTATTCCACCCGACTTTAAGATTGATTTCTATATTGTTTGGATCCAGGCACGTGCCCCATTTCTATGCCTCCTTATAGGATGGAACCCGCTAAGTTGAGAGAGCTTAAAGAGCAGTTACAAAATCTTTTGAGTAAGGGGTTTGTTCGATCGAGTGTCTCCCCTTGCGGTGCACATATCTTATTTGTGAAGAAGAAGGACAATACGTTGAGTATGTGCATAGATTACCATCAGTTGAAAAAGGTCACGATTTGTAATAAGTACCCCATTCCTCGTATTGATGACTTGTTTTACCAGCTTCAGGGTACTTTGGTATTTTTGAAGATTGATTTATGGTCAGGCTACCGTCAGTTGAAGATTTGGGCCGAGGATGTTCAGAAGATAGACTTTAGGACTCGTTATGGTCATTACGAGTTCCTTGTGATGTCATTTGGGCTTACAAATGCCCCAACAACTTTTATGACTTTGATGAATAGCATCTTCAAGCCATATCTTGATTCCTTCGTTATTGTGTTTATCGATGATATCTTGGTGCATTTAAAGAGTAGGGAAAAGCATCAACATCATTTGAGGATTGTCATTGGGTTTTTGAAGAAGAAGGAGCTTTATGCCATGTTTTTGAAGTGTGAGTTTCGGCTTTAGTCTGTACCATTCTTAGGAAACGTTGTGTCTTTGGAGGGGATTTTGGTTGATCCAAAGAAGATTGAGCTTGTTAAAGATTGGGTGAGGCCCACTACTGTGACTGAGATTAGTAGCTTTATGGGGTTAGCCAGCTATTACCATCGATTTGTGAAGGATTTCGCTTTTATTGCTTCTTCGTTGACTAGATTGAGTCAGAAGAAGGTTCCCTTTTAGTGGTCTGATGCTTGTGAAGAGAGCTTTCAGCAGCTCAAGGCTCTTCTGACTTCAGCCCTGATTTTGGCATTACCCGTGGAGGGTAAGGATTTCTGAGTATATTGTGATGCATCCCGTGTTGGTTTGGGTGCCGTGTTGATGCAAGAGGCTAGAGTCATTACCTATGCTTCCCATCAGTTAAAAATCCATGAGAAGAACTACCCAACCCATGATTTGGAGTTGCTAGCTGTGGTTCACACTTTGAAGATCTGGAGGCATTACTTGTGCGGTCTCCATTGTGAAGTTCTCACCGACCACCGTAACCTTCAGCACATGTTTTCCCAGAGAGATCTAAATTTCAGGCAGCGCCAATGGATGGAGCTCCTGAAGAACTATGACATTTCTATTCTTTATCATCCAGAGAAAGTTAATATTGTTGCTGATGCCTTGAGTCGCAAGGTAGTGAGTATGGGTAGCTTAGCCCGATTGGTTGCTTCTGAGCATCCGTTAGCCATGGAGGTTCATACTCTGGCTAATATATTGTGTGCCTTGACATCTCAGTTTCGGGTAGAGTCTTAGCTTGTGTCGAGCCAAGGTCATCCCATCTTGGGCCGATTAGGGTCCAGTGGTTTGAGGATGCCCAGTTGTGTAAGATTCGTGATAAGGTTCTGAGAGGTAAGGCCAAGGATGACATTCTTGATAGTATGGGGATTCTGAGGATCAAGGGACACGTGTGCGTTCCTCGTGTTGGTGACTTGATTCATTTTATTTTGATCGAGCCCCATAGTTCGAAGTACCTTGCTTATCCGGGTGCCATAGAGATGTATCAAGATTTGAGGCAGCACTATTGGTGGGGGAGGATGAAGAGAGATATTGTAGATTTTGTGGCTTAGTGTGGGAATTGTCAGCAAGTCATGTATCAGCACCAGCGACTTGGTGGGGTGCTTCAAAGGATGCCCATTCCCGAGTGAAAGTGGGAGAGGATTGCCATGGATTTTGTGGCAGGTCTTCCGAAGACCCTGGGCAAGTTTGACTGTTTGGGTTATTATTGATCGGTTGACTAAGTCCGCTTATTTCATTCCAGTTTAAGTTACTTACACTGCGAAGAAGTCAGCCATGATTTATATTCGTGATATTGTGCGATTGCACAAGTTTCCTATCTCCATTGTTTTAGATCGAGGTCCCCAATTTACTTCGAATTTTTGGAAGGCTTTTCAGATAGAGTTAGGTTCTCAGTTGGACCTCAGTACAACTTTTGATCCCCAAACGGATGGTCAGTCTGAGAGGACTATCCAGGTTCTCGAGGATATGTTGAGGGCATTTGTCATTGGTTTTGGTGGTCATTGGGACCACTTCTTTCCTTTAGCGGAGTTTGCATACAACAATACCTACCATTCGAGTATTGATATGGCGCCGTTCGAGGCCTTGCATGGTAGGAGGTGCCATTCTCCTATTGGTTTCTTTGATGCATTTGAGGTTCGCCTATGGGGCACAGATTTGTTGATAGATTCTGTGGATAGCGTAAAGCTTATTTAGGAAAACCTTCTAGTAGCTCAGAGTCGACAGAAGATGTATGCGGACCAGAAGGTTCGGGACTTAGAGTTTAGAGTGGGATAGCAGGTGCTCCTAAAGATCTCACCCATGAAAGGTGCTATGCGATTTATAAAAAGGGACAAGTTGAGTCTGAGGTACCTTGGCCCATTTGAGGTCCTTCGTAGAGTTGGAGATGTTGCTTATGAGTTGGTGTTTCCACTGAGCCTATCAAGTGTTCATCAAGTTTTCCATGTGCCCATTCAGAAGAAATATCATTCTGATGGTTCCTATATAGTTCATTGGATTCTGTGTTGGTTGATGAGAATTTGTCTTATGAGGAGCAGCCTAGAGTGATTCTGGATAGGCAGGTTAGAAAGTTGAGGTCGAAAGAGATTGATTCGATCAACGTTTAGTGGAAGCACCGTCCTGTTGAGGAGGCTACTTAGGAGACCGAGTCCGATATGTGCGAGAGATATCCCCAGTTATTTGCGTATTCAGGTACTTTTCCCTATTCTACTCCTTGTCGCTCGTGGACGAGCGATTGTTTAATTGTATATGATGTAATGACCTGATTAGTTATTATGGTACGAATGACCCTTTTACCCCTGTTGACCCTTCCCTAGGTCACCGGGCGGGTTTTAGGTGACTTTTGGAAGTTTGAACCTCAAAGTGGACTTCATTTGACCTAAAGTTGACTTTTGAGTAAACTGACCTTTTTTTTTAGATTTAGTCAATTCTGAGAGGTCCGGACATTCATTTATTACTTGGTAGTGTGGTCGGTGTGGTTTCCAATGCACTTAGGAGCGTTTTGGAACTTGGGTTGGGAATTTGTCTTTAGGCCATTGGGTTGACTTGGTCAAATAAACCTCCGTTGCGAAATCCAAGGCCACGGGTGAATGTGTAGCTGTTTTTATGTATGTGTACATGTTTGTTCGGTATCTGTAAGGCCTCGGGTGATAGTCGGATTTCAGGATGAAGCTGGTCAAAACAAGAATATTCTGGTTCTGGTGTGGGCGCGGCAACGGGACCATGATCTAGCCGCCGTAGTGGTATGCATGCCACTATAGCGACATGATGGGTTTTTAGTAAAGGCCGCCATGGCGAGCCTTATAGGAGCCGTAGCGTGGGCGTTGCAATGGCTTCTTGATCGCTGTCGTCATAGTCGGGCAGAATAATTTCCTTTTTCTCAAGTTATGTCCCTTAAACCCTATCATTTCTTCTCATCACTCTTCTAAGCACTTTTTGGGGGAATAGAGCTATTTGTGATCTGATTCTTCTTGGAGGTAAGATCCATGACCCTAGCCTGTATTTGCCTTCCTAGATTCCTACTCCATGCTTAGAATCACTAGAATCTAGATAGAGAATATTGTCTTGTGCTAGAATTCTTGAAATGCGTTTAGACTTCTAAAATAGAAATTTTAGGTGAAATTGACTAGAATAACTATAGGGTTTGATGAATTCCTTGTTATTAAGCTTATTTCTTCCATTATTAAATGTTAATTTGAGGATTGAAAAATTAGGGGTTGTTTGGTACATGGTATAAGGTGGGATATCCTAACACTAACTTTGGGATTAATTTTTTACCATGTTTGGTAGAAGGTATAAAATTATCCCAGGATAAATTTATACCTTCTACAAAACAAAATATAAAATGAAGCCCATTTTTAAAGATGGGATATCCCACTTTATCCCATTAACCTTGGAATTTATTTATCCCACCTTTTCCACGAGATAAATTAGTCCCAGGATTATAATCCTGGGCTTATAATATCGGGATAATTTTGTCCGCGTACCAAACGACCACTTAAGGTTCATGCCCAAATTTGGGGCTGTTGCTTTAAATCTGCACTAGGCTTAATCTTGAGTTATTTTTAGCAGTTGATTAGTGGGTTGATCATCTAGAGCTTGACTTGCATGATCCATCTTTTAATTTCTCATTTTACCCTCGTGGGCTCGTTTTCCCAATTTTCTTGGGTTAGAATTTGACCTAGCTAAAAGTGTAGCAATATGGGTGTCATTATTCATGGTTTTTAATATAGAATTCGATTATGAATTGACTTTGAGTACTTGGAGGCATTACAGAAAGGCAAGGCCAAGGTGTGACGATTCGAGGCTCCTGTTTGGCTTTCCAGGTAGGTTACGGCTTACCTTTCTTTTAGACTTCGGTTAGCGGATTATTGTATAGTTAATGATTGTTGGAGGAAGGATGTAAACCTTCGGGTATGAAGTTTGGATGGAAGACTTAGGTTGGTATTGTTGTGATTTATGGTTTGTTGCCTTATCGTGTTCCATTGTGTTGTTGCTTATTGTGATTTATTGGCTCATCACCACGAAATGAATTCTAGAGAGTAATGCTTAGTGATTACTTGTGTGTTCGGAAAGCAAATTATCATGAATGAGGTTTTTGGAAACGAAGTAAAGATTGTGAAACTGTTATTGATTGTGAGATTTGTGTCTATGTGTGGTACTGTTGATTACATATTCTTTTTGGCATTGTTATCATGCATTCGCTCATTTATATATATATTGGGATCGGGTTGCGTGGCGCAACACTGACTGGGATCGGGTTGCACGTACTGCAACACTGACTGGGATCGGGTTGCACGTACCGCAACACTAACTGGATCGGGTTGCACGTTCCGCAACGCTGACTATTGGATCGGGCTCTACGTTCCGCAGCAGGTACATGGACCTAGTTATCCCCTATGGGTCATAACTGTCGATGCGACGAGATATTCCGCCCGAAGCGTGTGTGCATCATTGCATATGCATTGTATTCATCTCATACTTATTGTTGGCATTGTTCTGGACTCGTTGATTGATTTTTGGTGATACATGTACTTGATAGTAGCTCTCTTGAGATGTGGATCAGAATTGTAGTAGACTTGAGGTCATTGATTAAACTTGGTGGTTTAGTATTGGATTCGGTAACTGAATTGTGTTGAGTTTATTCTAATTGTGACCATATCTACTTTTTCAGTCTCTTTCTGTTACATATGATTCTATAACTGTTGTCAACCTATGATGCCTACTCAGTACGTGTTGTGTACTGATTCAACCTTGCTGCATTCTTTCTCAGTGCAAAGTTTGTGAGTGGATCGAGTTCTGCGCCTCATGACCGAGTCCCGAGGCTCTCTGACGAGTATCCAGGGTGAGCATTTGGATGGATTCGCTGCTCGGATGCCTCTTCTTAGTTACTTGTATTATTTGCTATGTTGAGACAATATTCCATTATCAGACATGTATTTATATTTAGACTTTGAGTATTTGTAGTGGTGGCTATTGTATGCCCTTAGACAGATTCCTTGGGATTGATGTATTATTTCCGCACTTATTCACTATCTTTATCATTATTATCTATGTTTGAGACATGTTTTGTTTCCTTGATTAATTAATAGTATTTATAATGAATGAATTGGGAAAGGGTTCACCTACAAAGGTGGGAAATAATAGGTGCCCACACGATTCCCTAAGTTAGGGCGTGACATGACCCTTCTTGCCACACCCATAGCAAATAACCATACCCATGCGACACTCTCTTAGGTGTCTCTTACCACACTTGCTGTAGATCGAATTAGTAAAAGTCTGTTGACCCAAACTTGCCTGAGAATAGGAACTTGCTGGCCTGGAACTTTATCTCTTTTGATCATTCTTGAACTTTGGGGCTGGGGCACTGGCTGCAGGTGGAGTGGGTCCTGATGACCTGTTCTTAAAGAATTTTCTGCCTCTATCTCCCCCATGACTGAAGTTACCTGCAGACTTAGCTCTTTTGTTGAATGCTCAGTCTTTATCTTTAAGGAGTGCTTCTTTTTCCTTTATTCGGTCCTCATTACCCTGAACAAAAGCAACCATCTTGGTTATGGTCATTTCTCTATTCTGAGCAGCAATATTTGCATCACCATACATGTCAAGTATAAGGCCCAACACAAACTGTCTAACTCTGGCCCTCATATCAGGGACCATACGAGGAGCATGCCTGGCCAATGAAACAAACTTGAGATAGTATTTGTTGACACTAATGTTGTTCTATCTAAGCCTCTCAAATTCAAAAGCTTTTGTCTCCCTAACCTCAAGTGGTCAATGAAAGCATCTGAAAACTCATCCCAAGTTGCTGGAAGCGAATCTTCCCTGCGGGACTGTTCCTACGTCTCATACAAAATATGAGCAACATCCTACAATTAAAATGCTCCCAACTCTACTGCCTCTGTCTCGGTAGCATGCATAACCCGAAGCACTTTCTGTAATCCATTAATGTAGTTCTGCGGATCCTCTTGCTTGTTAGACACAGTGAACGCTGGAGGCTTTAGATTCAAGAATTCATTTGTCCTCGAACTGTCCGATCCACCACTAGCACTAGCACTAGGGGACCTTTCATAGTGTTGGGCTTGATTAGCAAATATCTGGGGAAGCAGCTGAATAACCCTACTTACATCCATGTCTGTAGCACTGGGTTGCGGAGTAACTATAGGACAGACCTCCGAAGGCCTTTCTATAGCTCGGGGTGTAGTCTGGGGCACTAAACCTGATGCAAGCCCCTCAGTCTCGGTGTGAACTTCCTGAGTCTGAGAGTCCTCAGTAGTAGTCCTTTGGCTAGTGGTCGATGTCCTCTTTGTGTACTTTCTTTTCACAGGCATTTTCTGAAATACGTAATACACATGATTTAGAAGGAATCCTAAAATCATAATTCCAACTGCACGATCTAGAGTATGAAAGAAGTGATACAATCCTATATGTCTTGGTGGTCAACTATTTATATGTGTGGGCACCATACACATATAAAAGTGTCACGACCCAACTAGGGGGCCATGATGGGTACCCGGAGCTGACTACCGAGCACCACTCATCATGCTATCTATCATACTCAACTTGGACATGTATCAGCCTCAACGCAAGACTTATCATGAAACAATCTCCAAATTTCACCCAAAACATGTGTGCATACATAGGCTCATAAGGCTACAAAATAAATGTACAGAGTATGCAATGAAGAAGTCTCATAACATGTACTACCCACATGTAAGTATCTACGAACCTCTAACTGGAACACTGAAATCATAAGGATGGGACAGGACCCCGCCATGCCCCACTACATACACAAAGAATAAACTAATAGACTGTACCTCTGGAGTAGTGGGGTGCTCCTGTACAACTGCTAATAAGCTCCTAGGTGTCTGCACCGTCTCCCTTTCTACCTGTGAGCATGAACACAGCGTCCAAAAGAAGGACGTCGGTATGAACAATGTACTGAATATGTAAGGCATGTACAACAGCATATTAAATAAATATAGGAGCATAAGGTGAAGACCAAACCTGTATCTGATTGCCTCTTAAGGCGGAGTCATGCATGCTAATTTTTATAGTAAAAATAATATCATATCATACATATATAAGCTGCCCGACCATATAGGTACGGTGTGATCATCTTTAGCCCGCGTCCAGGCCTCCCACGTTCGGGGCGTAAGTTGCCCACTGCAGTGGTATGTCTACCCATCCGCCTACAGGGCGGCACGGTGTGATCATACATGAAAATAACATAAAGCATGCATGAGAGCCCAAATGAAAGCTATCACTCTATCGGAGTGACGTAAGGTCGGTAACCTCCGATTATGTTATAAAATAGTCATGATCGTCGTGTCTCACCTTGAAGGAACTAGTAACATGAGATGAGACTAACAACAATGAACAATCATCAATGAAAGAATAGAATAAGATCATAAACCCTATAAAAGCACCAATTCGTAACTTTGGAATCTTTAGAATTAGAACCATCAACCTCATCATTATCATGAAACACATCTCATCTCTATCTCATAAAAAATCATTAACTTTAATCTTTTAGGATGTAAGAAGATCATGGGAATATAGGGAAGAAAGCATAATATAGGAGTAATGCCTTTGAAAGAAGAGGACTAGCCTTACATACCTTAACACCTCCTTAACGACTAAGCGTTCTCCTTCCAAGCTCACAACTCTACATTCAAGAGATTTCGTACTACATTAGATCATTAAAACATGCTTAAGGCTAAGCTAAAGCAGCTAAGAGCTAGCAAAAATTGAGCAGCATTTTCTTTGTTTCAACAACTTCCTCCATATAATAAGAAAACTCCCAAACATCAATAAGAACACCTAGGATATCATAATCAATTGATTCTTCAAGTTAAACATTGTTTACTTCTCAAATTCACCTTCAAAATCATCCATAGCCATACATTACAACATCATATATTTATTCTTCACATAACACTTCCCCAACGTCATTAGCATCGTTTATAACAAAATTATAATCATCTCATACCAAGAATCATGATTCACATTAACTTACTACTCAAAATACCATTTTCTCCATATTTGAACTCATATCTTACTTTCTTCTCTAACCCAAGTCCCTCAACCACTCAATACTCTTAATAACATGAAATGAACATAAAACTCACCTTTGATTATGTAGGAATGGGCTTTGGATGAAAATACTTCACTTGAAGTAAACCCCAACTTCAATAACAAATGAATTCTTTGCTTCTATCAACCCTAGTGGGCCTCTTTTGCATTTAATCCCCTTGATTCTTGGTAGTTAATCCTTGTTTTCTCTTGGATTTGTGTTAGTATAGTGGAGGGAATATTCTAGAGCTTTTAAGACTTGTGGAGAAAGTGAAATCAGAAAAATAAGATCATGGTTCGTCTATTTATAACTGAAACTGGAAAGTTCCAGTAAAGCAGGCCGACGACCCCCGTCGACAATGTCGCCGGTCCATCAACTTGCTCCGTCGACTTACGCCTACAAATCTCTAATTGCATAAACACATGGACGGTGCACAGCGACGGTCCGTCGACGTGTTGACGACCCATCGATAGTGACTGCTGTCTGCAGAATTTTCCTGAATCTGTTCCGATTGCGTCGATTTGATTCGTTCGGTTTCTAACTCCATAATTGTCACAACCCAAACTAGAGGACCATGACGGGCACCTTACCGTACTAGTCAAGCACCATCTGACATGCATCTGTGACATCAACCCAAACATAGGTGGGCCAGTAGGGCCATCATATGATACTCAGTAGACTCATCTATATGGATATGCTAAACATACTATATGAGCCAACAAGGTTGTCATGATCATGTGTGTGGTAATTTATGAAACACAAGGACTGAACATTATCTGACTGTACATAACTGTCTACAAGCCTTTACTGGAAAACCCAACATAACGTGGCCAGGACAAGGCCCCGCCATACCCATGCATATATAATCATGCTGACCCCTAGCATCTCCGAAGCAAATGGAGTGCAACAATCTTAACCGCTGAGCTTACATCCTACTAGATGGATCACAAACCTGTATCTACAGACCTGCGGGCATGAAATGCAGCCCCCTAGGCAATAGGGGAGTCAGTACGAATAATGTACCGAGTATGTAAGGCATAAGAACATCAAGTACATAAGAAATATGAGAGATATCTGAAACATGGAAGCTAGTTTGAATGCATCTGTGACTAACATTTGTAAATATCTGCATAACTCTGTATAACTGAAAGTGCCTTTGAGGGCGTATGATATGCATAGGTCATAATATAATTGTCAGTGCTGTGGAATGTACAGCCCGATCCATATCACATATGTTAGTGCCGAGGAATGTACAGCCCGATCCATATATCATCATCATCACTGAGTACTAGCTGATCAGGTGGTAATGAGTATATAACGCCTATCCCTTTCCCCATACCCCATATACATATAATATATGCGTATATAACACCTTCTGGTCATGGGTCAATATGCATATGTATAAATAAATGTAATGCATAAATAAGATGAATAACTAGAACTCTCGGAGTGATATAAAGTCGTGCTACCTCCGATAAATATCTTTGAGCTAACATCATCAACATACGTAATCTCAAGACCTATGAACAGAAGGAATAATCATAAAAGAGGTACAGGAACATCAAAGATTAGAGTACTCCTAATGCTTCTAAGAGTAGATTAACATAAAAGTTTGTTCATACGTTTGTTCGTTTATATCATAAGGATCATGCCAAAATGAAAGAAAGGATAGCCTTAACATACCTGGATAATCTCCTTCTCAATCCACAACCAAACTTAACATAATCCTCCTACATCTACAATAAGTGAAATGAGATCGTCGTCAATATATAAGGTCATGGCTACCGTATTTCGCTCATCTTATAGCCTACGGAAAAACGGGCAGCACTTCCCCTATTTATACTACATCCCGAAAGAAACCAAAGGTCATCAATAGCCCAAATAGCGACAACTACAATATAATCCAATATAAACCTCTTCGATTACTTTAAGAATCATATTGAGCGGCAAGCTCGTTTAACGAATAACGAAGTGCAATTCGAACCCAATTCTTCTTTCATAATTTAGTCCACACCTTTTATAACATTATACTTATGTTTACCATATCCCTTTTTCACCCAAAACACCATAAAGATAATCTCTAAACAGTCCATATATTTTAACTCTTCAACCTTCACTTCCGTGTCCTAGTTTTACATGTTTTCCTTTTTCACTTCCTTCAATTAAAACATGAATAATCTTAACAAACATAGCCACAATATAGTCAGGTTATAATCCATAATTTCCAGCAATTAGAAACCATATTTACATCTTCAAAACAGCCCAACAAACAACAACAACAAAACTACGATTTTCAGAAAAATTGGGCAGCACTTTTCATATATCTTTAGCTTCCCCTTCAATTTAAATCAACACCATAACAACAAGAATGACATCAACAATAGAATATCCAAGTTATTCCATCAATTTCCAGCCAAAATATTACCACAACACAGCCCCAAAACAGCCCACAATATACACAACATCATCAACCAAAACAACAACATCATATAGCAACATAAACAAATAGAAATCTCTCCAAAATTCCCATCAAAAACAGCCCTCAAGGAAACCATATCAACCATCTAATCTGTGCCTTCATAACATAATTCCCTTCACTTTAAACTAGGGAATTCTTCCATGAATAACTTAATTAACAAAAGTAGAGTATATTACATGCCTTATTGCCGAGAAAACTCAACTAAAATCCTAGCTCCAAGCTTCAATAATCAGCCACACATCAAGCACCAACTACTATAATCCTTTCCTAACTAGTTTCCAATTCCTAGGATGAAATCTAGATTTGATTTGGAGGAATTCAATTTGGAAGGTTTAGAGTGTTTTAAGGAGGGTTTGGGAGAGTTTAGAGGGAGTTTAGGGGTGAGAGAGGGGTAGAAAATGGTGAAAAAAAAGTAGATTTCCCATTTTAAATTTTCTTATTTTTACTGTTCATTCTAGTTACTGTTCATCCGCGTCACTGTCCACCCAGTAGAATTATTTTAGGGACTTGATTTTTCCATTGTTTTTTTTTTCGCGGATGGTCTCATTCAGAGCTTACATTAACCAACTTATGATATGAATGACGTAAAAAAATTTCGAGGTGTAACAATAATTTACCCAGAATACCTACTGATACATCTGTACACGGAGTACCACACTTTATGTCCCTAAGCTCGGGCACGGGTCTCCATTCTCAAGACACACTTGACTAGGAAATCATTAGTTCTAATATAACGAAGACGAGGAGCATAACAAAAAGTGATCCCACTGGACACGGTTTCACAGACTCCCTAAAACACTTGAACCTAGGCTCTGATATCAAGCTTTGTCACGCCCTGAACCATGGCCTGGGCGTAACACGACACTCAGTGGTTGACCGCATGTGACCGAGTGAACCACATGGCTTGCTGAATCAACATAGGGCATGAACTGCATGCGGAATATAACTTTACCTCATGGATAGTCTAAATAACCTGAGTTATCATAATACTAATTAAAATATTGTTTCAACATGATGCGGAAATAATCTGAAAATATAATAAATGCTGAGCCAATACTGGCTATACTACTCTAAACATCTGACATGACATAACTGACTAGTCTATGAAATCTCTGACATGAGTCTGTCTGCTAAATTGTTTACCGGGACAAGGCCCCCGACATACCCTAACTACAAAACTAACATGAAATATAAATACTGACTAAATCCCGAATGAGATGGGGCTCACCAAAAAGCTGGTACGACTAGTGTCCTAATGAGCTGATCCGTCGTCCGGTAAATCTGCATCTTGAAATGCAGGCCCCAGGCAAATAAAAAGGGATGGCAGTACATTCGATTTGTACTGGCATGTAAAGCAACTGAATGAAATAAATATGGCACATGGAAATAATTGTACTGAAACTAAAATTGTATTTGTAAGCTAAACATGAACATGAGTATTATCTAACATGAGTATATATGTATGTGTATATATATCAGGCCCCAGGCAAATTAAAAGGGATGTCAGTACATTCGATTTGTACTGGTATGTAAAGTAACTGAATGAAATAAACATGGCACACGGAAATAATTGTACTGAAACTGAAACTGTATCTGTAAGCTGAACATGAACATGAGTATCATCTGACATGAGTATATATATATATATATATATATATATATATATATATATATATATATATATATATATAAAGACATATAAATACATACATACATAGCATGAGTAAAAGAATTTTTAGTTGGGAGAGCATTAATATAACCGACAACATGAGTCACCATGTGGGTACGTAGAGTTTGGTACCTGGCTCGACCAGCAGAGCAATCTCATACCTTGCCAGGGATATGAGGCATAAACATGACATGAGAGGATTCAATCAATAAAACATGAAAGAAGTGTCCTAACTGGGCGAAGCGATCCTTATCCTACGGTGGCAAGCTTAGTTTCAGGCTATCTAAGCCTTCTAGATAATTTGTGCAACTCCCAAAAACATGAACATGAAAATAAGTCATATCTGAGCCCATGGTTTTCTTAAACATGATTTGTACACATGAGTTGTAAGTATAATATAACACGAATATATAATTACATAATATACTTGTATGAAAACATGGAGACAGGTCGGATTTTCATGAAAATATGCTTAATGGTTCATATCATGCATTTAAGAACCCATGGAATGCAAAGTATGGGTTTTCATAGATTATGGGCAGATTCTCAATAACTAAAACGGAATATAAACAACACAATAATGAATTATTAATTCAAACATGGTATATCATGGTACATGTACTTAGGGTTATCATGAACATATCTAGAACCCTAGTTTTTGGTGAACTTTCGTATAATCATGGAAGAACATGGCGTGGGGAAGAGAAATAATGTTCCTACACGTAGATAAAAACCCCACATACCTGTAAACGCTCCAAAACTCGTAATAGAATTCCAAAAGCATAAACCTTGAGCCTTGAGATGGGGTTTCTTGAAAACCCTAGGTTAGGAACAATGATTTCCTAATTAGATTATATGAATTCACGTTAGAATTGAGTTAGAATGGCTTACCTTTACGTCTTGGATTGATGGGAGAAGAGGAACTTCGTTCTAGTTCTTAAAGGAATGAAAAATAAAATTAGAAGACTGAACTGGTGTATTTATACTTAATTGCGTCGGGAGAAATACGAACCATAAATATGGTCCGCATTTTGAGATACGGTCCGTATTTATGGATCGTATATTCTCATGGCACAAAAACAGAATTTCAGGGTGGTTTTCTCACTAAATACGGTCCATATATACCAACCGTATATATGGTCCCTATTTAGTCATGGCAATTTACAGTCCAGCGAACTGCTCTGCGACACTTCAGTAAAATTGCCATAACTTTTTGTACAGATGTCCGTTTAACCTCCATAATATACCGTTGAAAAGGTATTTCAAAGGGGCTACAACTTTTGTTAAGGAAGGTTTCCCAAGTACCCAATTAATAAAGGGGTTATAGTAAGTTGAATTGAGCCCTTCTGCAAACTCTCTTGAAAATATGCTTCGTAGAGTGTCTTCCGACTTTTCATTGTCCAAAGACTCTTCTTATGACTTGATTAATTTTCAGAACACTTCCTATACTCCTCATATTGGTTCCATTATACCCCCTTCTTATGATTCGAACTCTAGCCCGAATGCACGAAGTGTTACACTTTAGCAGACCAGCATGTTGTGTGTTTACATTTAGCTGACAGTTATTGTCACGACCAAGCCCCGTGGGCCGCGACTGGCACCCTACTTGGGTACCCAGACCAAATTACATATTCATTGCCAAATCCAAACTTATTTCAGAATTTCATAAAAGTTATATCAAACATAGTTTATATCAAAATATGTCTTAAGCGGTCGCACAAATCAAAATGTCATATCGGATCCAAACTGAGCGGCGGAATAGACATCGCCGGTCAAAAATGCAAATATAAGCATAAGGGCCATTCAGGGCCATCAAAACAAACGGACCACTTTAAGACCAGAAAAAAAACAAAATCAAAAGAACATATATAGGACCCTCGCCCCACATATATGACTACAGGCCTCTACGAACTCAAAACAAAGACATATGGCGAGACAGGGCCCCGCCGTACCCAAATGGTCAAATGTACAGAATATACATAACAAAAGGGAGTCTGTACCAAAAGTGGACTCCGAGTCAAGAAGGAGTACTCCGAAGTAGCAAAGAGTGAAGCCTACAGTGGAGGATCACCAATATCTGCACCTGCGGGCATGAAAAGCAGCCCCGGAAGAAAGGGGGTCAGTACGAAATATGTACTGAGTATGTAAAGCACGGAGTACAGAAATATGGGCCAAAACCGAAAGCAAATCAGATGACAAAGTGGAGTACAATTCAGTATGTCAAAATCCGTATCAAAATCATATACGTATACATAATGCAAACGAAATCATGCAAACGCTTAAGAACGTGGTCGCCACTCCAACGCTGGCGCCACACACAACATAACACCAGAAGGTTTCAAATCTCCGTACATCCCCGAACACAAACACAACATAGGTGAGCGTATCGCATCACGATCCATATCACAGCATAACTCCAAACGGAACCCAGCCCTATGGCGAGGCCTCGGGAACCGTAACACAGCATACGACCGAATTATCATAGGGCGCACGAATCATAACCGGCCCGGGAACCGGTGAACGAAGTCATAGTAAGGCACGAGCGGAGTCGTGAGCGAACAAATGCAAATCATATTTCAAAATAGCCTTTCAAAACATAATGATTTCATAAGTCATTTCATAGTACAAAATAACCGAATACTTAGTCGATACAAAGTTTTATTTCACAAGATGTTTCCCAAAATGGTACGTATGGCTCAAAACGTAACTTAGCATATCATAATGTTCAATACATATCTCGTGGGAGGAAGTTCCAAAACCGAAAGTATCATATCAAGCTTTATTCAAAAGGACCGCCCAATAGGACAAATAGGGCGTCTCGGGGTTAGCTGGCCCACCTCGAGTCAAATTGAGGTGGCGAACATAATTTACGAACATTTAAAGGCCAGAAGATTATACATAATGATTTCAAAGTAACCCGATCACATTTCGATAGGTTTCGAACATTTGGTTGCATTCTAGCCAAAATAGAGCCTTTAGGCTTCAATTGAATTGAATGAATAGTAGTCGTTTTGTAGATCGGGTTTCGAGGAGCAGAAAGGCTCCGGAGGTTCCAAAATTTACCTAACACACTAAGACATGCCAAACGAAGAAGTGGGAAGCTTTACATACCTTACTGACGTCTTATGCTCTCCCAAAAGTCAAGTCCCGTTTCGTCCGAAATGTGCAAATGGTCAAAGTTACCAATTTGAGATCCTTAGGCTTAAAAGAAATGCCATTAACTTCATTTTTGCCTACCGAAATTTCGGCAGCATTTCCCCTATAAATCTAACACCCCCGAGACTTAGCTCGGCTCAAAATACATCAACAATAACAGCCCACACATCATCAAACAACACAAATCATATTCAAACCATACTAACTTCGAAATTCTACCTTATTACATAAGTTGGCAACTTTTCATTCAAGCTTCAAAATTCCAAATCTATATCCACATTATTGTATTCATTCAATCATTCAAGATTATTCAATCACATCCCAAATATATTCCAAACCATATACGAAAGTTCCCGAAATTCATTATTTTCCATATTTCATTCAAAACATCAAAAGTCACGACGAACATTCTAACTTGCGTCGCTTCATTCCGAATTCCTTAACATCAACCATAAATCATATTTAAGGTCTTTAGAACCCTAGATATACAATGATATACACAAATATACTAAAGGTGTATACTTTCCGATAACGTTCCGAAATCATTTTCCAATGCCAAATAAATTCATTAACTAATCATTTACGACATAAAGGTCACAACGACGCATTAAACAAACTAAACAAGATCAAATTCACATTCTTTCTCCCTCCTAGGGCTCACGGCCAAACACACCCTTCTCACACACACACGCCATGCACAAACACAACACCATTCCATAATCTTCATGCAACATCAATCACTATAACATATGAACCCATTTCATAACATAAAAACATAGATTTCTCACCTTTTTCTTGAAAATCCGACTTGCCGCAAACGTGGTTCTTGTGCCAAACTAATTATACCCCGTTGAAGAGGGTCTTGAGTACTTCACAACTATGTAGAAACTAGGAATTTTGGACCTCAAACAAGGCTAGCACAATTTTCTTTTTCTCTCTTTCTTAGTCTCGGCCGAAGCCCTCTTTTGTGGTGCTCTTGAATTTTGTTCTTTGTTCTTGATAATTCTAAGTGTAAGATGATATATATCCATATTATTGGTCATGTGCCTAGCACATGACATTAAAAGGATGGGTTTGGGCCATTGCTATGGCCGGCCACCCTCAATACTTTGGGCCTCAATTTTGTGTCATATTTTCTTGGCCCAATTCATAAAAAGTCCTGTTTTGTAATTCCCGAAACTAATTTCCGAAATTCTAAATTTACCCTCGGCCTTCCCCGATGTCTTAACATTAATGATTCCATAATCAACATAGTCATATTCACTAAAATCAAAATATTTCCTTATAACACACAAATCTTAATTATTTCTAGATTTCCAATTATACAAAAACACGGAACATAACATTCTCCCCCCCTTAAAAACATTCGTCCCCGAATGTTAAATTAATCTTATAAGGTCTTATGATCAAGGCAGGAGTGTCCCTTTTTAATAATGACATACATAATTCATTTTATCAATCAACACAACAAACTAAAAAAATTAGATTACCTGTGGACGTCGGGAACAAGTGAGGGTATTTCCTTTTCATCTCGTCCTCCGCCTCCCAAGTCATCTCCTCCCGATTATTGTTGCGCCACAGGACTTTGACGGAGGGCACTTCTTTAGTGCGTAGTCACCGCACCTGTCGATCCAGAATAGATACAGGCTGCTCGTCATAAGATAACTGCTCCGCCACCTCAATGTCATCAACTGGGAATATCCTGGAAGGATCACCAATACATTTCCGCAACATAGACACATGAAACACCGGGTGTACGGCCTCCAAGTCGGATGGTAAGTCTAGCTCATAGGCGACCTCGCCTATCTTTCGAACGATATGATACGGCCCAATGTACCGGGGGCTCAACTTACCCTTTCTACCGAATCTCATGACACCCTTCATGGGCGACACCTTCAGGAATACCCAGTCGCCAATCTGGAACTCTAACGATCGACGTCGTCTATCTGCATAAGCTTTCTGTCGACTCTGAGCAGCCAATAATCGTTCTCGAATAAGTTTTACCTTATCTACAGCTTCCTGGATCACATCTGGCCCAATCAGCATAATCTCGCCCACGTCAAACCAACCAATAGGAGATCTGCATTTCCTGCCATAAAGGGCCTCGTACGGAGCCATCTGGGTGCTGGAGTGATAACTGTTATTATAGGCAAACTCAATAAGCGGCAAATGATCATCCCAGCTGCCCCTGAAATCAATAACACAGGCCCGCAACATATCTTCGAGCGTCTGAATAGTGCGCTCGGCCTGCCCGTCGGACTGAGGGTGAAAAGCTGTACTAAGGCTCACCTGAGTCCCTAATCCCTCCTGAAATGACCTCCAGAAATTAGCTGTAAACCGGGCACCTCGGTCAGTAATAATAGATATAGGGACTCCGTGAAGTCTGACTACCTCTCTGATATACAATCTGGCATAGTCCTCAGCCGAATAAGTAGTTCGAACCGGAAGGAAATGGGCTGATTTCGTCAGCCTGTCAACAATAACCCAGATAGAGTCGTACCTGCGTGGAGTGCGCGGTAACCCAACAACGAAATCCATATTAATCATCTCCCATTTCCAGGCTGGGAGTTCGGGCACTGACTAACAAACTCAGCAATATCTTTCTTCATGTCGTCCCACCAATACAAACACCTGAGATCCCGATACATTTTAGTGGAACCAGGATGAACAGAATACCGTGCATTATGGGCCTCGCCCATAATCTGCCGCCGTAAGCCCGCAACGTCTGGTACACAGAATCTGCCGTCATATAATAATACTCCTTCAGGCGAGATCTCAAACTGAGTCTTTGCTTTATTAAGGGCCACATCTCTGTACTGAATCAAAAGAGGATCTTCAAACTGGCGCTGCTTTACCTCCTGAACAATAGATGATTCAGCAACTGGACGAACAGAAATCCCAGAATCTCCAGAATCTGCCAAACGAACTCCGAGGCTGGCCAGCTGATGAATATCACGAACCAACTCTCTCTTATCAGATGGAACATCAGCCAGACTGTCTACGGACTTGCGGCTAAGCGCATCAGCTACCACATTGGCTTTCCCCGGATGGTACAGAATATCAACGTCGTAATCCTTTAGTAGCTCAAGACATCTCCGCTGCCGCAGATTTAGTTCCTTCTGCTTAAAAATATACTGAAGACTCTTGTGGTCCGTATAAATATCAACATGGACCCCATATAAATAGTGCCGCCAAATCTTCAAAGCATGAATCACCGCGACCAACTCAAGATCATGAGTGGGATAGTTCTTCTCGTGCGGTCTGAGCTGCCGGGAAGCATAGGCTATAACTCGACCGTGCTGCATCAATACACATCCTATCCCAATACCAGAGGCGTCACAATAGACAACATACCCGTCAGATCCCTCTGGAAGAGCCAAAACTGGTGCTGTAATCAATCTCCCCTTCAGCATCTGAAAGTTGCGCTCGCAGGCATCTGTCCACTGGAATTTTGCTGCTTTCTGGGTAAGCCTCGTCAGTGGTGCTGCAATAGAAGAAAAATCCTCCACGAACCTGCGATAATATCCGGCCAATCCTAGAAAACTGCGCACCTCCGTCGGTGTAGTAGGCCTGGGCCAATTCTGTACAGCCTCAATCTTCTGCGTATCGACCCGAATACCGTCTGCACCGACAATATGGCCCAAGAATGCCACAGAAGTCAACCAGAATTCACATTTGGAGAATTTAGCATATAACTTCTGCTGACGGAGAACGCCAAGTACCGTCCTCAAATGATCTGAATGCTCCTCGGCTGATCGCGAGTAAATCAAAATATCATCAATAAACACAATAACAAACATATCCAGAAAAGGCCGAAATACCCGGTTCATCAGATCCATAAATACCGCTGGAGCATTAGTCAGCCCGAAAGACATAACTCTGAACTCATAATGCCCGTACCGGGTCCTGAAAGCGGTCTTCGGGATATCTGACTCCCGTTACTCGCACCTGATGATAACCTGAGCGCAGATCTATCTTCAAAAAATATTTAGCACCCTGCAGTTGATCAAACAAGTCATCAATCCGGGGGAGGGGATATTTATTCTTTATAGTCACCTTATTTAGCTGCTGGTAGTCGATACACATCCGCAATGACCCATCTTTCTTTCTGACAAACAATACCGGCGCTCCCCAGGGTGATGTGCTGGGTCTGATAAAGCCCTTATCCAATAAATCTTTCAGCTGCTCCTTCAACTCTTTCAACTCAGCCGGTGCCATCCTGTACGGAGGAATAGATATAAGCTGCGTATCCGGCATCAACTCTATAGTAAAATCAATCTCTCGCTCAGGCGGAAGGCCAGGAAGCTCATCAGGAAAAACATCTGGAAACTCACTGACGACCGGAACAGACTGAAGGGTAGGTATCTCCGCTGCAGTATCGTGCACATGAACCAAATGATAGATATAACCCTTCTGGATCATCTTCTAAGCCTTGAGGTATGAAATAAACTTACCCCTCGGCGATGCAGCATATCCAAACCACTCTATAACTGGTTCCCCTGGAAACTGAAAACGGACTACCTTTTTCTGGCAGTCGACATTAGCATAACAGGAAGACAACCAGTCCATACCCATAATGACGTCAAACTCAAGCATGTCTAACCCTATCAAATCAGCCTTAGTGCTACGATCATAAATGGTCACAGAACAATCCCTATAGATCTGTCTCGCTATAACAAAATCCCCAACTGGCGTAGCTACCTCAAATGGCTCTATAGGCTCAGACACTATCCCAATTTTACTAGCAACGAGCGGGGAAATATATGATAAAGTAGAACCAGGGTCAATCAATGCATATACAGATCTGGAGAAAATCAGTAATGTACCTGTGACGACGTTTGGCGAAGCCTCCTGATCCTGGCAGCTGGCCAAAGCATATATGCGGTTCGAGGGACCGCTAGAACCTGAAACGCCACCGCGGCCCGCCGGTGTCGGCGCAGCTCGCCCTGCAGGGCGTGCAACAGATGGGGCAGATGATGAACCAGCGGCTGACCCTGTCGGCTGAGCCACACTACCAGAACCGCTGGCCAACGGACAATCTCTCATAAAATGGCCCTGACCACCACACGAAAAACAAGCTCCAGTGGCTCGATAGCACTCCCCAGGATGAGACTTCCCGCAATGAGAACAACGGGGCCTGGGTGGTCTGGCCTGGCTGGGGCCTCTGGAAACCTGTGAACCTGCCACTCTGGAGCTCTGACCGGCCCCAGACGGTCCTGCACTGTCAAATCTCCGGCTGCCTGACTGAGTACTCCGGTCGGACGGAGGTAGCTGTCTGCCTGACTGCTGCTGCTGAGGCTGTCCTCCTCGAGAATCCCCGGAATAACCTGCGGACCTAGCCCTCTTGGGCGGCCTCCTGTCCCGGTCTCTACCAGAATGATCAGACCTGTGACGATCCTCCATACCCATCGCATAGGCCTAAAGTCGGGCAATGTCCATATCTGTCTGCAATGACACTGCCATACAGCCGTCGATCAAATACCGATCAAATCCCATAACATATCTGTGAATCCGATCGGAGATGTCTACTACCACGGCCGGTGCATATTGGGCCAGAGAATCAAACTCAAGATTATACTCACGCACACTCCGACCCCTCTGCTGCAAATGTAAGAATCGGTCGGCCCGTGCCCGCCGCAACTCTGGGGGTAGAAAGTGGCGGGTGAAAGCAGTCACAAACTGGTCCCACGTAGCTGGGGGAGCACCCTCACCCCTGGATAACTCCCAAGTCTCATACCAGTGAGCGGTAACATCTCGAAGCCTGTGCGAAGCAAGCTCGACCGACTCGGTCTCTGAAGCCCTGACCAAGTCCAATGAGCGTCGCATCCCCCGAATAAAGTCATGGGGGTCCTCGGCGGGCTTAGACCCGAAAAACTCTGGAGGGCCACATAATAAGAACTCCCGAACTCTCAGGCTGTCCCGCGTGTCATCATCATCATCGTCCCTCCGCCCGAGTTGCGAGCCTGACCTGCTACTAGTGTAGTCAGCAACTGTACAGCCTCCCTCAGGGTCCTATCCTCCGCCCCTGGCTGAGGAGCTGGAGTCTCAGGAGCGGGTACACGGACCTCTGGAGCTGCTGAAGGTCCTGCTCCAGGCTGTACTAGTGGGGGTGTAGCAGACCCCTCAGAACGAGGCACAACCTCGGGCAAATCATAGACACGAGCCCGTGTAGCGCGCTGTGCCTGACTAGTCTCTCCCATCCTCGCTTTGCCCTTCTGGGCCGCCGTTGCCTTCTTCGGAGGCATCACTGCAAACACAATAGCGAGTCAGATCAAAATCACCCTAGTAGCATAGCTCTATCGCACGATCTAAGATTCCAAAGAAAGTAACATCCTAAATGCCCTGTAGCTTCCTGTTTATAGATGTGGTGCACAACACATCGATAAACAAGACTCTACGAGACACGGCCTGTAGACATTCCGAGGACAAACTGCTCTGATACCACTTTTGTCACGACCCAGCCCCGTGGGCCGCGACTGGCACCCTACTTGGGTACCCAGACCAAATTACATATTCATTGCCAAATCCAAACTTATTTCAGAATTTCATAAAAGTCATATCAAACATAGTTTATATCAAAATAGGTCTTAAGCGGTCACACAAATCAAAATGTCATATCGGATCCAAACTGAGCGGCGGAATAGACATCGCCGGTCAAAAATGCAAATATAAGCATAAGGGCCATTCAGGGCCATCAAACAAACGGACCACTTTAAGACCAGAAAAAAAACAAAATCAAACGAACATATATAGGACCCTCGCACCACATATATGACTACAGGCCTCTACGAACTCAAAACAAAGACATATGGCGAGAAAGGGCCCCGCCGTACCCAAATGGTCAAATGTACAGAATATACATAGCAAAAGGGAGTTTGTACCAAAAGTGGACTCCGAGTCAAGAAGGAGTACTCCGAAGTAGCAAAGAGTGAAGCCTACAGTGGAGGATCACCAATATCTGCACCTGCGGGCATGAAATGCAGCCCCCGAAGAAAGGGGGTCAGTACGAAATATGTACTCAGTATGTAAAGCACGGAGTACAGAAATATGGGCCAAATTCGAAAGCAAATCAGATGACAAAGTGGAGTACAATTCAGTATGTCAAAATCCGTATCAAAATCATATACGTATACATAATGCAAACGAAATCATGTAAACGCTTAAGAACGTGGTCGCCACTCCGACGCTGGCGCCACACACAGCATAACACCAGAAGGTTTCAAATCTCCGTACATCCCCGAACACAAACACAACATAGGTGAGCGTATCGCATCACGAGCCATATCACAGCATAACTCGAAACGGAACCCAGCCCTATGGCGAGGCCTCGGGAACCGTAACACAGCATACGGCCGAATTATCATAGGGCGCACGAATCATAACCGGCCCGGGAACCGGTGAACGAAGTCATAGTAAGGCACGAGCGGAGTCTTGAGCGAACAAATGCAAATCATATTTCAAAATAGCCTTTCAAAACATAATGATTTCATAAGTCATTTCATAGTACAAAATAACCGAATACTTAGTCGATACAAAGTTTTATTTCACAAGATGTTTCCCAAAATGGTACGTATGGCTCAAAACGTAACTTAGCATATCATAATGTTCAATACATATCTCGTGGGAGGAAGTTCCAAAACCGAAAGTATCATATCAAGCTTTATTCAAAAGGACCGCCCAATAGGACAAATAGGGCGTCTCGGGGTTAGCGGGCCCACCTCGAGTCAAATTGAGGTGGCGAACATAATTTACGAACATTTAAAGGCCAGAAGATTATACATAATGATTTCAAAGTAACCCGATCACATTTCGATAGGTTTCGAACATTTGGTTGCATTCTAGCCAAAATAGAGCCTTTAGGCTTCAATTGAATTGAATGAATAGTAGTCGTTTTGTAGATCGGGTTTCGAGGAGCAGAAAGGCTCCGGAGGTTCCAAAATTTACCTAACACACTAAGACATGCCAAACGAAGAAGTGGGAAGCTTTACATACCTTACTGACGTCTTATGCTCTCCCAAAAGTCAAGTCCCGTTTCGTCCGAAATGTGCAAATGGTCAAAGTTACCAATTTGAGATCCTTAGGCTTAAAAGAAATGCCATTAACTTCATTTTTGCCTACCGAAATTTCGGCAGCATTTCCCCTATAAATCTAACACCCCCGAGACTTAGCTCGGCTCAAAATACATCAACAACAACAGCCCACACATCATCAAACAACACAAATCATATTCAAACCATACTAACTTCGAAATTCTACCTTATTACATAAGTTGGCAACTTTTCATTCAAGCTTCAAAATTCCAAATCTATATCCACATTATTGTATTCATTCAATCATTCAAGATTATTCAATCACATCCCAAATATATTCCAAACCATATACGAAAGTTCCCGAAATTCATTATTTTCCATATTTCATTCAAAACATCAAAAGTCACGACGAACATTCTAACTTGCGTCGCTTCATTCCGAATTCCTCAACATCAACCATAAATCATATTTAAGGTCTTTAGCACCCTAGATATACAATGATATACACAAATATACTAAAGGTGTATACTTTCCGATAACGTTCCGAAATCATTTTCCAATGCCAAATCAATTCATTAACTAATCATTTACGACATAAAGGTCACAACGACGCATTAAACAAACTAAACAAGATCAAATTCACATTCTTTCTCCCTCCTAGGGCTCACGGCCAAACACACCCTTCTCACACACACACGCCATGCACAAACACAACACCATTCCATAATCTTCATGCAACATCAATCACTATAACATATAAACCCATTTCATAACATAAAAACATAGATTTCTCACCTTTTTCTTGAAAATCCGTCTTGCCGCAAACGTGGTTCTTGTGCCAAACTAATTATACCCCGTTGAAGAGGGTCTTGAGTACTTCACAACTATGTAGAAACTAGGATTTTTGGACCTCAAACAAAGCTAGCACAATTTTCTTTTTCTCTCTTTCTTAGTCTCGGCCGAAGCCCTCTTTTGTGGTGCTCTTGAATTTTGTTCTTTGTTCTTGATAATTCTAAGTGTAAGATGATATATATCCATATTATTGGTCATGTGCCTAGCACATGACATTAAAAGGATGGGTTTGGGCCATTGCTATGGCCGGCCACCCTCAATACTTTGGGCCTCAATTTTGTGTCATATTTTCTTGGCCCAATTCATAAAAAGTCCCGTTTTGTAATTCCCGAAACTAATTTCCGAAATTCCAAATTTACCCTCGGCCTTCCCCGATGTCTTAACATTAATGATTCCATAATCAACATAGTCATATTCACTAAAATCAAAATATTTCCTTATAACACACAAATCATAATTATTTCTAGATTTCCAATTATACAAAAACACGGAACATAACAGTTATACCACATGTTGATCCTGCCAGCCAGTTGGTTCACTCGGTTAGATTCAGTTAGGTACCGAATTCCGTGTTACGCATAAGCCATGGTTCGAGGCATGATATCGGGTGCCAATCACGCCTCATCTAGGTTGGGGTGTGACATAAAGGAGCACAATCGCGCTAAAGGAAGAAAGAGAAGCAGAGCAATCATGCTAGTAGGGAGTAATTGCGCACAAGGGAAAGGCCAAAGGCAGTGTAATCACCTAATCCCAGCGCAATCGCGCTCAAGGGTTTCCGACTGGTCAGCGCTATCGTGATCTGGGTGCGCGATGGCGAAAGGTTAATTTTTTGAGTCGAGTCCCGTCGCGCTGGGCCATCGCGATCGCGAAAGGTTCATTTTTTGAGTTTAGTCGCGTTCCGCTGGGCTATCGCGATCGCGCTAATCAGGAATAAGGTATTAAAATTTGGCTGAATCGGGATTTTTGGTTGTTTTCACCATTGTTGGAGTTCTAGACCTCGGGTTTGGGGGATTTTTGAACGGTTCTTCAAGATTCTTCACGGGGGTAAGCCTCTAAAGTTCGTTTTACCATTCTACCTTTGATTATTACAGAATTTCATCATAGAAATCATGATTTTGGTAATAGAAATTGGGGTTTTCCATGATAATGGATTTTCAAGTAATTTATTGAATTAAAGGTCGATTTGTGAATGAATTTCAAAGATTTTTGAGATTCTTACTAATTAGACTATGGGTTAACTGATTTCCCAATAAAATTTCAGTTTTTCCCTTGTGGGCTCGGGGTTGGCTTTTTAGGTTCGATTGTGGGTTCCGAACCAAAGTATAACAATATAGTATTGTTGGACTTGTCTAACTCTGTAGATTACTATTTTGACTATATTGAGATCGTTCGGTGAATTTAGATACGGTAGTGCTTTCGGAAGGCTTAATCTTCGCTAGAATCATGGTTGGGATCGCTTGAAGGCATTGACAAAGGGGAAAGTTGAGACTTACTAGACCCTTCATGTAGTATGCTTAATAATACTAAAAGAGCATAATGGGGAGTTGGGGGTCCCATACTCGTGAGGTGACGAGCAATTGTGCAGAGACTGATGTTCTTGTATTGGTAACTAAAATGTGAAATAAACATGCGATGTGACAACAATTATGTGTTTATCCTTCTGGCCATGAAGATGGTGGATAAATCCATTAAGTTGGTATGACTGCTATTTATCTATGCTATGAAAGCCATAGTGTCGTGTCCCATTTTCCTCGCGGAAGTTGAGTTTCGACACATGACAACTCTTTTGGTGGATTTAAAAGAGAAAAGTCGCCACATAATGAATTAAGGTGCATTAGGGCACCCTATTTTCCTCGCGGAAGATGGGTTTTGACACCTAAAAACTCTGTTAGTGGATTTAAAAGAGAATAGTCGCCACCTAACGAGTTAAGGTGCGTTAGACCACCATTTACTACTACCAACGCAAATAACCTTGTTTAAAACTAGTCTGCGTAACCAAAGAACGGGTAAGGGTTCAAATTACCACAAAAGGAAGGTATTAAGCAACTTTCGAGGTCCATAAATGTGGGCCCCTGCCGGATTTAAAACTATGTGGGATTAGGGGGTAAAAGAATGAACTCTTGATCATGTTAGCCTAAAATAACCAGATGATCATCACTAACTAATTGAATAATACAAAATAACTTGACAAAGAAATTCATTTATTATCTAAAATAGTTAAACAAGCCATACATAATTATTATTTCTAATTAAAATAGTCTGAGTGATTCAGCATGCAAATTAATGATTACTAATTAAACCAATTAACAAACATATGCAAAAATAATTATTTTTGTGCAGATTAGGCTAAGTCGAAAAAGTGACTAAGTGTGCCAGTTTTGTTGTACTAATTTTAAGTGATCATGGAGAAAGGACAAAACAAGATTATAAGTTAGGTGCCTTTAAAACGTGAAAGTAAATAAAATGACGAAAGTGCAAGATTCTCTATATAATGAAATTCGTTACATCCAATAAGTGATCATAAACTCTTTTTACATCAACACATTAGCAAAAAAAAAAAGAAAAACAATTACTACATTCTACAAATTCTATTATTCTACCTACCCTAAAAAACAAAGCGAAAAACGAGGGACTGACCAGGGCACATCCAAAGCAGCGCAAGAACAAAGATATTATAATATAGAAGCTAGTCTACTGCTAAATTTACATCCAGGAAAGTAGAAAAGATTCAAGAGAAGAAAACACTAACCTTGTTCGCGGCGTGCCGAATTACAAAGAAAATAATTATTTTAATAATAAAATTATTCTCTATTCCATACACTGTGTTCTAATCTATTGCATGAATATAACATCTCGCAAAAGGAAAGAAATTGTTAGTAAAATGTATACCACCTTAGTTTTGGTGCCAAATTTAATGTAAAGGACTGAAATATTAATAAATTGACAATATAGAAATTTAAAGTTAAGAGTAGGAGAACAATATCGGATCACTACATGGCAAGGCTAACAACGGGCCCAATGAGATATTACTCCCCTGTATTCTATTTTGGTGTGATCGAATCTCTTAAATGTCTTAAAACGAGACTAAAAGAATTCTTTTAAATATCCAAGAGTACTAAATAAAATAGTAACATTTAAGAAAGTTGTGTGAAGTTTAAAAATGTTCTGATGTTTAGATTATATGAAAGCCTGTCACAATTTAGTGTAGTAGTAAGAGCTGTCAAGTTTTGAGACTTTTAAAAGAGTGACATTGTCACGACCTTTTTTAGGTAAGTCGCGCGGGCACCTATGTTCGACATTTCGATAGGCGAACCCTTACCCAAAACATGTCATACAATAAGTAAAAGCGGATGAACTTTACTAATAGCTGTCTCAAACTGATAATAATACGATAAATGTCCATAATAGCAAAATACACCTCTAGTCTCATCATCTGGTCATACAAGAGCTCTACTACAATCTATAAGTCTGAATAATACAATAATGTCTCAAAGTACTGTCTCAGAATGGAAGTAAGTAATGAAGTGTCTCCGGGTAACAACTCTCCAGGTGCTCACCCTAGAAACTCAAGTGCTTGGCCTCGGGAAGATTAGCCACGAGGAGAAGAGATGGAACCTATCAAATACTCTGCATCCATAAAAGAATGCAACAATCTTAGGTCAGTACAAACAACAAGTACTTGTATGTATGATAGGTCGACTAAGATTACTTGACGTATATAAAGACAATAAAGCAAGAAGGCAAGTAAACAATAGAGTACAGGCCACCAATGTCAAAGTATAAAAGAAATAAGTCCTAGCCTAGGTTATAGAATCTAAACCCAATTGTGCCAAGTTTCAAGAGTAGAATCCGAGAACATCTCATAACTATAGCATAAAGTCCCAATTCAGCCAACACTAGTATCCAATCACAATCCACGAAACAAATAACCAAGAGACACAATCCGATGCAATAATGTATGAAGTATGAATGCAATACATATGCTCATACACATGTACTCCGACAATGGAACATCACATCATCGGCAGCACAACCCATGAGGGACCGTCGAAGTCCATGCACTAGTCATTCCGCACACAGCCCAGAGATGACTCAATATCCAACATGTCTCAGAAGGTAAGTGTTCCAGATCAGTCACTCCGCACACAGCACAGAGATGAATCAATATCCAATATGTTTCAGAGGAATACCGGTCACTCCGCGCACAGCCCAGAGATGACTCGTATCAATAGGTATCAAGCATCTATGTTCCCTTCCTATTTCCTATCATTAGTACTATATCAAGGCAATATCAATATATCATGGAAATTAGTATGAATACAATGCAAATGTAATAGCAATAAACTAAGTAAATCCCTAAACAGTACCACACATGGGCACACAAGTAATATCATCAATAAGGCTAAACAATAAACCACAACAGATCACTATCCTCATCTCAATAACAACAAAGTAAGGTACAACAATATCATAATCAGGATATATAACTGACCACCAATATCCAATATCTCAACGTGGCGACGAGCCAACGAGTACATTGAACAAATAGGACAGTAAAGCAACGCAGTGGCTAGCCCTTGAATCATACAACAGGACTCAACCTAAGGCAATATCCATCCCAACTTCATACCGAAGGTCTGCATGCATTCTCCGACAATATCATCTAAACATATGCTTTGCTAATCGAAATATCACAATAAGGTAAACGGTAACCTACCTGGAGGGCTGAACAGCAAATCGAATATCAATCGTGAGCCTTGCCCTTTTGTTGCTCCTCAAAGCAATGAAAGTCTATTCATATCCAAATATGGAATTAGAATCGAGAAGAAAGCATCCAAAAAAAAAAAACCAAACTCCTATTTAACTCTCAAATCTCAACCCATGGAATAGGGTTCATGGCCTACAAGATGAAATTAGAAATCTATAGGTCTCAACATGAAATTAGTACTCTAGGTGATCAATTCTCATCAATAATTAGCCAATGAAACTCATAGAATTGGGAAATTCGGATTCTAGAAGAAACCCTCAAATTTGGGTATAAACCCTAACTCCTAATTCATAAATTAGCCACTAATAATGAAGGAAACATGTTACAATAGCTTCTAATCATCATTTCCATGTTTAGTGAAGCTAACCGAATCCATCATCTAAGGTGGTATTGCTAGAAATGATTTAGGAAAGAACCCATTAAACCCTCTTTTAATGCTCAAGTTCTTTGGGATTCTAGCATGAATTAGGGCATTTCTATGATGATTAAAGGATAACAGAACAGTAATAAGATGGAATAACTTACAACAATGATGTTCCTCCAACAAATACCTTGAAATGTTCCCAAATGGCTCTTGTTTTGGAATTGGAAATGAATGAAGGACTTGGATTTTAACACTCATTTAATGCTGGCTACTGCCCGTCACCCGCTATGGCGATCGACATACTGCTAGACCGGTCCCGCTTCAGCGGTGTTACACCTCGTGGTTTTGGACGTTGAGGTCAATTAGGTGTTAATTATTTTAATTATGGACACTGGAGTTACTGTCGAGGATAATGAGAGTTTATGTGCCTATCTTATGATTATAAGGGTTTAAGCTCATGCAATAGGTTCTGGAAGGATTGGAGAACAAGTGAATCAAGGAGATTAAGTTTTTGGCTTTGGAGAAAACTTGGGCAAGATTTCGTATGATAATTTTGGTCTAACTTGGGGAAAGAATATCTTTTAGCATATGACGAGTTTTGAGGTAAAAAGCCCAAAATAAAGTTGATGAAGTCTAGTTTCTAACGCAACAAACCGCACATCGATCCGACATTGGGATCAAACGTTATGAGCATTTTAAGACAAACTACCAAAGCAGGGAATAACTCGGTGCGAACACGCCTGGAGGTGGCGCGAACGCACAGAAGACCAAGGGATAACTCAGTGCGAACGCACTGAGCAATTTCTAGGTCGGTGCAGGCAGACCTTGAAACGTTATAAAAGGGGGGTTACCCTTTTATTCTTCATCCAACACCCCAAAACCTCCCCAAACTCTCTGAAATCTCTCTCTACCTTCCACCCATAAAATTTTAGCGTGAATTAAGTGGAATCTCCGGATTTAAGTTCAGACAGCGCATAGTTATGATTATAGTATTGTTTTTGCAGAGTATTTTGGCTTTGATTTAAAGTAGATATTGAGGATATTGCGGATCTAGTAAGAAAAACGTATGGATCTCTCTTTACTGATATTGATTTAGGTTTATTTACAAAGATAGAGTTATTAAATCATGGTGTAGTGGATTAGTTGTTTCAGAAATCGGGTAAACATCGTGTGAGATGTTTTATGGAGTATATTGGTACTGATAATGAAGTTATTGATGTTAGAGTTATTGTTGTTGTTGTTGTTGTTGTTGTTGTTGTTGGTTGTTGGTATTGTGATTTCGGGCTAGAGATATAAACAGGGGAGATGCTGCCCGAATTGCGGCAGATTCTAAAATGATTTAGTTTGAAGGCTTAAGACAAGCATATGATGATAAGCCTAACAATAGTATAAATTTTCTTCAATATAGATTTACGAGCTTAGGAGGACAAACATTAAGTAGTTAAAGTTAAGGCGGCCGAAAAGGTATGTTAAGGCTATCCCTTCTTTCATTTTTGGCATGATCCTATGATATGAACGAACAAGCGAGTAAACGAGCTTCCATATTACTGTACTCTTAGAAGTATTAGGAATACTTCAGTCTTTGATGATCTTGTACCCCTGTTATTATATTCCTTCTATTCATGGGTCTTGATATTTCTTGTATTAGTAATGTTAGCTCAGCAGTTGTCACCTGAATTAGTGTGACATCATATTATTCTGAGAGTTCTACGTATTCATTTCATTTATGCATTGCACGTACTTGCATTTTGAAACAATCAAACATGGGTTTCTCAATTGACTTAAACTAAATGAAAAGGAAAATAAGTTGATAACAAAATAAACAAACCATGTTTAAGGAGGCATGCTTCACGGTAACTTTAAATTCTACAGTTGTTAAAAGTCTAAACGGGAACGAATCAACACATAAAACAATTTAACTTTAACGGATCTAGCATTAGTGTGTTTGCTACATTAAGTGTATAATGAATAAAGAATGGACCTTTATAAACTGAAAAATTCCTTTTGTTACATAAGGACCAAGCTGGAAACTCCACTCCATATACAAAATGGATCACGACTCGAAATCGACGCTGCCGTGGCTTTGATTGGAAGACCTCAACTTCGATCCAGAGTAAACACAAAAGAGAGATGGAGATCTATAGGCGGGAGGGTGGCGTTTTGGAGCTGCATCTGTAGTGTATATTTGGGCGTAATGGTCTATCTTTTAGCTATGAAAAAGGGTGTTGTTAACGAAGGGAAATGGGTCGTTTTTGGATGACCTCCATTGAAGACAAGGAAGAGCTCAAAAATATATTTCGTGTGTGCTTTATCTGCGAGATTCTTTGTGTTGTATGTATGCATTCTCCCTGAATCTCCTCTGTCTTAATCCTCTTTTCAAAAATTATATAGGAATCTTAGTATAATTAAAAAACAATGAACATTGGGGAACAGAGTGACAAATGGAAAAGAATCAATTAAGAGGACGGGTAATATTTTCTGGAAAAGGAGAGATTTCTTACCCATAAGGTAAAGATATTTTGAATAATCTGAACAATTTTGAATTTGAAACTTACGATCAATAAAGATATTCTGGTCTTATAAAACATATTGCAGAAAATAGACAAAATAGGCAAGTATATAAAATATAACTAAAATATAAAATTATCAATTGTATTTACATTTAAAAATACAGTTCACCCATGTTTAACGAATAACTTGTAAAATTCTTGCTCAAATATTTATTAAAAATAGGAGCAGAGAAATGCAAAGCAAGTAAATAAATAAAAAATACATAAGTAATGAATGAGAAAATAACAATATTAATAAAACAGTAATGATAATAAAATGATGTGGATAATATATGTCATCATGACATCTTGATAAAAATTAAGTAAAAATAACAATTTGGCCTTGTAAACAAAAATACAAGCTCAGAGAAGTTAATTGGAGGAAAGGAGTGACAAAATTGGGTGTCAACACATAGTTGATTGAATTCTTGTGATTATTGTCTTGATTTGCATTCATCAATCCACCTCTCGTCTAAACTATGAAAATGACATATATACTTGATTTTGACTTGATATTATGCATTTGCATGTTGTACACATACCCATTCATATTTTCATGATATTATTTTCATTTGATTGATAAAAAAATGAGAAAGGGGTCTAGGAGACCGAATATTGGATATGGTATATGGACGGAGTGATGATGATATTGTAGCCAAGCGGCTGGGACCCGATGTGATCTAGGAGATCTGGTATTCCGAGTAGGTATATGGACCTCATGAGTTCCCCATGAGTCACGTAAAACCTACTGCAAGAGCATGTTTGTATTGGTGCATATGGCCATTGCATTGCATACTATTCACTTGCATTGCATGCTTTCCTTTACATTTCATGCCATTTATGTTTGTTTGACTTGATTTCATGCCATATGTGTGTTAAATGATATAAAGATGGGATATTTGTACTTATACTTGTGTCAATTGATATAAAGACGGGATCTTTATATTTAAACTCTCATAAATGATATAAAGATTGGATGTTTACTCTTAAACTATCAAGATTGATAGAAAGATGGGATCTTTACCCCTTTACTTGTCCTAATTGATGGAGGAATTGAAACTTAATATTTTTTCTTGTCTTAAATGAAGAATAAAGTTAAATCTTCCTGATTATACTTAAAAGGAATGGACCTCATGATCCAAATGAATTGGGGAAATCTTATTTACCTAGTGAATGCTCATAAACTGTGAATGTTGAAACTAACAAAGCAAAAAGAGGAGTATCAGGAGTACCAACCCTCATCATCACCATATTTTAGGGTCGGTCAATGATTTTTTTGAGGAGACGTGCTTCTCGTACTCACTCTACGCGTGCTGCATCTTTTGTGTGCAGGTTCGGATCCGGGTACAAGTAGAGATCAAGACTATATTGATCGCAGAGGCATATTTGGAGTCTAGGATGAGCTGTTGATGGTTCCATAGCACCAGACTTCGTTCCTATATTTATTGTCTATCTTTGTCCACTCTAGATAGTGTTATGTAGTATATTATGAATTATATTCTGGATTAGTAGCTCTTGTACTTATGACTTTCAAGTCTTGGGAAGGTGTTTGACTTAGACCAGTTCATATTCAAGTTATTAAGATATATTTAGTATGTTGGTTTTGTTTCCCTTTAGTTTTCGCACTTAAATTTATAGTTTGAGACTTGCTTGTCATTTGGTTTAGCCTATGGGTTTGGTAGGTGCCGTCACGACACACTGAGATTTTGGGTCGTGATAGTAAACCATTTATTGTTAAAACTGATCAGAAAGCATTGAAATATTTGTTGGACCAACATATCCATACTTATTTTCAGGTTCTTGGCATTTTAAGCTTATGGCCTTTGATTTCTCTATTAAGTACAAGAAGGGTGCAGAGAAAAAACTACAGATGCTTTGTCAAGAAAGCATGAGTCTGAGTTTGTGGCTTTGTCCTTACTGGCCCCAAATGATTCATTAGATGAACAAATCAGAGCTATGTGGACAACTGACACATTCATATAGGACTTGATTGTTAAGTTACAGGATCAACCTTTCAAATCGTTCACCTAGTGCAATGACCAGTTAAGATAGACAGGTAGATTAGTAGTCTGAAATGATCCTCAACTGAGAAAACTATTATTGGTTTTTGGCATACTTCTGCACAAGGTGATCACTCTGGGATGGATGCTATTATAAAGAGATTGTAATCACTCTTTTAATAGAAATCTCTCATTGTTAATATCAGAGATATCATTATTAGCAAATGTGATGTCTGCCAATGACGCAAATATGATGTTGCTACTTATCTTGGGTTGTTACAACCCTTACCTATTCGTGATGGTGTATTGACTGATATTTGTTTGGATCTTATTGACGGGTTGCCCAAGTCTAAAAGTTAGGATGTTATCTTAGTTGTGGTTGATAGACTGAGTAAATATGGCCATTTCATGTGCTTTTAACATCCATATACTACTCAATCTGTGGCGTAATACTTCTTATATAATGTGTTTAAGCTGCATGGTTTGCCTGCTAAAATTACCAATGATAGAGATCCTATTTTTTTTAGTACTTTTGGCGAGAATTATTCATTTTAGAAAAGGCACAGTTACACAGATCCACTGCTTATCACCCTTAGACTGATGGTCAAACTGAGGTTTTGAATGGGACATTGGAGACTTATTTGAGGTATTTTTGCTCTGATTGCCCTACTGATTGGCCTAATTATTTGCCCTTAGTTGAATGGTGGCATAATACCACTTATGACACTGCTATAAGGTGCACTCCTTATGAGGTTTTGTATGGTCATAAACCACCTATCCCTCTTCCTTATTTAGCTGGTGAATCTTCTTGTGAGATGGTGGACAGGTCATTAGTTTCTAGAGAAGCTATTATTCTTCTCTTGAAGTGTCACATACAAAGAGCACCGCAAAGGATGAAGGATCTAGCTAACAAACACAGGTCCGATAGATGTTTTGAAGTTGGAGATTAGATCTATCTTAAACAACAATCTTACAGACATATTTCTATTGCAGTAATGCCTTTTAATAAATTGTATTATAAATAATTTGGCCTTATATTATTGATTCAAAGGTAGGTACTAACACCTACAAGCTTGTCTTACCAGCTTATGTGTTGATTCATCAGACATTTCATGTATCTCAGTTGAATAGATGTCATGAACTCCCCAATTTGATTAATCAACCTGATGTGTTTCATCTTTCTAGTCTTTATTGTCCTATACAAGAATCAGTGCTTGATAAGACACTAGTGAAGAGGAGTAACAAGGCTGTGGCTAAAGTTTTGGTGAAATTAACTGACACGGATACTACTGATGCTAGTAGGGAGTTTCTTTTAGATTTGCAGCACATATTTCCTTCATTTCAGACTTGAGGACAAGTCTGTTCTTCTGTACAGGGTATTAATGCAAGTATATGCAGATGGTAGCTCGAGGAAGAATGAAGAATGTCGCTTATGTATTGATGACATGGCTCAAGCATTTTGTTAGTTAGCTTTCTGGAAATTAGTTAGGTAGTTCCAAAAGTAAGCTACAAGTTCCTTTAGTTAGTTACAGTTGTCATATGAAGTAAATTCATTGTAACTTGATTAGTTAGGGATTAGTTCATACAAGAGATCCATACATACTATGTAACAGTGTGCAATTGATTCATTCATGATAATACCAAATATATTCTTCCTCTCTCTATACAATTCTCTCAAATAACTTTCTTCTCAGATTTATTTCCCTGACCTTGCAACTGCAGTTCTTCCAGTTTAATCTCCTAGGTCTATTAATTCCTTATTATTTTTATATTGCATTACATTTGTGCATCACAGTAGCTCAAAAGCTACCATTGTTAGAAGAGTTAATTAAGTCTGACACAGACTACTATCACACCAAGATGGATCAATGTGTAACGACCCGTTAGGTTGTTTTGGTTGTTTTGCCTATTTTACACTTATTCACCCTTTCCCTCACTTCCTTATGGTATATTTGACTTCTGGGGATAGATGGCGTGATTCTCAAGGCATTCAGAAGAAATTTAGGTAAGAAAATGGGATTCTTAGAAATTCATAAGTGTTTTGTTGACCAAAGTAAACACGGACGGTAAATGAGTCTTTTTGAAAGTTTCGTCGATTCCATTAGGTCCATAATGTCAATTATGACTTGGTTGAGATGTTGGTTCAATTCCCGAGGGAGTCAGGGGTATTTTGGACTTTTTTTTGGAAATCTAAAATTATGAGAATTGAAATTGACCACGGCCAACACCGGGTTAAGATGATCTCTTTTGGAAATTTCGAGTGCACGAATAAGTTCTTGACGTGCTTAAGAACTGGCTTGCATATTTGGTTTATGTTCGGGAGGTCTCAGATAAGTTTCGGGTGTTGGATCAAAATTCAGAAGTTGAATGAGTTTTCTGGTTTCTGGTGTCTCGCTTCTGTGAGACATGGTTCGTACCTTCAGAGCCGCACCTACATAAGGTGGGCCAAAGGTGTAGTGTTTGGCTGAGTGGGCTAAAGCCCACTTCTACATGACAAGGTCCATAGAAGCGAGGCCGGTCCTGCCAGAATAGGTTCGCAGATGCGAACCTGGGCCTATTATCCTAAGCTCTCAGGTATGAGCCCTTTGGCTCCAAAGTGGACCTGCAGAATTGGGTAAGGGTCCGCTGAAGCGGAAATCACTGGATCGATGATATATATTCCCTATTTCGTACCTAGACATATCATTCACATATTTGGAGCTTCAGACCTCCGTTTAAGGAGATTTTTAGGGGATTTGCAAGATTCATCAAGTGGGTAAGTTTCTAATCTTTCTATTTCCATTACGTCATCAATTATTAAGGGATTCAATGCTAGAAATCATGATTCTGGGTTGGGGAATTGGGGGTCTATGAACTAAGTCTAAAATAAGAATTTCTTCAATCAATCATGAGATGGATGTTGGATTTGATTGATTCTTCGTATCTAGACTCCATAGATGATAGGTAAACTAATGAGTCAAATTTCGGATTTTAACCTTCAGGGCTCGAAATCCTATTTTGAAGTGACTTTAAGTTCGGAACTAAAGTATAAAAATATGGTATCATTGGATTCTAATAAATTTATCAAGTATTAATTTTACCATATTGAACTCAATTATGTGATAAAATTATGGATTTGACCTTCGGGGTTTGGAATAGGGTTTTTGGGTTGACTTTCTAGACCCGAATCTTTTATATGGAAATATGGGTACTGATTGACTCATATTCTTACGTATACACCGTATTTGAACAGATTAGGATAGTTCGGAGGATCTACACAAAGAAAAGGCTTTGTTTTGACCGTCGGGCTTCAATTCAGTTGAGACTTTTGACCTTAATTAGATCATCTTGGTTGGTCTAATTGGATTAATAAGAGGGGATAATGGGGTAATTAAGGTTTTCTCGATACTTATGAGGTGTCAAACACTTTTATCGGGTACCGGTGCCATGATATGGCTATTTGTGTATTTTCAACTGTATAGTCCGGTCTAAATGCCAGTCTTTAGGCATTAGCTGATAACATAGATTGATTGTGTTTGTGCTCAAGATATGAGGTCCCGTCTATGCTTATTACCTGTCTTCTCTGTGATTGTATGATCTCATCACTCTTAAAAATACTCGTTTAAAAATTGAAAAGAGCTAAAGATTGAGTCTTTATTGCTTAACTTTATTTCTTATGGTTGTGCATATCATATTTATGATTTATTAAGTAACTCATGTGCATTTGAGGATACGTGTGTAAGGTCCAAGGGGAAATGATTCTGGAAGGAATGATGTTGATGATATCAGCCAGATTGGCTAAGTGATAGGTAATGTGAGCCTACGGGCTGAGTTTGATGATTTCGAAGCCCTAAGAGGCCAAGAACCCGAGGGGAAATGATGTCAGGTTGGTATATAGACCTCGCGATATCTCACAAGGTATATAGTATTTGAATATGTGCATACTAATGGATAAAGGCCTTGCATTGCATAGCATTTGCATGTCATGTTATTTCATTGGTTCCTTGTTTGTTGATTTACTTAAATTGTTGTCTGGGATTTCTTAAATGCTCATTGGATGTAAAAGGGACTTTAGGATTTAGAAGCTTTTATCTAGGCTTGTAACCTGAGATTATTGTGCTTATTACGATTATTATTGTGGAATAATAGCGATTTAGTATGGAAGTAGTATCTAAAAGACCAACCCTCGTCTTTATTTTCGTTAGGATTTGTCGATGATTCTACTGAGTACACGTTGTTTATCGTACTCACCCTACAGTTGTTGCACCCTATTTGTTTGCAGCTTCTATGCCTGGTACGACTAGATCTCGAGACTATGTGGTTGCTCGTTGAGGAGGTTATCCAGAGAGTTTGGAGTGAGCAACATGATGATCCATAGCATTGGATTCTTCCTCTACTAGTTACTTTCTGTCTTGTCGTTTCAAGACAGTATTTCGGGTTGTATCCCAGATTTGTATTTCGTTAGTCCGTTCTTGTAATAATGACACCAGATTTTAGGGGTTTTATCACTTTCCTTATGTTTTATGATTATCGGCTTTATTAAGACTTTAAAAATGACTTTTATGATTTCTGTTCCGCATTAATTTCCTTACTAAATTATTCTAACGGGTTGTGGATGGGTTACCGACTTGGTGGGAGCTGGTACCTTCAAAGCTTAGTAATTTGGGTTGTGACTAATTGGTATCAAAGGTTTAGGTTCATCGATCTCACATGTACAATAACAATGTCTAGTGGAGTCTTGCGGATAGGTACGATGAGCTCCGTACCTATCTTCGAGAGGCTATAGGACATCTAGGAAACTTCAACTCTTTCATTCCTTATCGTGCGTACTTGATTCTAATAAATTCTAATAATTTCTTTGTTTCACTCACAGATGGTGTGGACATGATCGGTCGCAGTTGGGGACTAGGAGCCTGCACCACACCCGTACCCGCTGTCGCAGCTGTTCGTGGGATAGGCAAGGTAGGTGGTAGAGAGAGAGGAAGGGCTTAAGCCTATAGCTGTACACCAACCAGAGATAGAGCACTTGATGCTGCTAGTCTCATGCTAGGATGTGACTCCAGACATAAAGGATATTTCGAGGGAGGAGTTAGTTCAAGCGGATGAGGTTGGATCCGCCTAGGCACTAGCTGGATTCATTGCTACCCCTCTCCTTCAGGACACTTTGGGGTTCATCTTGAGTTTTTTTGAATGTATGGCCCAGGTGAGCATAACATCGGCTACTTCAGAGGGTTCTCAGACAAGGGTTAGAGCTTAGACTCGCGATCAGGGTTTCTACATGGTATAAGAACCTAGGGCCACAACCAGCTACTGGTGGGGCTTCTCAATTATAGGGTTTTCCAATTTTGGGTATTGTTATGTGCCTAGTTGTCTATCCCACTATGAACGTTGAGGAGCAGAAGAGGTGGGATAAGTTTGAGGAGATGAAGCCGCCACAGTATTATGGGCATCTTGATGATCATGCTTATGGGTTTTTAGTTAGGTCTCATGCGCGATTGCGCAATTTGGGGTTTGGTGAGCCCAACGGAGTTGACTTCGTAGCATTTCAAATGGTTGGCCCTGCCAAGAAGTTGTTGGGGGTTCTTATTGAGACTAGGCTAGCTGGGTTGGCTGTACTTACTTGAGCAGAGTTTTCTCACGTGTTTCTTGAGAAATGGATTCTCCCTAACTTGAGAGATGAGAGGCGTTAATAGTTTGATAGGTTGGTTCAACGTGAGATGTCTGTTACTGAGTATAAGATGATGTGTCACTCCTTTTCTCATCATGCATTGACTTTTCTACCTGAAGAGACTGAGAGGGTTAGGAATTTTATCAGGGGGTTGTCTTATCCCCTTCAGCTCGCAGCAACACATGTAGCTGCTTCAGGAGGTACTTTTCAAAAAGTGGCGGATGCCGCTAGGAATGTCGAGTCCATTAAGCATCAGGCGTTTGGGGATATTTTAAAAAAAAGCCCTACATTTTTGGCAGATATGAAGGTACCTCATACGGAGGTAGTGGTCAAGATGATAAAGGATACCGTCTTCAGTTCGGTAGACCAGTTTAGGCAGCGATTCAGACTTTGACAGGTTATTTTTAGGGTCGTGGTGCTCATGGTTTGGGGCACGATTCTCAGAGCTCTTATTCCATACCTGGAGTTTAAGGTGGTCATTCCGATTATTCTGGCCCTTCTTAGCAGCCTATGACACGCCAGGGATGTTACGAGTGTGGTGATTTAGGGCATTTCGCTAGGGAGTGCCCCAAACTTAGGCAGGGTGGCCAACTGTTACACCTCAGAAAATCTTCCGTTGGTACGCAAGTGAATAAACTAGTGAGGAGTATGATTATACGATGTTTTCATGGGCGAGTGATGACATTCGATGATTCTAGGTGAGAGTTCAAAGATGTTAGAGATGGGGGAAGAGGGTTGCCAAGAGAAGGCGAAGTATTTGATAAGCATCGGAAAGAAATTACGAATGATGAGTTAGTAAGGGCTTAATGATGTCTTGGAGAAGAGTGATAACGTCCCTTGGATTGGTATTGAAGTGTTGAACAAGTGTTAAGAAGGTTCCATAAGGATTGGAGATCAAACGAGACGACGAAACGAACTTCGAGATCACTGGGGATTATACGGCCAAACATACTGGCCGTATAATTTATACGGTCCATATGTTTGGGACCGTATAATCAACCCAGATTGTCCAAACTCTCTGGACCAATTGAACGACCAAACATACGGCCCGTACAATTTATACGGACCGTATGTTGGTCCGTATGTTTGGTCGGGACAAATTTTGTCCAATAAATGTAAGGGACCAAGGTTATTTCATTTCATTTCTCCTTGACACCCCTTCTCTCTAAAACACCTCTCTACATATATTCCACAATTTTTCAAGAGTTTTTAGTGATCAACAACACAAAACAAATGAATCAAGTGTAAGCAAACCCATTAAAGATCATTCAAGTCAAAAAAATCCAAATGGAGAAAAACTAGGGTTTTTGCTCAAGTGGAGTGTTTCGACTAAGGCCTTTTCCTACAACATCTAAGGTAAGATTTATGGTATTTATATGTTGTTTAAGGTATTTGGAAGTTGAAATTCTTGGATTTTAGAAGAGTATAGCAAAATGGGTCATGAATGATGAATAGTGACGTTTTGAGAAGTAGTTTGAATTGAATCATGATTGTTGTTGTGTTGTGACATGAATAGGTTATAAATGACGTTAAGATCATGAAATAGGCATTGTATGTGAATAGACGAAATCGTGTGTTATGGTCTTGAATATGGAAAATTGGAAGTGAATTGAGAATATGGATAATGTAGATGACTAAAGGCTATTGTTATGATATTGTAAATGTATTGTTGACGTTTGGGAGTTGAATTACGATATGGAGGAATGTTTTATAAATAAAGGAGATGCTGTCCGATTTTCCCTAGCTTTAGCCATTTATGCTAGTTGTCAAATCTAACGATAGTATGACCTTGATGAAGGTATAAACGCAAGCGTGGAAGGGGACGTGCAAGTGTTATATAGTCGAAAAAAAAGGTATGTAAGGCTAACCCTTCTTTCATAAGGCATGGTTCTTTCGCCTAACGTCTAAATCTTCTATGAGTCTATGATTTCTTCAAATGATTGACATTCCGAGCTAATAAGCACACGATGTTTGATGTGCTACGATAGTACTAAGTTCATCCTATGACGAGTAGATAGATGTAATGATAACAACAAAGATAGTGATAATGATAGTAATAATGATGAGAATAATGTGATGATTAAGATGCCTATAGGCTATTGTATGTATGTGTGCCTATGAAGGGCTATCATAAGACCCCGAGCTTATGATGCCGGGTAGAATGTATGTATATGAATATGTATAGAGTATGTATATGACTACGTAACGCGCGCGCACTTTTGCAGAAGGTACGGATAACCCTGAAGCCTTGGTAGGGCCAGGTATGTGTGACCTTTGGCCTTGGTTGGCCAAGTATGTATGAAACACCGATCCTTTATGGTCGGTTACGCTATACAAAAGCTATATAAAGGCTGTAAGTATATATATATATGTGTGTGTATATGACATCAATATGAGTACGAATATGTTATGAAAATGAATGTGAAGGTAAATAAATACGGATGTGGATGTATGTACACTGATACGCAATATAAATGGAATGTCCTTGTGGAAAGCGAGTAAGTGCTATGACGACGATATTATTATCTCCCATGTTATGCTATCTCATATGTTGACTCTTAAGCTTTCATATTGATATTGATCATGCTTTACATACTTTGTACATTCTTCGTACTGACGTCCTTTTGTTAGTGGACGCTGCGTCATGCCCGCAGGTGCACAGGGAGACAGGCTTGATCCATAGCTATATTTTCAGGGACTACATAGCGGAGCTCCATTTCATTCGGAGCTATAGCTTTTGGGTACTTATTCTTTTGTGTACATAATTATGGGCATAGCGGGGTCCTTTCCCGCTCATGTGATATGTTATAACCTTCTTAAAGGCTCGTAGGCATGTGTATGTGGTTAGATGTGTTTGGCCTTGTCGGCCTATATTTTTTGTATGTCATTTTGTTGGCCTTGTCGGCCCATGTACATTGATGTGGCATAGATGCCTATGATGATATAAGAAATGGTGTCGTCCAATTGGGACTAGTATGATTGATGGCTAGAATGCATGATTTGATTTATGGCTTACCTAGACGTTATGTGAAAGTATGTTAAAAGGGTGCCCGGGTGGGGTAGCGCCGGGTGCTCGTCGCGGCCCCCCTAGTCGGGTCATGGGAATAGTGGTATCAGAGTAGTTCAGTCAGAGGGTGTGTCTACGAGCCGTGTCTAGTAGAGTCTTGGGTATAGGTGTGTTGCGCGCCACACTTATAAACAGGAAGCTGCGAACATTTTAGGATTAAATGACCTTCTTTCTTCATAAGAATCGTGCAATAGAGCTATGATGTAAGAAATTCTTGTTCCTTAATCGTGTGTTGTGTATTTCAGAGAATGTCTGTAAAGAGAAAGACTACAGCAGCCCAAAAGGGCAAGGCGGTGGCAGAAAAGCTGGCTGAAAGGGCACCGCCACCGGTAGTAGAGGAAAATAAGTCCCAGAGTGCGGCTCAATCTCAGTCCTCCCAGACAGTGCCTATTACTGAGGAGCGTGAGGGAGCCTCAGCCCCAGCTCTAGCACCTCCAGCTCCTCCACCGGATGCTTCTGGCCAAGATGTAAGAGAGGCCATACATTTCCTTACACAGTTAGTTGCTGCTCAGACTCAGCGGCAAAGTACAGGGCAGGGTGACAGGGCTGTTAGTGCAAGGGCCCGTGACTTCATTACTTTGAACCCTCCGGAATTCTTTGGGTCAAAGCCGGAGGAGGACCCCCAGGACTTTATTGATAGTATGTTGAGGACGCTTCGATTGATAAATGCTTCAGACACCGAGTCGGTGGAGTTAGCGTCATATAGATTGAGAGATGTCTCGATCCAGTGGTATACAGTCTGGATGGCTTCACGGGGAGCCAATGCACCTCCCCCGGTATGGCAAGAGTTTGTTGATGCTTTTCTCCTTCATTATATGCCTCCAGAAGTTCGGCGAGCTAGGGCCGATAAATTCTTGAATTTGAGGCAGGGTAGCATGAGTGCTCTAGAGTACAGTCTCCGCTTCAATTCCTTGGCCAGCTATGCTTCGGCCATGGTAGCGGATATGGGTGACCGGGTACACCGATTTGTGAAGGGCTTAGGACCACACTTGATGGATAGATGCTTGACTGCGTCCCTTCAGGACGATATGGATATTGCATGCATTCAGGCACATGCTAAGAACTTAGAAGAAAGCCTACAGCAGCGGAGAAGTGAACGCGAGCAGGATAGGGGTCATAGCAAGAGGGCCAGACTTCAAGCCCGATGAGTGAGTCCAGAGGCGGACACAGGCATCAGTTCCCTAGACATTCAGGCTATTCTATGACCAGTGCATCTCCACGGTTTTCAGGCCAGAGCCTTGATAGATCTGCTCGTTCAGGGCCGAGTCCGAGTTATTCAGGGCCTCAGTTCAGAGATGATTCAGGCCAGTCAAGGCCACCTGTACCACAATGTTCCCAGTGTGGGAAGTTGCATTGGGGTCGATGCCGATTGCACTCAGATGGTTGTTATTCATGTGGTCGACCAGGCCATATCATGCGTGATTGCCCCTCAGTACATGGTGGAGGTAGGACCCAGCCATCAGGGTCGGCCGCCGGATCTTCAGCATCTGCACGCCCTACGGGGCCAGGTTCACATGCGCCAGTCGGCCATGGTAGGGGCAGAGGGAGAGCTCCCACTTCTAGCGGTCCTCAGCACCGTATTTATGCTTTGGCTGGACGCCAAGATCTTGAGTCTTCTCCTGACGTGGTCATAGGTATATTATCGGTATTCTCTCATGATGTATATGCTTTGATTGATCCGGGCTCCATATTGTCATATGTTAATCCCTATATAGCGGGTCGATTTAAAATTGAGTCGGAGTCGATCAAACCTTTTGAGGTGTCTACACCCGTGGGTGAATCGGTAATAGCTAGCCGAGTAGATAGAGATTGTGTAGTTGTGATATGTGACCGTCGTACTATAGTTGACTTGCATGAACTAAAGATGGTAGATTTTGATGTCCTTATGGGTATGGATTGGTTGGCTTCTTGTTACGCCAATGTTGATTGCCGGATCAACATGGTTCATTTCCAGTTTCCGGGAGAACCAGTTTTAGAATGGAAAGGAAATACGGCATCACCAAAAGGTAGGTTTATTTCCTATCTAAAGGCAAGGAAAATGATCAAAAAAGGGTGTATTTACCATCTAGTACGAGTTCAAGATGTAGACGTTGAGTCGCCGACTCTACAGTCAGTTCCAGTGGTGAATGAATTCCCGGATGTATTCCCGGAAGAGCTTCCAGGACTTCCTCCCGAGTGGGAGATTGATTTTGCTATTGAGGTGTTGCCAGACACTAAGGCTATATCTATTCCTCCCTATAGAATGACTCCCGCAGAATTGAAAGAGTTGAAGGAGCAATTGGAAGATTTGCTTGATAAAGGCTTCATTAGGCCTAGTTCATCCCCGTGGGGAGCACCCGTATTGTTTGTCCGAAAGAAAGATGGCTCGTTGAGAATGTGCATTGATTATCGGCAATTGAATAAAGTGACGATAAAGAACAAATATCCTCTTCCGAGGATTGATGATTTATTTGATCAGTTGCAAAGCGCCAAATGGTTTTCAAAGATCGATTTGAGGTCCGGGTATCACCAAGTGAGAGTTAGGGAGAAAGATATCCCTAAGACAGCCTTCAGAACGAGATACAACCATTTTGAGTTCCGAGTAATGTCATTTGGGCTAACCAATACGCCGGCAGTGTTCATGGACTTGATGAACGATGTGTTCAGGCCCTTTCTGGATTTGTTCGTGATTGTATTCATCGACGATATCTTGGTGTATTCTAGATCTAAGGCAGAACATGCAGATCATTTTCGTATTGTCCTTGGAGTTCTTCGAACATGAGAGTTATTTGCAAAGTTTTCCAAATGCGAGTTCTGGTTGAACTCAGTGGCATTCCTAGGGCATATTGTTGCAGCCGATGGTATTCGAGTGTATAGCCAAAAGATTGAGGCTGTGAAGACTTGGCCACTACCCACAACTCCTACGGAGGTACGCAGCTTTTTGGGCTTAGCAGGTTATTACAGGAGATTCGTTGAGGGTTTTTCTTCTATTTCTGCACCACTTACAAGATTAACCCAGAAATCGGCAAAGTTTCAGTGGACAGATGCTTGCGAACGTAGTTTCCAAGAGTTGAACGATAGGTTGACTTCTGCACCAGTCTTGACACTTCCAGAGGGATTGGAAGGATATGTCATTAATTTTGATGCTTCAGGTGTTGGGCTAGGTTGTGTATTGATGCAACATGGCAAGGTGATTGTGTATGCTTCAAGGCAATTGCGGAAACATGAGCAGAATTATCCTACCCACGATCTAGAATTGGCCGCAGTGGTTCATGCTTTAAAGATATGGAGACATTATTTATATGGTGTCCATGTGGATATTTATACCGATCATAAGAGCCTTCAGTATATTTTGAGGCAGAAAGAGTTGAATTTGCGGCAACGACGATGACTATAGTTGCTAAAAGATTATGATGTTGATATCTTGTATCACCCCGGAAAGGAGAATGTTGTAGCTGATGCTCTTAGCAGCAGATCTATGGGAATTTTATGTGATGTACGACCGGAGAAGAGAGAAATGACTCGTGAGCTTCAGCAATTAGCTAGCCTAGGATTCCGAGTAGTGGACTCAGGTAACAAGGGAACTACTATTCAGAATTCAACAGTTTCGTCACTAGTTGCGGAGGTGAAAGAGCGGCAATACGAAGATCCCATGCTAATACAGTACAGAGATACACTCCCCCAGAAAGAGGAGTCATCATTTGATATTTCAGGAGACGGAGTCCTTCGATGTCGAGGCAGATTATGTGTTCCCGATGTGGCGGGGCTACGCCACCAAATATTGAGAGAAGCTCATTGTTCCCGTTATTCTGTCCAGCCCGGAGCGACAAAAAAGTATCATGATCTCAAGTCTGTATATTGGTGGAATGGGATAAAGAAAGATGTAGCGGAATTTGTGGTTCAATGTCCTAATTGCCAACAAGTGAAAATCGAGCACCAAAAGCCGGGCGGATTGTTGCAAGCTATAGAAATCCCAACTTGGAAGTGGGAAGTGATTAACATGGATTTCATTACAGGCTTACCCCGTTCTCGACGTAAGTATGATTCCAAATGGGTGATTGTTGATAGACTCACAAAGTCAGCTCACTTCTTGCCAGTCAGGACGACGTATGTGGCTGAGGATTATGCAAAACTGTATGTTAAAGAGATAGTGAGAATCTATGGTGTTCCAGTATCGATTATCTCAGACAGAGGAACTCAGTTTACAACTAAATTTTGGGAGTCTTTCCAAGTGGGTTTAGGGACCCAAGTGAGCCTTAGTACGGCATTTCATCCACAGACCGATGGGCAAGCCGAACGTACTATCCAGACTCTTGAAGATATGTTACGGGCATGTATGATAGATTTTGGAGGTAGTTGGGATGATCATTTGCCACTCATTGAATTTGCTTACAATAATAGTTATCATTCTAGCATTCAAATGGCACCGTATGAGGCTTTATATTGGCGAAAATGTAGATCCCCAATTGGGTGGTTTGAAATAGGAGAGGCTAAGTTGATAGGGCCAGACTTGGTCCAGCAAGCCATAGAGAAAGTCAAGCTCATACAAGATCGGTTGTTAGCAGCTCAAAGTCGTCAGAAGTCCTATGCAGATAATCGTCGAAGAGACTTAGAGTTCCAAGTTAAGGACTGGGTATTCTTGAAAGTGTCGCCAATAAAGGGCGTTATGAGATTTGGCGAAAAGGGCAAGCTTAGTCCCCGGTATATTGGGCCTTATGAGATTGTGCGCAAGATAGGCAAGGTGGCCTATGAGTTAGATCTACCTCCCGATTTGGAGTCAGTTCATCCAGTTTTCCACGTCTCGATGCTCCGAAAATGTATTGGAGATCCTACCAGGATCGTCCCAGTAAATGATGTGCAAGTGACAGAGAAATTGACCTATGAAGAAGTACCCATTACCATACTAGATAGACAAGTACAGAGGCTTAGAAACAAAGTGGTGGCCTTGGTTAAGGTTCTATGGAGAAGCAGTGAATGAGAGGAAATGACGTGGGAAGCGGAAGAAAGCATGCGATCCAGATACCCGCAGTTATTTCATCCCTTGGAAGAGATCCAAGATGAGACGTCAAGATCATAAGGTATGTATGTTTTGCTTTTATGCTTTTGGGTCGTGTGTGGCCAAATTCTATTGCTATTATGTTGTTGCCCTATGAGGCATTGTTATTGTGGGCTGTTGTGACAGGATGGTAGTGCCATATTACATAGGAAACTCTGGCGAAATTTTTATAGAATCCCCTAAGACTTTAACATTTGAGGACGAAACTATGTCCATATGTTTGAGACCGTATAATCAACCCAGATTGGCCAAACTCTCTGGACCAATTTTACGAATAAACATACGGACCGTATGTTGGTCCGTATGTTTGGTCGGGACAGATTTTGTCCAATAAATGTAAGGGACCAAGGTTATTTCATTTCATTTCTCCTTGACACCCTTTCTCTCTAAAACACCTCTCTACATATATTCCACAAGTTTTCAAGAGTTGTTAGTGATCAACAACACAAAACAAATGAATCAAGTGTAAGCAAACCCATTAAAGATCATTCAAGTCAAAAACATCCAAATGGAGAAAAACTAGGGTTTTTGCTCAAGTGGAGTGCTTCGACTAAGGCTTGTTCCTACAACATCTAAGGTAAGATTTATGGTATGTATATGTTGTTTAAGGTATTTGGAAGTTGAAATGCTTGGATTTTAGAAGAGTATAGCAAAATGGGTCATGAATGATGCATAGTGACGTTTTGAGAAATAGTTTGAATTGAATCATGATTGTTGTTGTGTTGTGAGATGAATGGGTTATAAATGACGTTAAGATCATGAAATAGGCATTGTATGTGAATGGACGAAATCGTGTGTTATGGTCTTGAATATGGAGAATTGGAAGTGAATTGAGAATATGGATAATGTAGATGACTAAAGGCTATTGTTATGATATTGTAAATGTATTGTTGATGTTTGGGAGTTGAATTACGATAAGGAGGAATGTTGTATAAATAAAGGAGCGGTTGTCCGATTTTCCCTAGCTTTAGCCATTTATGCTAGTTGTCAATTCTAACGATAGTATGACCTTGATGAAGGTATAAACGCAAGCGTGGAAGGGGACGTGCAAGTGTATTATAGTCGAACAAAAAGGTATGTAAGGATAACCTTTCTTTCATAAGGCATGGTTCTTTCGCCCAACATCTAAATCTTCTATGAGTCTATGATTTCTTCAAATGATTGACATTCCGAGCTAATAAGCTCACGATGCTTGATGTGCTACGATAGTACTATGTTCCTCGTATGACGAGTAGGCCTATAAGATAGATGTAATGATAACAACGAAGATAGTGATAATGATAGTAATATTGATGAGAATAATATGATGATTAAGATGCCTATGGGCTATTGTATGTATGTGTGCCTATGAAGGGCTATGATAAGACCCCGAGCTTATGATGACGGGTACAATGTATGCATATGAATATGTATAGAGTATGTATATGACTATGTAACGCGCGCGCACTTTTGCAGAAGGTATGGATAACCCTGAAGCCTTGGTAGGGCCAGGTATGTATGACCTTGAGCCTTGGTTGTCCAAGTATGTATGAAACACCAATCCTTTATGGTCGGGTACGCTATACAAAAGCTATATAAAGGCTGTAAGTATATATATATCTGTGTGTATATGACATCAATATGAGTACGAATATGTTATGAAAATGAATGTGAAGGTAAATAAATACGGATGTGGATGTATGTACACGGATACGCAATATAAATGGAATGTCCTTGTGGAAAGCAAGTAAGTGCTATGACGACGATATTATTATCTCCCATGTTATGCTATCTCATATGTTGACTCTTAAGCTTTCATATTGATATTGATCATGCTTTACATACTCAATACATTCTTCGTACGGACGTCCTTTTGTTTGTGGACGTTGTGTCATGCCCGCAGGTGCACAGGGAGATAGGCTTGATCCATAGCTATATTTTCAGGCACTATATAGCGGAGCTCCATTTCATGCGGAGCTATAGCTTTTGGGTACTTATTCTTTTGTGTATATAATTATGGGCATAGCGGGGTCCTGTCCCACTCATGTGATATGTTATAACCTTCTTAGAGGCTCGTAGGAATGTGTATGTGGTTAGATGTGTTTGGCCTTGTCGGCCTATATTTTTTGTATGTCTTTTTGTTGGCCTTGTCAGCCCATGTACATTGATGTGGCATAGATGCCTATGATGATATAGGAAATGTTGTCGTCCAATTGGAACTAGTATGATTGATGGCTAGAATGCATGATTTGATTTATGGCTCTCCTAGACGTTATGTGAAAGTATGTTAAAGGGGTACCCGGGTGGGGTAGCGCCGAGTGCTCGTCGCGGCCCCCTTAGTCGGGTCGTGACACCTACACCCAGGTTATTAGATTTCTTTACCTAGGTCAATGGCACAACCGGTTAGAGGTGGTGCACAGAGTGGAATAAGTGGTTCTTATTTTCGTAGAGGTAGTGCTTAGACAAGCCGTGGTGGTGGTCGCGGAAGTTCTCAAGCTAAGGTGGTTGTGCTTATTGTTAGACCTGAGGCAGAGGCTTCTGATGTGGTCATCATATGTAATATTTCAATTTGTTGGCGGCTAGCTATAGCATTAATTGATCCAGGTTCTATATACTCGTATGTATCTACCTATTTCGCTTCGGGTTTGGATATGCTATGTGAGTCGCTTGATTTCACTATTACTATTTCTACTCTGTTGGGGATTCTGTAGTGGTGGATCGAGTGTACCAATTCTGTGTGGTTACATTGATGGGGTATGACACTTCACCTGATTTGATTATTCTAGACATGGTAGATTTCGAAATTACTCTTGGTATGGATTGTTTGTTCCCTTAGCATGCCATTTTGGACTGTCATGCCAAGACAGTCACCTTAGCTATCCCGGCAGTCCTTAGGTTGGAGTGGAAGGGTGCTACTAGTATTGGGCCAAAGAAAGTGATATCATTTCTTAAGTCTCGTCGGATGGGTAAGAAGGGATATGTAGCTTATTTTTCCTATGATAGGGATATTAGTTTCCGACAGATTTACCAGGTGTTCACGATATTGATTTGGAGCTGGGTGCCAAGACCATTTCTATTCCACCATATCGGATGGCACCATCAGAGTTAAAGGAATTCAAAGAACAGTTGCGCGACATGTTGAGTAAATGGTTCATTAGACCTAGTGTTGGGGTTCTCCGGTGTAGTTTGTGAAGAAGAAGGATGGGTCTATGTGCATGTGTATAAATTATCGACAGTTGAACAAGGTGACCATCAAGAACAAGTATCCCATTCCTCACATTAATGATTGCTTCGATCAACTTAAGGGTGTGTCGATTTTCTCCAACACCAAATTCAGGTTCGGTTATTACCAGTTGAATATCAGGGTGGAGATTATCCTTAAGACTGCTTTCAGGACCTGTTTTGGTCAGTATGAGTTACTAGTTATATTTTTTGGGCTGACCAATGCCACATCAACCTTTATGGATTTGATGAATGGTGTTTTCAAATTGTACTTGGACTCCCTCGTGATTGTTTTCATCGATGACATTCTGATTTACTCTCATAATAGAGGAGAGCAGGAGCATATTTGAGAATTGTGCTTAGGATTCTAAAAGAGAGCTATTATATGCTAAGTTCTCAAAGTGCGAGTTTTGGCTCGATTTTGTGGCATTTCTGGATCATGTATTGACCAAGGATGGTAATTTGGTGGATCCTAAGAAGATTGAGGTGGTTTGTGATTGGGTCAGACCTACTTCAATTACTGAGATATGAAGTTTCGTTGGCCTCACTAGTTACTATCTACATTTCGTAGATCAATTTTCCTCTATTGCATCTCTTTTCACCAAATTGACTTAGAAGAATATTCCCTTTCAATGGTCGGATGAGTGCGAGGCGAGCTTTCAAAAGCTCAAGACTTTATTGACTATAGCTCTACTTTTGATTATTTTCGAGGAGCGAGAGGGCTTTACTATGTATTGTGATGCTTCTTGGCAATGTTTGTCTGAATGGCCCTCTTAGCAATATTTGTACGAATGGCCCTCTCGGCATGCAAATGTTTGATATGAAAGGCCCTCTTGGCAATGTTTGTAATAATGGCCTTCTCGGCATGTAAATGTTTGATATGAATGTCCCTCTCGGTAATGTATGTATGAATGGCCCTCTCGACAACGTTTGTATGAATGGCCCTATTAGTAATGTTTGTATGAATGGCTTTCTTTGTAATGTTTGCATGAATGACCCTCTTGGTAATGTTTGCATGAATGGCCCACTTAGCAATGTTTTTTTGAATGAATGGCCCTCTTGCGAATGACCCTCTTGGCAAGCATATGTTTGAATGAATGGCCCTATTGGCATGCAAATGTTTAAATGAATGATAGATATGGCCCTATCAGCTGGATTGTCTTTCTTTCATTCTTTATGTTGGCTATGACCCTCTTTGTTTGATATACCTGTTTGTTCATTGTGTGACCCTTTTGGCATGGTAATATTGCCTCGTGATGATTTGTTCCTTGTAGCCCTCATGGCTCGATTGTGCTGCCCTTGTGGCGCTTTGTCCTTTGTAGCCTTCTTGGCTAGATCGTGCCACTCTTGTGGCGCTTTTCGCTCTTTGTAGCCCTTTTGGCTATATTTTGCCGCCCTTGTGGCGCTTTTGGTATTTCGTATCCCTTTGGCTATATTGTTCCTCACTTATGGCCCTTTTTGCTTTTGTAGCCTTCTTGGCTTAACTGGGCCACCCTTGTGGCACTTTTGTTTTTGTAGTCCTATGGATAGATTGTGCCGCCCGTACGACATTTTTTGTTTTTGTAGCCTTCTTGGCTTAAACGGGTTACCCTTGCGGCATTTTTCTATTTTTTTTTTTAGCTTTCTTGGCAAGGTTTGTGTGCTTGGTATGGACCGGGATCTCCTCTGATGAACTGTTTCTTACCTGCTTTATCATTATCAGAAAACAAGGTTAGCAATAAATGGTCGTCCACCTGACGACACTGGGGAACCTGCGTCCAAAGAGTTTAAGTTTCTTTTGAGGCGATCCGTGTCATCGACTCCTTCCACGACGTTTAGTCACTTGGCTATTCTCTTGGTTTTGATCCTCTTGGATTCAGTAGTGAGAGATGAAGTTGTTTTGAAGTAAATGAAATATTTTTTCAAAGAGTTGATCATTAGCTTTTTTAAAACCTTTGACTGCAAAAGAAATACAGTTTTTCCAAAAAATATTTATGTTTATCATCATGACACGTGCATTTGAGTGAGAATCTTCAGTTATTTGCAACCTCTTGCAGCGATACTCTAACTTCGTCTGGTGGAATTTTTGAGACCCTCTCAAAAATTCCACCCCAGTTTAAGGTGTTGTTTCGATAAATTCTTGTGTTGTATTCTTAAAAAGGAATTTTTTAGATCTTCTCAAAAATTCTGCCCCAGTTGAATATGTGTTGGCGAACTCCCGTACCAACTCCGAGTTCATCTTGAAGTTCTATCTCTGTGGCTTATTAGGGGTTTCTTGGCTTTTTTGATTAGTATGACCGAGCTCGAGTAGTGCCTACCCATCCTGTCTCAGCAGGAGTCAAGTCAAATGTAGTTCAAAATAAAAGTAACTGATTTTTTAATGCGACCGATTCCTCTATGTACTGCCTACGTATCCCACCTTGAGAAATAGGTTATTGCGTAGTTCATTTTACAAGAAAATCATATGGTTTTTTCTATCTATTATAAAAGGAAGACCAACTCCGATATGGATTTTTCTATTTATCTCTTCCATAAGAGATATATCTTAAAGTAGTGATTACAAGCAAAAATACGATTAAAAATTGAAAAACGTGTCTTCACGCGTAATACTGCTTGATTGTGTCTAAATTGATTGCTTTGGGCCACTCTTGGTCTTCCATTTCTATTAGTATCACTGCTTCTCCTGAGAGCACCTTGCGGACCACTAACGGGCCTTGCCAGTTGGGTGCGAATTTTCCTTTGTACTCGTCTTGGTATGGGAACACTCGTTTGAGTAGCAACTGTCCAATTTGAAAAAGTCGAGCTTTGGATCGACCGCTTGTTGAAGGCACAAGCCATTATTTGTTGGTATAATTTGCCGTGATATATGGCAATCATTTTTTTCTCGTCGCTTAGAGCCAGTTGCTCATGTCGGTTTCAGACCCATTCTGCGTTTTCCTGCTTTGCTTCTTGAATAATCCTGAGTGATGGTATTTTCACTTCGAAAGGTACGACTGCTTTTGTGCCATAAACAAGAAAGTATGGAGTTTCCCCTGTTGAAGTCCGAGCTGTTGTTCGGTATCCAAGCAATGCATATGGAAATTGTTCGTCCCAACACTAATAGTTATCTGCCATTTCCCTTAATATCCATTTGTTATTCTTGTTGGCTGCCTCTACGGCTCCATTCATTTGTGGACGATAGGTGGTGGAGTTCCGATAAGTTATTCGGTATTGCTCACAGATGTCTTTCATCATACGACTGTTCAGATTTCTTTCATTATCCATTATGATCGACTCTAGTATGCCCAATCATCATATGATGTTTCAAACAAAATTAGCTACCAATTTCTTTTTCACTGATTTATGTGATGTGGCTTCCACCCATTTGCTGAAGTAATCTATATTGACCAGGAAGAATCGGTGCCCATTAGATGCGGCGGGTTCGATGGGTCCAATGACGTCCATGCCTCAGGCGAGAAATGGCCAAGGCGAGCTCGTGACATTGAGTTCACTCGGTGGGACTCTGATTAGGTCTATGTGGCTTTGACATTGATGACATCTTTGCACAAACTTGCACCAGTCAGTTTCCATTTTCATCCAGTAGTAACCTACCCTGAGGATCTTTTTAGCTAGAACGAACCCATTCATGTGAGGCCCACAAGTTGCAGGGTGTACTTCTTGTAGTAATTTTGTGGCCTCAGCGGTATCCACGCATCTGAGTTATTCGAGATCCGGCGTCCTCTTGCAGAGCATCCCCTTATTTAGGAAGGATCCATTAGATATTCTTCAGGTAGTTTTCCTTTGATTGCTCGTGGTATTTTTGAGATACTCTCCCTTTTCTAGGTACGTCTTTATGTCGGCATACCATGGCTTGCCATCGAGTTCCGCTTCCACATGAGAACAATTGCCATGTTCTTATCTTAGGTTTATCTCCAGTGGGTCGATGTGGCTACTATTGGGATATTGTATCATGGATGCTATGGTGACAAGAGCATCAACGAATTAATTTTGAGCTCTCGGCGTAAGCTTGAAATGCCCTTCTTGAACTTTTTGCACAACCTTTGTGTGAGGTTCACATATTGAAAGATCTTTGCATTCTTCATGGCCCATTCTCCTTGTACTTGGTGAAACAGCAAATTGAGTCACCTATTACCAATAACTCCTGGATGTCCAAGTCTAAGGACATTTTGAGGCCTAAGATGCACGCCTCGTATTCTACTATGTTGTTGGTGCATCAGAACTTGAGTTTTGCGGCTATCGGATAATGTTTCCAAGTTTAAAATACTAAGACTGCTCCGATTCCTGAACCCTTGTAATTGATTGCATTATTGAAAAACAGTCTCCATTTGAATAGGGCTTGGCTATGTCCTCATCCACCATCAACACTTCTTCGTCTGGGAAGTTAGTTTGAAGTGGCTTGAAGTCTTTGTTGACTGGACTTTCTGCTAGTAGGTCGACCAATGCTTGTCCTTTGATGACCTTTTGTACTACGTATGTGATGTCAAACTCACTCAGTAGCATTTTCCATTTGGCTAACTTCCCTATAGGCATGGGTTGGCGGAAGATGTACTTCAGTGGATCTATCTTGGATATGAGATGAGTGGTGTATAATGACAGGTACTGCCTTAGCGTTTGGGCCACCCATGTCAAGGCATAGCATGTCTTCTCTACCATAGTGTACCTCGCCTCACAGGCAGTGAACTTCTTGCTCAAGTAATAAATTGCACGCTCCTTCTTCCCAGTTTCATCGTGTTGTCCCAATACACATTCAAAGGCATTCTCTGATACTGACAGGTATAGCAGTAACAGGCTTCCAGGCCTAAGAGATACTAAGACCGGTGGGTTGGAAAGATATTTATTGATGGTGTCTAATACTTCCTGATATTCTTCAGTACTTTCCTTTGGTACATCTTTCTTTAGTAGTTTAAGTATGGGCTCAACAATTATAGTGGACTAGGCTATGAATTGACCAATGTAATTCAAACTTCCTTGAAAACTCATGACCTCTTTTTTAGTCTTTGGAGGAGGTATCTCTTTGTCACACCCCACCCTTGGTAAGGCGTGATTGGCACCTGGCACCTTACAGGAACCAAGCGAACCAACTTATAACTTACATCCTTCGTGTCTCAAATGGAAACAATAAGATCAAGAGGCTAAATATGAAAATAATATCATGCATTAGTAAATGTACAATAGACCCATGATGCCAACATTACTTCTGTCACACTATGACTAAGCTGTACACAAGAACTGTCTGCAAAGCCTCTATGAACATGACTGAGGTATACAAGTCGGGAAAGGGCCCCCGACGTACCCTTAAATATATATATATATATATATATATATATATATATATATATATATATATATATATATATATATATATATATATATAGACTCAAACTCGGCCATGCTCCAGGAAGAAGTGGAGCCACCACTCGAGACCAGTACCTGAAGGCAACCTACGATGAATGATCCTCGTCTCGTCTATCTACACCTGCGGGGATGCACGCAGCGTCCACAAGAAGGGACGTCAGTACGAGCAATGTACTGAGTATGTAAGGAATGAATAGTAACATAGTAAGAGATACCAAACATGGAAAATAATATAATGAACGTATGAAGATAAAGTAATATAAAAGAGATCAATCTATGCCTCTGAATGCCCTTTTAAGGTGAATGTCGTGCATGCTTAGATTTTTTTAAAAAAAAAACTTTTCCATACATATTCATATATAATATCTTGTCCAGCCGTTAAGGCGCGGTAATATATATAACATCTTGCCCGGCCATTAAGGCGCAGTATTATCTTGCCCGGCCATGTTGGCGCGGTATTACCCCCAACTGATCAGTGGGATGCAATGCCTACATATATACATACACATAAAAATACATAAATGAAATAAACATCATCATTAGCATTACCATTATCATCATATCATTCCTCGAAGGGTCAACCATCGTAAGATGAAATCGATAATGTCACGGGAGTCTCGAGAATCATGAACTTTGGTAGCACTGATAATAGAACCATTATCTTCGCTATATCTCACCTAGAAGGAACGAATGACATGAGGTGAGACCATCAACAATAAGTAAGATCAAGGATTCATGGAATGGCTCAATAATCTCGTAATGCCCTCAAATCATAGCTTCGGAATTTCTAGAATTACAATCATCATCATCATGTTCATCATAGAAAATATCTCATCCTATGCATCATAAAAAGCTTTTAAGAATCATGAACTTCTAACTTTTGGAAGTAAGAAGGTTATGAAAAATATGTAGGGAATCATAACATAGGAATCATGCCTTTTGAAAGAAAGGGACTGGCCTTAACATACCTTTTTGGTCACCTTAACTTTAACTACTCAATGCTTGTCCTCCCAGGCTCGTAAATCTATATTCAAGAAAATTTATACTATTGTTAAACTCACCTTTATACGCTTGTCTTAGTCCTTCAAATAAATCTTTCTAGAATTTGCCGAACTTTCGGCAGCATCTCTCCTGTTTATATGCCTAGCCCAAAATCTCAATTCAGCAACCAACAACAACAACAACAACAACACCAACATCAACAACAATATTATCAACACCAAAATATTCCATAAACATCCCACACGATGTTTTATCAAATTTCTCGACCCATAAATTCCTTATACGCTCATTTAGTAACTTTTCCTCCGTAGGTAAGCTTAAATCAATAGTAATAAGGAAAGATTCATACCTTTCACCCACTAGAATTGCAATATCTTCAATTATCACCTTGAATCCAAGCCATGTTTCGCCGCAATACGATATTATAATCGCAGCTATGCGTTGTCATAATTTAAATTCGGGGATTTCACTTCATTTGCGCTAAAATTCTATAGACGGAAGTTGGAGGATTATTCTAGAGAATTTGGGAAATTTTGAAAAGTGTTGGGCTGAAAAATGAGGGGTAAAACCCCTCTTATAAGATGCCAAATCCGGGTCGGGTCACTGTAGCAATTATTGTAGTATGTTGGTTACTGTAGCAGTACTTAGCACGCGTTTCTGTTCTGTCAGCCTAACTTATAACGTCTATAATTCTCTACTCCGATATCGTATCGACGAGCGGTTTGTTGCGTTGGAAACGAAACTCGACGAAATTCATTTTAGGCTTTTCAAACACCTTAAAACTCTTAATATACTAGGAGATATACCCCTCTAAAGTTGACCTAAAATTCTGTCCAAAATTCTGTCAAATATTTCCAAATTTTCGACAAATTTATTTTCTTTGATTTGCTTGGTCCCGGAGTTTCCCATAGCTTATTATATGAACGTAAATCGTCATTACCTTAGGATTATTTCGTATAATAGCATATATCCTTGAAGGGAACTCCAGTATCCATACTTCGAATGTCCAACACTTATAAATTTTCACGTACAAAACTACGGGGTGTAACCCTCTTGGATAGCTTTGATCTTGGTTGGGTCTAGTTCTATACCTCTTCGGCTGACTATGAACCCAAGCAGTTTTTCAGCAGGCAATCCAAACGCGCACTTGGCCGGGTTTAGCTTCAAGTCGAACTTCCAGAGTTTATGAAAGATCTTCTGTAAATGTGTGGCATGCTCTGAGCTTTCTCTCAACTTGATAATGATGTCATCAACGTATACTTCAATTTCTTTGTGGATCGTATCATGGAAAATGGTAGTCATATCCCTCATGTAAATGGCACCAACATTCTTAAGGCCGACGACATTACTCGATAATGTTACTCACACTATTGGGTGATAAAGGCTGTCTTTTCTGCATCATCCTCACTCATCAAGATTTGATGGTATCCCCCGAAGAAATCCCCGAATGATTACAACTCGTGCTTCGCTGTAGTCCACACAAATTCAGATCTTTCCATCCTTCTTTGGTACCGACATGATGTTAGTCAACCATGTCGGATATGACATTACTTTCACCACTTCGGACTTAATCTGTTTTCCTATTTCATCCTTGATTCAGATACTCAGATCTGATTTAAACTACCAGGTTTCTATTTAAGCGGAGTGAAACCTGCGTTGATGGGTAATATGTGGGCCAATATGTCAATGCTTAACCCGGGCATGCCAACGTATGATACGATTCTTAAAATTAAAACTCTAGAAATAGAACCTAAATGCAGAATTTGAAATATAATAATAGAATTTGAGAAGATAAGAGAAAGGATAGGAGCAAGACCCACTTGATAATAAATATATGGGCAAACATAGGTATATTAAACCTAAACCCTCCTAACTGGATTCAACCAGGGAAAATATACTATTTGAATTAAAGGAAGACCCAATTTGAACTCCACAAATGAGCAAATCCAATATGAACTCAATGGAAAAGGATTCAATTAGCAACTAGGAAATCACACGTGGAGAACCAAAAAAAACTATATTAATCTATCATTAAACAATATGTCATAACGTATGAGCTTTTAATCAATATTCAAGCTACATTACTCTAAACTTAAGAGGGACTATTTATAGTCTAGGCTTATTATAATTAGGCCCAAAAGTGACCACAGCTTGACTTAAAACAAAGCCCAAAATGAAATATGGGAAACTCGGGATGCGTTCACAGATGCAGCCGCATATTGAGTTTGCGAGGTCGCAGCCTGGCCATATTTGGTGGCATTTTGCCTCAATCACTGGTTGGGACACAGTTGAGTTTTCCATCACATACAAAGTTTGCGGTCGCATACTGAGTTTGCGGTGCCGCATTGTTGGTCGCACCTTGCAATCTTTCTTCCTTCTCGTTCCACGAAATCATTCAAATATTGTAGACTCTCGTGTATTGGTCTCCAAGGTTCTCCAAAGCCTCCCTTTGCATGAACATGGCTTGAAGCTCTTTGGCTTGACTCCGAGTGAAGGGTCTGGAGCTTGTTGGGATCATATCATTCATCCCCTTCTAGGAAAAGATTCATGTTATAACCCGTGTTCCACACGTTTGGAAAAATTTGATAAATAGTGGATTCTTGAGATATGGGGTCAAATTTGATATTTTGTTGAACATAAGAGTTATGCATGAAAGAATAGAGTCATGAAAGTGTGGGACAAGGCTAAGGGTAATTTTGGAATTTTGGAAATTAGTTTCGGGAATTACAAAATATGATTCACAAGTTATTGGGCTTGTAAAATGTGAAACAAATTGAGGCCCAAAGAGAGTAGGGATGGCCGGCCAAGCCATTTAATTTGGCCCAAACCCACCTAGTTGATCATGTGCTAGTCATGTGATCAACTAGTATATGTTAGGATAATATCAAGACAAGTCAACAAAGATGATAAACAAGAACAAAAAAAATAAAGCAAGAAGATAGAGGGTTTCGGGTTTGCCATGAAAAATTGGCTAGCAAAAATCTTGTCTTAAAAATTCATTTCTTGTTGATTTCCTACTAAGTCAAGGTTCCTTTGTATCTTGGTGTAGTTGGTTTGGAGTGGGGAGCATTAGAATCTCCAAAGTGATCATATATTCAAGTGAAGGAGACTTGAGGAAAAGGTGAGAATTCATCCCTTGTCTTTGTGTTATTAAGTTTTGATTGTGTTGTAGTATATGGAAATATGTTGATTGTATGAAGAAATGGAAGTTTGCAAAATGGGTAGGTTGTATATGGGTATAGCCGTGTATATACATGCCTTATATGCTAATGAAGATTTGAATTCATGTTGTATTCTAGTTGTGATTGTGATGAAATGCATATGGGAATTGAAAGTTGGATGAATTTAGTTGATATGGAAAAATAAGCATATAGCCGTGTGGTATATTGCATTTGGAATAGAAATGAATTAAGTTGTTTAGTGTATTGGAGTGTTGTTGTAATGCTTGATATGTAAATGAAGTTAGAATGATATAAGTTTGTATTGAATTGGAATGTAGAAACTTATGTCGTTTTAGTATGATTTTCCGACATTAAGGAAATGAAGTTGTTTGGTTGCTAATAGTAATGATCATTGATGAATTTGGAAGTTGGAAACTTGTTATGAAGTTGTATGCCAAAGATTTGATGTTTTGCATAAGTTATGATTTTGGCGGAAGATTGTATATCATGTATATCGAGTGTATATCTTAAGGAAAACGATATGAAATGTTTCTAGAACTATATGGTGATGATCATGATGGTTGTTGAATGTGAAATTATTGATCTTAGTTGAAAGTTAGGTTGAGTTGAAGATTATGTCAACTTGTGAGAAAAATGACTAGTTGAAGGATATTTGTATTTTTAATGTTCATTGTTGATATTGTTGTTGTCGTTTGGGTTGTTGTTGATGATTTATAGCCGAGTTGAATTCTCGGGGTGTCATATTGTTACATCCGACATTTTTGTTTATTCGAAAGATTCAAGATAAATTGACGTGTGATGAATAAGGCCACAATTGGACATTCCTTGGTATGAATGTGTAGGTTGTGAATACTATAGTGTGGGATTACGAAAGGTGGCCAAGGGCAAAATTGGAATTTTGGAAACTTACCCCATGAATTACAATATGTAGCCACCAATTTGGACTCAAAAAAATAAAATAAGAGAACTAAGGCCCAATTGGGAGGCCCAACCGGCCATGGTTGGCCCAATACCATGTATATTGGTCATGTGATTAGTCACATGACTACTTAACATGAAGGGTATATACTTGGACCAATGTTCATCTTTGGAACATTCAAGAGCAAGAAAAAAAAAAGATAAGAGGGTTTCGGGTTTGAGGAGAAAAGAAGAGAGAAAAGAAAGAAAAATTGTGGGAGCCTAATCCTTGGTTTAAAAATCAAATTCTTGTGGGAATATTACTAAGTGCAAAGTCCTCTACAACTTGGTACAATTAGTTTGGCAAGAGGACAACTTTGTAGCAAGTGGAAAACTTGAAGAAAAGGTAAGGATTTTACCATTTTCATGCCATGAAATATATGTATATATGTTGTGGTGTGTGGAAATGAATGAAAAGTATGAAAATTTTGTGTGTTGGAAGTGCTTGTGTTTGGGCCGTGAGTATGCTTATATTACATGTCTTTGATGATTTGAATTCATGTTGTAATTTAGTTGTAGTATGGTGGAAATTGTATTAGAAATGAAAGTGGAATGAATTAATGGAAGTTGGAGAATATTGTATGTGGCCGTGTGGTATGGTATTGGTGGTGGAATATGAATTTACTCTTGTTAGTGTGTTAAGTGTGTTATGGTGAAGTGAATGGGAAGATAACAATCTTTATTGTCATGGAAAAGTGGTTATTAAGTTGTTGTAGGAAAATATGCAACTTTGTTATGGTTTATGTAAAAATGAAATTAAAGTATCAAGAGGTAAATTATGATTATTGTTGATGAATTTGGAAGATGGAAATGTATAATTAACTTGTATGTTGAAAGTTAGGAAAAATTGGACAAGTAGTGGCTTAATGGAAAGTTTGTAAGTTTGCATATCTTATGTATATCTTGTGAGAATGGTATGATATGCCTCCAAATCGTGTTGTAATGAATTTGATGGGTAATAAACATCAAAATAATAAGTTTGGTTTGGAAGTGTAAGGTCGGAACGGAAAATGTTAAGTTATGACGGAAAGTTGGCAAATTGTGCCTTATTATGTATTTTGAGCTACTTGTCGTTATTATGAATATTGTTGTTGGGTTGTGTTGATTGTTTGACTGTGTTTAACTTTTGGGGATGTCATATATACAGAGGAAATGCTGCCGAAATTTCGGTAGGCAAGTATGTGTTAAGTTTGGACTATGGAAAAGTTGAAACTAACAAATGGTAAACTTGACCATTTCTAGATTTTGGACGAACTTGGGATCGACGCCAAGCGAGCGTGAGGCGCTATCGAGGTATGTGAAGCACTTCCCTTTGTTCCTAGGCATGTTCTGGATGTGATAGGCTCGGTCGCGAGCCTTAAGTACGACTCCGTTCCCCGGAATTCGAGACGGAAAACCGCTCCAATTCCTTCAATTCATTTGAAGCTATTTTCTTGCAAAATGCCTTTAAAGTGAGTTTTTGTACAAAACCTCCCTAAACGGAGTCGGAACACTTCCAAACGATTATGGATGACCTCATAAGGTCTATTAGCGATAATTTACATATGTTGCCTCGAGTTGGTTCGAGGCGGGCCCACAAGGCCCGATATCTTCTGTAATACTTTAAATACTTCCCTTTTTTCCGATTTTCTCAGAAGACAATTGAACTATTATTTTGATTATGATACAACTATTTTTATGCAATTCTTACAAAATGATTTCTGAACATCTGAGAATCTGATTCTGCTAATAATCTGTCGTGCCTTCCCAAGTAGGATATAGGCGCGTACTATGCATACTATCTGGATACTCTGATTTTGACTCGCCGTTTGGCACCCTTCAGTTTGATTGAGTCTGTATGTAAGTAGTTTCTCATTTATCGGTTCGTGTCTGTCTCAATGCATTCCTTCACTGCGTCCCGGGCCAGGTTCTGTTATCGTGCATATTTCTCTGCATTGTTCACCGCGTCCCTCGGCGTACGGGCCGGGATCTGTATGTCTGTATGATATTATGATCTGTGTATGGGGATGGCGGCCAGGATGGCATATGATCTGATCTGATTCTGTCTGTCCACCGCGTCCCGTACTAAGAGGGTCGGGTTCTGTTACCGCGCCCCCAGACCGGGCCGGGATCTGTATGAATGTATGCGTGTGCTATCTATATTTATATAAGCACATGCCTCTGTATGATTCTGTATGACTCTGTACTACTCTGCATGCATAATTCTGTCCGACATACTTCTGTCTGTCCGTCTGAAAGACGACTACGCCTGTATGTCCGTATGGATTCTGATTCTGTATGTCCGTATGGATTCTGATTCTGCCCGTCTTTCCGTATTATGATTCTGTCTGTCTGTCCGAACCATAATTCTGTTTATTTGTATGGGACATGGTTCTGTATGTCTGTCTGGATCATGACTCTGTCCGTCAGTCTGATTTATGATTCTGTTCGTTATATTTCTGTGACTCCGGTTCGGACTATGTTTATATCTGTTATGTTCTGCTTTACATACTCGGTACATTTTTCGTACTGACCCCCGTTCTTCGGGGGCTGCGCCACATGCCCGCAGGTACCAACGCACCAGGTGATACGCCGCCAGCATAGGGTTCTAATTCTGCTGTTTGAAGAGCTCCTTTGATCCGGAGCGTATACTTTTGGTATATATATCTTCTGTCTTCTGTATACTCTGTATGTATGGATATTCTGGGTACGGCGGGGCCCTGTCCCGTCATATGATTCTGTATGTCGGTAGAGGCATGTAGATAGATGTGTGGGTTACGGGTTTCGTCTGTATGTTAGCCTTATCGGCTTATCTGTATGTTTCTGTATGTCCAGATATATATATGTTTGCGCGCGTGCCGTAGTTGTATCGGCCTACTTCTGTAACTTCTGTTTAAAAAAAAAAAAAAATCTGTATGATTCGAAGTCGATCGGGTAGGTACGTATGGGTACCCAGTTAGGGTACCAGTCGCGGCCCACGGGGTTTGGGTCGTGACAAAAGTGGTATCAGAGCGGTTAGTCCTCGGTATGTCTACAGGCCGTGTCTAGTACAGTCTTGTTTGTCGGTGTGTTGTGCACCACATCTATAAACAGGAGGCTACAGGGCATTTAGGATGTTACCCTTCTTTGGATTCTTAGATCGTGCGATAGAACTGTATTAGTAGGATGATCCTCTCCTAACGATATGCTATGTTTCAGTGATGCCTCCGAAGAAGGCAACAGCTGCCCAGAAGGGCAAGGCGAGGATTGAGCCAGGAGAGACCAGTCGGGCCCCGAGGGTTACCAGGGCCAGTGTGCAGCCTGCACTTGAGGATGTGCCCCCGTCGTCTGGATCTGTTACACCCCCCTTACCGGAAGATATCAGAGCAGCAGAAGCTGCTAATGGGGAGATGGCTCCACCGCAAGCTCCTGAGGTTCCAGTGCCCGAGCCTCCAGCTCCACAGGCAGGGGCGGAGGGTAGGGCCATGCGAGATGCGGTTCAGTTATTGACCACGTTGATGACGGAGCAGGTTCGCAGGCATGGATTTGGGGGTGGTCGTGCGGACAGGTATGAGAGCTCCAGGGCTCGTGAGTTTTTGACATGTAAGCCTCCAGAATTCTCCGGGACAAAACCTGAGGAGGACCCCCAGGAGTTCATTAGAAAGATGGAGAGCACACTACGATTGATTAAGGCTTCGCCGACTGAGTCTGTGGAGTTGGCTTCGTATCGATTATATGAGGTGGCGGCAAATTGGTATGAGTCTTGGCAGCTCTCCAGGGGTGACGATGCTTCCCCAGCGGTATGGGTCGAGTTTACTAAGGCCTTTCTTGACCATTTTCTACCACCAGAGCTACGGAGAGCTAGGGTTGAATGGTTCTTGAACCTGAGACAGAATGGTAGAAGTGTTCGCGAGTACAGCCTAGAGTTTGACTCACTGGCTAGGTATGCGCCCGCCATAGTAGCCGAGATGGCCGACAGGGTGCACAGGTATGTGATGGGACTAGACTCTTATCTGATTGACGGTTGCTTGGCCATGGCTTCTCAGCCAGGGATGCATGTAGCCCGGGTACAGGCATACGCCCAGGGCATGGAGGACCGACGTAGGGAGAGTCGGCCTGATAGGGGTTACGATAGGGGCCGGCCTAAGAGAGCCAGATCGGCTGGATATTCAGGGGGATTTCAAGGTGAGCCTTCCCAGCGGCAGGGTAACAGGTATTCGTCCCAGCCAGCCTACAGTACACCCCCACAGTTCTCGGGACAGAGCTCCAGAGTCCCAGGCCCACAGGTGAGCAGAGGTCCCGGTCAGCCGAGGCCACCCATACCCCCATGTTCTTACTGCGGGAGACCCCACCCGGGGGAGTGTTATCGCGCTACGGGCGCTTGTTATTTTTGTGGGAGCCCAGACTATCGAGTCAGAGAGTGCCCGCTTAAGGGCAGTTCAGGTTCAGCCCGGCCTGCTGGGTCCGTTGCAGGCTCATCTTCTTTTTCGGCGGCCATGCGCCCCACGGGGCGAGGAGCACCGACACCAGCACCAGCACCAGCGGGTCGTGGCAGAGGACGTGGTGCAGCTTCTGGTTACAGCGTTCCTTCGAACCGCGTGTTTGCTTTAACTGGCCGGCAGGACCCAGGAGCGTCTTCAAGTGCACACCCAGGTATGTTAGTGATTTTTTTTTTCTGAGGGATATGTTTATGGATGGGTCTATACTTTATTGCATTATGTGATTTTCTTCTTCTGGGTATTAGTAAGAGTAAGGTAGCTGTTAACTTGATTGACATTGAGGATTCGGAAGGGCGATGTGATAATTGTATGGTTTAGCCCGGGGTGGGACCCATTATGAGAATTTTCGAAAATTTACTAAGATCCCGATCTGCCCTAAATTACGTGACGAAGGTCGTGCGGGGTAGTCGACGAAATTATACTGGCCCTAATGCGTCCAAACGCATGAAAGTTTCGAGGTTAAGCGTGCTAAGGCTAGAGAAATTCTGGGATGGGTGACCCCCTGGGAAGTAATGCAAAGTTTTGCACAAGTGTAGGTATGATGGATATAAATGAAAATTTGGGGTAATCTAAAGGAAAAGAGAATGTGTGGAGTAATTAGTGCCTTTACAAAAGCCACACAGATCGACGCGGAATTAAATGGGCAAAACGAAAAGGGTACAACCCCGCTCGGGAAATTGAGCGAATTCGAATAATAGTCAGAGACGTTCGCCAGTAAGATAGTAGTAAAAATATGTGTATGTGTGTATGTGTATGTGTATGTGCGTATGTATGATTTTCATCGGGTACCCATATGGATTGAAAGCCGAGTCCCGGCAACTAACATCGTGATCGGCGAAAGGTTTTACTAAACCGAATACATGAAACGAAGCGGGGGTGAGGGCACAGATGCTGTCAAGGACTAGAAAAACCCCTATCCCATTATAACTCAGTATGGTATGACGATGTCTGAAAAGGAAAATGAGTATGGATGGTAGGAAAGACGAATGATAAGAAGTGAAAATAAGCAGAATCTTTGAAAGAGTCGATAAGCGACATGCGAGACGATTTGTATGATAACTTGGCTAACCAGGTTACCAATAAGGGAATTTTCCATAAATCACTGGAGCCTTACTAAGAGTGATCTGATTCGGCTTCAGATTCTATCTGTTATACTTCTGCACTTCTGATTCTGCTATGGCTCTGCCTATTACGCCTCTATGCTTCTGAACTCGATTATGTTCCCACCTGATAAATCTTTGTACATCCGATTCTGAATATGTTTCTGGTCGACACACTTCTGTATGATTGATTCTGAATACGTTTCTGTCTGACATATCTCTGTACGATTAACTCTGATTACGAATCAGTCTGACACACCTCTGTATGTCTGACTCCGGATATGAATCCGTCTTATATGCCTCTGTACATTTGATTTCGATCGAACGTCTGTCTGATACATCTCCGTATATCTGATCTTGATTACGACTCTATCTAATACATTTCTGTCTGTCTGACTTTGATCATGATTCCGTATGATACATTTTTGTACGTCTGACTCCGATCTCAAATCTGTCTGACATACCTCCGTACCCCTGACTTTGACTATGAATCCGTCCGCCATGGTTTAGTACGTCTACCTCCGATTACGAATCCGTCTGATATGCTTTTACGCGTTCGGTTCTAGTTCTGAATCTGTTGGTATGGAGTGTCTAGTATGAAGTGGGATTACGAAAACGTGGTAGGGATCTCAGGCGCGTACTATGCATACTATCTCAGTATTACTATGCATACTATCTGGATACTCTGATTTTGACTCGCCGTTTGGCACCTTTCAGTTTGATTGAGTCTGTATGTTGAGTCTGTATGTAAGTAGTTTCTCATTTATCGGTTCATGTCTGTCTCAATGCATTCCTTCACTGCGTCCCGGGCCAGGTTCTGTTATCGTGCATATTTCTCTGCATTGTTCACCGCGTCCCTCGGCGTACGGGCCGGGATCTGTATGTCTGTATGATATTATGATCTGTGTATGGGGATGGCGGCCAGGATGGCATATGATCTGATCTGATTCTGTCTGTCCACCGCGTCCCGTACTAAGAGGGCCGGGTTCTGTTACCGCGCCCCCAGACCGGGCCGGGATCTGTATGAATGTATGCGTGTGCTATCTATATTTATATAAGCACATGCCTCTGTATGATTCTGTATGACTCTGTACTACTCTGCATGCATAATTCTGTCCGACATACTTCTGTCTGTCCGTCTGAAAGACGACTACGCCTGTATGTCCGTATGGATTCTGATTCTGTATGTCCGTATGGATTCTGATTCTGCCCGTCTGTCCGTATTATGATTCCGTCTGTCTGTCCGAACCATAATTCTGTTTATTTGTATGGGACATGGTTCTGTATGTCTGTCTGGATCATGACTTTGTCCGTCAGTCTGATTTATGATTCTGTTCGTTATATTTCTGTGACTCCGGTTCGGACTATGTTTATATCTGTTATGTTCTGCTTTACATACTCGGTACATTTTTCGTACTGACCCCCGTTCTTCGGGGGCTGCGCCACATGCCCGCAGGTACCGACGCACCAGGTGATACGCCGCCAGCGTAGGGTTCTAATTCTGCTGTTTGAAGAGCTCCTTTGATCCGGAGCATATACTTTTGGTATATATATCTTCTGTCTTCTGTATACTCTGTATGTATGGATATTCTGGGTACGGCGGGGCCCTGTCCCGTCATATGATTCTGTATGTTGGTAGAGGCCTGTAGATAGATGTGTGGGTTACGGGTTTTGTCTGTATGTTAGCCTTATCGGCTTATCTGTATGTTTCTATATGTCCAGATATATATATGTTTGCGCGCGTGCCGTAGTTGTATCGGCCTACTTCTGTAACTTCTGTTTTAAAAAAAAAAAAAAAATTGTATGATTCGAAGTCGATCGGGTAGGTACGTATGGGTACCCAGTTAGGGTACCAGTCGCGGCCCACGGGGTTTGGGTCGTGACACATATGTATAGGGGAAGTGCTGCCGAAATTTCGGTAGCCAAATATGCTTAAAGTTGAAATAATGGCATTAATAATTCACAATTGGTAAACTTGACCAATTGCAGTTTTTCGACGAAACGGGAAGTGAGTTTGGAAAGGCTTAAGGAGCGTGAAAGGTATGTAAAGCAAACCCAATTCTTCCCTTGGCATGCCCCTAGTGTGTTAGGGTCGGATCCGAGCCTCGAAGGACCTCTTGGCCCTCGGAATCCGCAAGACAAAATTTCAGTTTCTCCTTCAGAAGAATTGAACCATTTTGATACGCTTTTTCTGAAATTATGCAATTTTGCTCTAAATGATTCAGAAAGTCATAGAATGTCTGTATAACCTTTTTAGGTGATACTATATGCTTAGAGGGCACAATTTGAGCCCGCCGTCTTGTTTGTCCCAAGGCGGCCTCGCCATTTACGGTTTTGCCCCTAATATGTTAAAGCTTCCATTTTAAGCGATTTTTGAAAGAAATGTTTTAATTACCCTACTAATAGCTTAACGAATATTATTTTAAATATTCTGTTAAATATTATAAATTATTTTGACACTCGGAATGACTTCGGGAAAGTTATACTTGTGTAATTTATTATGATATCCGAAATACATTTATTATGATTCCGTCCGACTCCATTTGATTTGTTTGTCTTTGCTACGCTTCATCGAGTCTTTGAAAACACTTATGATATTTTTAAATTGCATTAGTCTCTCACTACTCCATTCGTGGATGTCCCAATGTTTCCCACACTGAGCCCGGGCCAGGATATGTTTTCAAGCGTAATTCTCTGCATTGTTCGCTGCGTCCCGATGTGAGGGGGCAGGTATACGCGTACATGGGTCTGTGGAGTATGATGTGGCATGTCCGCCTATTCTGATCTGATCTGTTATGGCCATTCTGATATGACATTTTATGATACGGGGCCACGCCCCTTTTTCTGATTCCTCTATATTGTGGCACCAGTGTCGGGGGGGTGACCACGTTCTGTCTGCCGAGTCCCGTGGCAGGGGCCGGATATGATATGACATATGTTTCTGTACACATTCTGTCTGTTTTGGGAAATATGCATTTGACACTCTGGATTTTGTACTCATTTTCTGTAACCATTATGATTTGACTTCTGTGATTCCGCTTTACATATTCAGTACATATTTCGTACTGACCCCCTTCCTTCGGGGGCTGCGTTTTCATGCCGCGCAGGTACAGACGACAGGGTCGCTAATCCATCTGTTTAGGATCCCACTTCTGCTATTTTGGGGCGCTCTCTTCTTCAGAGCCCATCTTTTGGTACAGTCTGTCACTGCTATCTGGATATGTACTTTGTTCTGGGTATGACGGGGCCCTGTCCCGTCTTATGATTATGATATGTTCTGTAGAGGTCTGTGGATATATCTGTGTGGGTTCTGTACATATGTTTGGGATACTTTGTTCTATGATGGCCTTATCGGCCTATGTGTGCCAAGTCTGCTTTTCTGTTAAATTTTGTAGCGTCCACTGATACTATTATTATATTATTATTCTGTTAATATGCTAATTTGGGTATCGGGTACGTATAGGTGCCCAGCTCGGGCACTGGTCGCGGCCCACTGGGTTAGGTCGTGACAAAAGTGGTATCAGAGCAGTTCGTCCTCGGAATGTCCACACACCGTGTCTAGTAGAGTCTTGTTTATCGGTGTGTTGTGCACCACGCCTATAAACAGGAGGCTACAGGGCATTTAGGATACTACCCTTCTTTCTGTCTTAGATCGTGCGATAGAGCTGTGTTATCAGGATGACCCCTCCCTAACGAGTGGCTATATTTGCAGATATGCCTCCAAAAAAGGCAACAGCGGCCCAAAAGTCCAAGTCAGCAGCCTTGGGAGAGACTAGCCGGGTCCAGAGCATTACCAGGGCCCAGGCACATATTGCTCCGGAGACTTTGCCCCAGACAGAGGGTTCTTCTACACCGCCACTCGTGGAGGAGATAGGGGCAGCCGTAGCTGCAGATCGGGGGGCGGCTCCACCGCCAGCTCCCGCAGTTCCAGTACCTGAGCCTCCAGCTCCACGGCCAGGCACTAAGGATCAGTCTATGAGGGAGGCAGTCCAGTTGCTGACCAGACTTGTGGCAGGGCAGGTTCAGGGGCATGGACTGGGAGGTGACCGGGCAGTCAGGCGTGATAGTTCGAGAGCCCGTGAGTTTTTGACTTGTAGTCCTCCAGAGTTCTTCGGGACAAAGCCCGAGGAGGATCCTGAGGAGTTTATCAGGAAGATGCGGCGCACTCTAGATTTGATTAATGCTTCCGAGAAAGAGTCAGTCGCGTTAGCTTCGTACTGATTATATGATGTGGCGGCAAACTGGTACGAGTCATGGGGGCTATCCAGAGGGGACGGCGCTCCCCCAGCAGTTTGGGGCGATTTTTCTCAGGCATTTCTTGGACATTTTCTTCCCCCAGAGTTGCGACGAGCCAGATCTGATAGATTCTTATTATTGAGGCAGAAGGGCCGCAGTATCCGGGACTATAGTTTGGAGTTTGATTCCTTGGCCCGATATGCACCTACAGTGGTGGCTACTATGGCGGACCGGATGCACAGATATATTGTGGGGCTGGACCGGTATTTTGTTGATAGCTGTTTAGTATTGGCTGCTCAGCCCGGTATGGACATTGCCCGTATTCAGGCACACGCCCAGGGCATGGAGTATCGGGGCAGAGGAGGACACCAGCCTGACAAGGGCCAGGATCGGAGACAGCCCAAGAGGGCCAGGTCATCTGGAGATTTTTGGGGCAGACAGCCCCAACAGTCGCAGCAGCCTAGCAGATTTTCATCTCAGCCGGCGCAGAGCGCACCTCACCAGCCTACCGGTCGCAGATTTGATAGCCTAGGGTATTCAGGAGCAGGCCAGAGCTCCAGGGCTTCAGGTTCACGGACAGATAGGGGTTCTGGTCAGATGAGGCCACCCAGGGTTCAGTGTTCTTTTTGCGGTAGATACCATACGGGAGAGTGCTACAGAGCCACCGGTGCATGCTTTTCTTGTGGTCGTCAGGGCCATTCTGTGAGAGATTGCCCATATAAGGGTAGTTCGGGTGGTGCAGCGCAGCCTACCGGATCAGTCGCTGGGTCTTCATCTTCGTCAGTGGCTATGCGCCCTACGGGGCAGGGTATTCCAGCGCCAGCGGGTCGCGGTAGAGGCCGTGGTGGAGCTTCTGGTATTAGCGGTCCTTCGAACCGCATTTATGCTTTGGCCAGTCGCCAGGATCAGGAGGCATCTCCTAATGTCGTTATAGGTACTTTATTGGTCTTCTCTCGGTCTGTGTATGCATTAATTGATCCAGGTTCGACTTTATCATATATTTCACCCCTTGTTGCTGGAAAAATTGGTATTATGTCTGAACCTATAGAGCCATTTGAGGTAGCCACACCGATCGGGGACTTTATTGTAGCGAAACAAGTGTATAAAGATTGTTCCGTAATTGTTTGTGACCGTGACACTAAGGCAGATCTGGTAGAGTTAGATATGACTGAATTTGATGTTATTATGGGTATGGATTGGCTAGCTTCCTGTTACGCTAATGTTGACTGCCAGAATAAGGTGGTTCGCTTCCAGTTTCCCGGGGAGCCAACTATAGAATGGGCTGGTAATACCGCATCGCCGAAAGGTAAGTTTATTTCATACCTTAAGGCAAAGAAAATGATTAGAAAGGGTTATATCTATCATCTGGTACGGGTGAAAGACTTGGACGCAGAGACGCCGACACTTCAGTCAGTCCCCGTGATTTATGTGTTTCCAGATGTTTTCCCTGACGAGCTTCCAGGTCTTCCTCCAGAGCGGGAAATAGATTTCTCTATTGATTTACTCCCAGGCACTCAGCCTATCTCGATTCCTCCGTACAGAATGGCGCCTGCAGAATTAAAGGAGTTGAAAGAGCAGCTGAAGGATTTGTTAGATAAGGGCTTCATCAGACCCAGTACTTCGCCTTGGGGAGCCCCGGTATTATTTGTGCGTAAGAAGGACGGGTCGCTGCGTATGTGTATTGATTATCGGCAGCTGAATAAGGTAACTATAAAAAATAAATACCCCCTACCCAGGATTGATGATTTGTTTGACCAGCTGCAGGGCGCTAAGTGTTTTTCGAAGATAGATCTTCGATCCGGTTACCACCAGGTGCGAGTACGAGAGGCTGATATCCCTAAGACAGCTTTCCGGACCCGATATGGGCATTATGAGTTCAGGGTTATGTCTTTTGGGCTTACTAATGCCCCCGCAGTATTCATGGATTTGATGAACCGGGTATTCAGGCCATTCTTGGATATGTTCGTAATTGTATTCATTGATGATATCCTGGTTTATTCTCGGTCTGAGGCGGAGCACGCAGATCATCTGAGATCGGTATTAGGGGTACTCCGCCATCAGAAATTATATGCGAAATTTTCTAAGTGTGAATTCTGGCTGTCTTCAGTGGCTTTCTTGGGGCATGTTATTGCAGCTGATGGTGTCCGGGTGGACACACAGAAGATTGAGGCCGTGAAGAATTGTCCTAGACCTACGACGCCCACAGAGGTACGCAGTTTCCTGGGGCTAGCAGGTTATTACAGGAGGTTTGTGGAGAAGTTTGTTTCGATTTCATCGCCTTTGACAAGGCTGACTCAGAAGGGAGCTAAGTTCCAGTGGTCTGACGCTTGTGAACGGAGCTTCCAGTTGCTGAAGGAGAAGCTGACTACAGCCCCAGTTCTGACTCTTCTAGAGGGACTGGACGGGTATGTTATTTATTGTGACGCTTCTGGCATGGGGTTAGGCTGTGTATTGATGCAGCATGGCAGAGTTATAGCGTATGCTTCCCGGCAGCTCAAAAAGCACGAGAAGAATTATCCTACCCACGAAATGGAGCTCGCAGCGGTGATTCATGCTCTGAAGATATGGAGACACTATTTATATGGCGTTCATGTGGATATCTATACTGATCATAAGAGTCTCCAGTATATTTTCAGACAGAGAGAGCTTAATTTGCGGCAGCGGAGGTGGCTGGAGCTTCTGAAAGATTATGATGTAGATATTCTGTATCATCCGGGCAAGGCTAATGTTGTTGCAGACGCGCTCAGTCGGAAGTCTATGGGCAGTTTGGCCGATTTACAGCCAGACAGGAGAGAGATAGCCCGTGATGTTCAGCAGTTGGCTAGTCTCGGGGTTCGTTTGGCCGATTCTGGAGATACCCAGATTTCTGTTCGAGGGGTTTCTGAGTCATCCATCAGGGACGATATTAAAAGGCGTCAATACGAAGATCCTGTCTTAGCTCGGTACAGGGACACAGCCTATGATAAGGAGAGGACTCCGTTCGAGTTTTCACCGGACGGTACTTTGTTATACAGAGGCAGGTTGTGTGTACCTGATATTGCAGGCCTTCGGCAGCAGGTCATGAGCGAGGCACATTATGCTCGAAGATGTAACATGATCTTCGATGCTTATACTGGTGGGACGGTATGAAGCGGGATATTGCAGAGTTCGTCGCCCAGTGTCCTAATTGTCAGCAGGTCAAGATTGAGCATCAGAAGCCGGGTGGACTGTTGCAGGAAATGGAAATCCCGACTTGGAAGTGGGAGGTTATTAATATGGACTTCATTACAGGTTTGCCTCGCACTCTACGGAAGTATGATTCCATCTGGGTCGTTGTGGATAGGCTGACGAAATCAGCCCACTTTCTTCCCGTCAGGACTACTTATTCCGCCGAGGATTATGCCAGGCTCTATATTAGAGAGATTGTGAAGCTTCACGGAGTTCCTCTATCTATTATTTCTGACAGAGGCGCCCAGTTTACGGCGCATTTCTGGAGGTCTTTCCAGGAGGGTCTAGGGACTCAGGTGAGTCTGAGCACAGCCTTTCATCCTCAGGGCGACGGACAGGCCGAGCGCACTATACAGACGCTGGAGGATATGTTGCGGGCCTGCATTATTGATTTCAGAGGCAGCTGGGATGATCACTTGCCATTGATTGAGTTTGCATATAATAACAATTACCATTCCAGCATCCAGATGGCTCCGTACGAGGCTTTATATGGCAGGAAGTGCAGATCGCCGATCGGCTGGTTTGATATTGGCGAGACAGAGTTGATTGACCCAGATATGGTCCAGCAGGCCGTGGACAAGGTGAGACTTATTCGAGAGCGACTGTTGGCAGCCCAGAGTCGACAGAAGTCATACGCGGATAAACGACGTCGACCGTTGGAGTTTCAGGTAGGCGATTGGGTATTTCTGAAGGTATCGCCTATGAAAGGCGTGATGCGGTTCGACAGAAAGGGTAAGCTCAGTCCGCGTTATATTGGACCTTATCAGATTGTTCGGAAGGTTGGAAATGTCGCCTATGAGTTAGATTTGCCATCTGATTTGGAAGCGGTACATCCGGTGTTCCATGTCTCTATGCTCCGCAGATGCATTGGTGACCCTTCCAGAATTTTCCCTGTGGATGATATTCAGGTGTCGGAGCAACTATCGTACGAGGAGCAGCCCGTATCTATTTTGGATCGTCAGGTAAGGAGGCTCCGGAATAAAGATGTAGCCTCTGTTAAGGTACTGTGGCGGAACGAGAATAGAGAGGAAATGACATGGGAGGCCGAAGAGGAAATGAAGAAGAAATATCCTCATCTGTTCCCTATGCCCACAGGTAACCTTAAATTCCTGCTTAATTTCATTTCAATATCAATCGTATGTCACATGTGTTGTTTACAAACATGAACTCCCCCAAAGTATTTTCCAACCCTATAAGATTAATTTTACATTCGAGGACGAATGTTCTAAAGGGGGGGAGGATGTTATAACCCGTGTTCCACACGTTTGGAAAAATTTGATAAATAGTGGATTCTTGAGATATGGGGTCAAATTTGATATTTTGTTGAACATAAGAGTTATGCATGAAAGAATAGAGTCATGAAAGTGTGGGACAAGGCTAAGGGTAATTTTGGAATTTTGAAAATTAGTTTCGGGAATTACAAAATATGATTCATAAGTTATTGGGCTTGTAAAATGTGAAACAAATTGAGGCCCAAAGAGAGTAGGGGTGGCCGGCCAAGCCATTTAATTTGGCCCAAACCCACCTAGTTGATCATGTGCTAGTCATGTGATCAACTAGTATATGTTAGGATAATATCAAGACAAGTCAACAAAGATGATAAACAAGAACAAAAAAAATAGAGCAAGAAGATAGAGGGTTTCGGGTTTGCCATGAAAAATTGGCTAGCAAAAATCTTGTCTTAAAAATTCATTTCTTGTAGATTTCCTACTAAGTCAAGGTTCCTTTGTATCTTGGTGTAGTTGGTTTGGAGTGGGGAGCATTAGAATCTCCAAAGTGATCATATATTCAAGTGAAGGAGACTTGAGGAAAAGGTGAGAATTCATCCCTTGTCTTTGTGTTATTAAGTTTTGGTTGTGTTGTAGTATATGGAAATGTGTTGATTGTATGAAGAAATGGAAGTTTGCAAAATGGGTAGGTTGTATATGGGTATAGCCGTGTATATACATGCCTTATATGCTAATGAAGATTTGAATTCATGTTGTATTCTAGTTGTGATTGTGATGAAATGCATATGGGAATTGAAAGTTGGATGAATTTAGTTGATATGGCAAAATAAGCATATGGCCGTGTGGTATATTGCATTTGGAATAGAAATGAATTAAGTTGTTTAGTGTATTGGAGTGTTGTTGTAATGCTTGATATGTAAATGAAGTTAGAATGATATAAGTTTGTATTGAATTGGAATGTAGAAACTTATGTCGTTTTAGTATGATTTTCCGACATTAAGGAAATGAAGTTGTTTGGTTGCTAATAGTAATGATCATTGATGAATTTGGAAGTTGGAAACTTGTTATGAAGTTGTATGCCAAAGATTTGATGTTTTGCATAAGTTATGATTTTTGCGGAAGATTGTATATCATGTATATCGAGTGTATATCTTAAGGAAAACGATATGAAATGTTTCTAGAACTATATGGTGATGATCATGATGGTTGTTGAATGTGAAATTATTGATCTTAGTTGAAAGTTGGGTTGAATTGAAGATTATGTCAACTTGTGAGAAAAATGACTAGTTGAAGGATATTTGTGTTTTTAATGTTCATTGTTGATATTGTTGTTGTCGTTTGGGTTGTTGTTGATGATTTATAGCCGAGTTGAATTCTCGGGGTGTCATATGTATAGGGGAAGTGCTGCCGAAATTTCGGTAGCCAAATATGCTTAAAGTTGAAATAATGGCATTAATAATTCACAATTGGTAAACTTGACCAATTGCAGTTTTTCGAAGAAACGGGAAGTGTGTTTGGAAAGGCTTAAGGAGCGTGAAAGGTATGTAAAGCAAACCCAATTCTTCCCTTGGCATGCCCCTAGTGTGTTAGGGTCGGATCCGGGCCTCGAAGGACCTCTTGGCCCTCGGAATCCGCAAGACAAAATTTCAGTTTTTCCTTCAGTAGAATTGAACCATTTTGATACGCTTTTTCTGAAATTATGCAATTTTGCTCTAAATGATTCAGAAAGTCATAGAATGTCTGTATAACCTTTTTAGGTGATACTATATGCTTAGAGGGCACAATTTGAGCCCGCCGTCTTGTTTGTCCCAAGGCGGGCCCGCTATTTACGGTTTTGCCCCTAATATGCTAAAGCTTCCTTTTTAAGCGATTTTTGAAAGAAATGTTTTAATTATCCTACTAATCGCTTAACGAATATTATTTTAAATATTCTGTTAAATATTATAAATTATTTTGACACTCGGAATGACTTCGGGAAATTTATACTTCTGTAATTTATTATGATATCCGAAATACATTTATTATGATTCCGTCCGACTCCATTTGATTTGTTTGTCTTTGCTACGCTTCATCGAGTCTTTGAAAACACTTATGATATTTTTAAATTGCATTAGTCTCTCACTACTCCATTCGTGGATGTCCCAATGTTTCCCACACTGAGCCCAGGCCAGGATATGTTGTCAAGCGTAATTCTCTGCATTGTTCGCCGCGTCCCGATGTGAGGGGGCAGGTATACGCGTACATGGGTCTGTGGAGTATGATGTGCCATGTCCGCCTATTCTGATCTGATCTGTTATGGCCATTCTGATATGACATTTTATGATACGAGGCCACGCCCCTTTTTCTGATTCCTCTGTATTGTGGCACCAGTGTCGGGAGGGTGACCACGTTCTGTCTGCCGAGTCCCGTGGCAGGGGCCGGATATGATATGACATATGTTTCTATACACATTCTGTCTGGTTTGGGAAATATGCATTTGACACTCTGGATTTTGTACTCATTTTCTGTAACCATTATGATTTGACTTCTGTGATTCCGCTTTACATATTCAGTACATATTTCGTACTGACCCCCTTCCTTGGGGGGCTGCGTTTTCATGCCGCGCAGGTACAGACGACAGGTTCGCTGATCCATCTGTTTAGGATCCCACTTCTGCTATTTTGGGGCGCTCTCTTCTTCAGAGCCCATCTTTTGGTACAGTCTGTCACTGCTATCTGGATATGTACTTTGTTCTGGGTATGACGGGGCCCTGTCCCGTCTTATGATTATGATATGTTCTGTAGAGGTCTGTGGATACATCTGTGTGGGTTCTGTACATATGTTAGGAATACTTTGTTCTATGATGGCCTTATCGGCCTATGTGTGCCATGTCTGCTTTTCTGTTAAATTCTGTAGCGTCCACTGATACTATTATTATATTATTATTCTGTTAATATGCTAATTTGGGTATCGGGTACGTATAGGTGCCCAGCTCGGGCACTGGTCGCGGCCCACTGGGTTGGGTCGTGACAATTCATCCTCGAATCTAAAGGCTCACCTACAACACAAGAATATAGATCACTTACATTGAAAACATTATCGACATTATACTCACTCGGTAAGTCGATTTTTTAGGCATTGTCATTGATCTTCTCAAGGACATTGAATGGTCCGTCTCCTCTTGGGCTCAACTTCCCGTTTCTCAAATGAGGAAATCTCTCCCTCCAGAAGTGCACCTAAACCCAATTATCATGTTAGAGATCCACTTTATTCCTTCCATGGTTTTGTCTTTTTTCCACCTTGGTGTTGATCTTGTCAATACTTTCCTTTACTTTGGAATGGATCTTCACCATCTCGGCTGCCCTTTGTTTTGCATCTAAACTCAGAACAACATCACTAGATAAAGTGGTTAAGGTTAAAGGGATCAAGGAGTTAAAACCATAACACACTTCAAATGGAGTCATACAAATAGAGGAATGGAGAGACTGATTATAAGAAAACTCAATCAAAGGTAAACGGTCCTCCCAAGAAGTGGGTTTTTCTGTAATCACACACCTAAGCATGCTCCCAAGAGTCCTACTCACTACTTTAGTTTGACCATCCATTTGAGGGTGGCAAGAAGTTAGAGAACATGAGCTTAGTACCAAGTGTACCCTAAAGACTCTTCAAAAAATGACTAAGAAACTTACCGTCCGTATCACTAACAATAGTGCGAGGTACCCTATGCAGTTTAAGCACATGATTCATAAACAAATATGCTATGTGAGATGCATCGTCACATTTATGGCATGTTATAAAGTGAGATACTTTTTAGAACCTATCTACCACAACAAAAATGCTATCATGACCCTTTTTGGTTCTTAGAAGACCTAATATGAAATCAATAGAGATGTCAATCCAAGGACCAAGAGTAGTGGTAAGGGGAATATACATACCTTGGGGACAAGTCTTTGATTTTGCTTGCTTTCACTCTAAACATTGTCTACAAAACTTCTCCACATCATGCTTCATTTTTGGCCAATAGAATTGTTCATTGAGAATGTCAAGTGTTTTGGACACCCCAAAGTGCCCCATCATACCACCACTATGAGCTTCTTTGACAAATATCTCTCTCCATGAACTCATAGGAACACACACCCTATCATCATTTAACAAAAACCCATCAACAAGTCGGAATCGGTCAACTCTCTTCCTTTGAGTCAACTCCTCAAAAATCTCCTTGAAATCGGGATCTTGAGAATAGAATCCCTTGAGGTTTTCGAAACCCATCATCCTAGAAGTCATAGTATCTAGCAAAACATATCTTCTAGAAAATGCATCCGCCACCACAGTTTCCGTACTCTTCTTGTAATTGATCACATAAGGGAACACTTCAATAAGTTCGACCCACTTTGCATGTCTCTTGTTGAGTTTGGATTGGCTATTCAAATGCTACAAGGGCTCGTGATCTAAATGAATCAAAAATTACTTATGCCACAAATAATGGTGCCAATTGGTTAATACCCTCACAAGTGCATACAACTCTTTGTCATAAGTAGAGTAATTCAATGAATCCCCCTTTAGCTTTTAACTAAAGTAAGCTAATGACTTTCCCTCTTCCATCAACATTCCACCTATACCAACCCTGAAAGCATCACACTCAACTTCAAAGGTCTTCTCAAAATTGGGCAATTGCAACAATGGTGATGAACTCAACATAGACTTCAGCTCTTAAAAGGCCTTTTCTTGCATATCTCCCCCAAAAAAGGAACACTCTTTTTAATCAATTCAGTCTAGGGGGAGGCAATTGTACTAAGTCTCTTCACAAATCTCCTATAGAAACTTGCCAACCCATAAAAACTGTTACGACTCTCATTTTCATCATAGGAGAACTTATGTTTTTCTAGTTGGGTATGCCTTTGGAATAGAGACTCGTGCCCAAGTTTTGGAGATAGAAAGTGTCTTACCCCGTGTACAAAGGTACCAGCAGGTATTCCTGGTAATTTACAGGATTAGAAGTTGAACAAATCAAATTGACGCAACCTGAACTAATTCAGGAAAACATGCAGACAACTGTCATCGTCGACGGGCCATCGATATGTTGACGAACCGTCATTGTGCAGCGTCGTTAGGTTTCCGCAGCCTTGAATCTACAGGCACAGGTCGACGGAGCAAGTTGACTTTTTAGTTCCAAGTATAAATATATAGACCCATGACTTTATTTCTCATTTCTCTCTTCCAATCAAATAAAACTCTAGTATATTTACTCCCAACATTTTTAATCATTATAATGGAGATTTTAGTAAGATCCGAGCCCGTAAAACCCGAGCTTGTGAAGAAGAAGGTTATTCCTAGGGTTTCATTAAAGTTGTGAAGCTTGGTATTTTGGGGTTGACGTAGATCCTTGGAATTTTAGACCTCTTAAGGTATGTAAATGATCCTTACCTTTGTATTTAAGTTAATTATCAAGAGTTTTAGTGGCTTTAGCAAAGAGAGTATAGTTATGGAGATTGTATGTGAATAAGGGTCAAGTTGGACTTGTGGGCTATTTTGAGGGATGATATGAAGTAGAATTGATTGTATGGTGATATGTAGGAAATTATATTGTTATTGTGGATATTGTTGTTGATGTTTGGTTGGATTAGAATTGAGGGGTTATTAAACTTATAACGGAGATGTTTCCCAAATTGCACAAGTTGTAAACTAGATTAAGGTTGGTAAATGAGTATATTCTAGTCTAATAAATTGTACTTGGTCTTGTGGAGATTTGTCAATCTCAGGATAGTGGCATAGCTAGCCCAAGAAGCAGATAAGGTATGTTAAGGTTATCCTTTCTTTCTTTTGGAATGATCCTGCGATATGAGCCAACAAACGAGTAATCGAGCTTCAATATTACTCTATTCTTAGAAGCATTAGAAGTACTTTAGTTTTTGATGGTCTTGTACCCCCGTTGATGATTGTCCCTTCTGTTCATGGATCCAGCTCTATGTGTACGATTTATGCATGCATTACACTCATTTATATATATATATATATATATGCATATTAACCCGTGACCAGAAGGCGTTATATACGCGAATGCTAGATGCATATGGGGTACGGGAAGAGGAAGGCGTTATATACGCATTACCACCTGATCAACTGGTCCACAGTGATAACAATGATAAAGGGATCGGGTCGTATGTTCCTCGGCACTATTATATGTGATATATGGATCGGGCTGAACATTCCTCAGCACTATGACCTATATATATACATGAGCATGGTTATCATTGAGAGTATGCATATTATGCGCCCATAGAGGCATTGTCAGTTATACAAATTTATGCAGATACATATCGATACTAGTTCATACAGTTGCATGCAGATAGTCATTTCAACTTATGAGTTCAGATTTTATTCATGATTCCTGTATATACATGTTGTTATTATGCCTTACATACTCAGTATATTATCCGTACTGACTCCCCATTGCTCGGGAGCTGCGTTCATGCCTATAGGTTCAGGTAGTTCGACAGGTGGTCCAGCCCAGTAGGACCTCTATACCCACCAGTGGTCAGTGCACTCCATTTGATCCGGAGCTACAGTTAGTTTCGGTATGCCACCTTTATTGATGTATATGCATATGGGTACGACGGAGCCTTGTCCCGTCCTTTCTACTACTTTAGTCTAGTAGAGGTCTGTAGACAGTTGTATGCATTAGTCAGATGATGTAGCCTTCTCGGCTTCTATGTTTTTATGTACAGTATGTATAGCGGCCTAGTCGGCTCGCATTGTTCTCTCCATTTCATGTGTATATATATGCAGATTGTATGGGGATCATGATGTCCTTCTTTCTTCAGACAGTATAGTCCAAATTGAATTATTTATGGGTCCTTGTTGGATAGTGTTGTTCAAATACGAGGATAGGGGTGTTTGGTCAAGAGAGATCAAGCACTCGTCGCGACTCATCGGCTTGGGTCGTGGCAGAAGTGGTATCAGAGCAGTTCCGTCCTAGGGTTGTGTGCAGACCGTGTCTGTTAGAGTCCTATTTATAGTTGTGTTGTGCACCACACTTATAAACAGAGGGATATAGGATCGTGCGATAGAGCCATGTGTTAAGAGTTCATTTTCTAATAATTTGTTCTGATTTCAGCAATGCCTCGTAAGTAAGCTACAGCTGCCCAGAATGGAAAAGGAGTGTCTGGTGAGGCCACTAGCCATACCTAGCGGGCTACTAGGACTCGGGGTGAGATTCAGAGTGAGATCCCATCTCAGACTTCACATACCCCGCCTCCAGCACCTGCCCCAGCTCCTCATCCAGATGCACCGAGCCAGGATGTGCGGGATGCTATATAGTTATTGATTACACTGGTAGCCTCTCAGGCGCAGCAACAAGAGGTTAGTACTGATCAGGAAGACCAAGAAGGTAGTGCGAGGGTTAAGACTTTTCTTAGGTTAGACCCTCCTGAGTTTCCCGTGTTGAAGCAAAATATGGATCCTCAAGGCTTCATTGATAGTATGCAAAGGACGCTGAGGATTATGCATGCTGATGAGGAGGTTGAGTCGGTGGAGTTGGCTTCATATAGACTTCGTGATGTTGCAGTGCAGTGGTATCAGGCATGGGAGCTGTCTAGGGGAGAGAATACCCCTCCAGCTGTATGGGGAGAGTTTTCAGATGCTTTTATTCGCCATTACATGCCACCGGAGGTCCGGCGAGCCCGAGCAGATAGGTTCTTGTGTATTGAGTAGGGCAACATGAGTGTTCAGGAGTATATGTACACTTCAATTCTCTGGCTCGATATGCCCCAGCCATGGTAGCTGAGTTGGAGGACAGAGTTCATCGTTTGGTCTCTAGTCTAGGGCCACATTTGATAGATGAGTATACGACCATTGCATTATAGCCAGGCATGGATATTTCCCGTATACAAGCACATGCCCAGAATCTAGAAGATCGTAAGCGTCAGCGGGGTATAGAGTGTAAGGGTGATCGAGGCCATGGTAAGAGGGCTAGATCATTAGATATTGGTAGTGAGTTTAGAGGGAGACGGAGACAGCGGCATTCCAAGTATCCATTTCATTTAGTAGGGAGTGCACCTCTGCGGTTTTCAGGCCCTAGGTTTGATCGGTTTTCTTATTTCGGAGCGAGCCAGAGCTCCAGGGAATCAAGTTCTCGGTACCAGCCAGAGTCAGGCCAGGTGAGTCCACCCTTGCCACGGTGTGCTCAATGTGGTAGGCTCCACACTGGGCAGTTTCGATTGGGATTAGATTGTTGCTATACTTGTGGTCAGTCAGGCCACAAGATGAGAGAGTGTCCTATGATGGTTGGTGTAGGCATCATTCAGCCTACGAGGTCTATAGTTGGTTATTCTTCCTCAGTACGCCCTTTAGGGCAGGTTTCTCAGATGCCAGCAGGAAGTGGTAGAAGGAGGAGTAGAGCATCTAGCTCGAGTGGGCCTCAGCACCGTGTTTATGCATTAGCCGGTAGACAGGATCGTGAGGCGTCTCCTAATGTTGTTACAGGTATATTATTAGTTTCCTCCCATGATGTATATATACTGATTGATCCAGGTTCCACCTTATCATATGTTACACCATTTATTTCTAGCAAGTTTGGGATAGAGCCCGAATCGATCAAACCGTTTAGGGTGTCTACGCAAGTTGGTGATCCAGTCATAGCTAGGCGAGTATATCGAGGCTGTGTAGTGATAGTTTGCAATCACCATACCCTAGCAAATTTGATTGAGTTAGACATGGTTTATTTCGACGTTATTATGGGCAAGGAATTGTTGGCTTCTTATTATGCTAACGTCAATTGCAAAACAAAGGTAATTCGATTTCAGTTTCCCGGCGAGCCGGTTCTAGAGTGGAAGGGTAATGCTGCTTCGCCGAGAGGTAGGTTTATTTCCTACCTTAAGGCAAGGGAAATGATTAGAAATGGGTATATCTATCACCTAGTTCGGGCCCAGAATGTGCAAGCAGAGTCACCGGCCCTTCAGTCTGTCCCTGTGGTCAATAAGTTTCCAGAAGTGTTTCCAGATGAGCTCCCAGGCATTCCACTGGAGCGAGAGATTGATTTTGCTATTGATCTATTACCAGATACTTAACCAATATCTATTCCTCCTTACAGGATGGCACCCACAGAGTTGAAGGAATTGAAGGAGCAATTAAAAGATTTGCTTGAGAAGGGCTTTATTAGGCCTAGTACATCGTCGTGGGGAGCACCAGTATTATTCGTAAGAAAGAAAGATGGCTCCTTGCGAATGTGTATTGATTATAGGTAACTAAATAAAGTGATTGTAAAGAATAAGTATCCACTCCCGAGGATTAATGACTTTTTTTACCAACTACAAGGCGCCAAATACTTCTCGAAAATAGACTTGAGGTCAGGATATCATCAGGTAAGAGTAAAGGAAAAAGATATTGCAAAGACGACATTTAGGACTAGATATGGGCACTATGAAATCCGTGTTATGTCATTTGGGCTAACTAATGCTCCGACAGTATTCATAAACTTGATGAATCATGTATTCAGACCCTTTCTAGATTTGTTCATCATTGTGTTCATAAATGATATTATGGTTTATTCACCGTCAGAGGCTGAGCATGCAGAGCATCAACAAGGAGTGCTTGGAGTTCTTCAAAAGAGAGAGCTATATGTGAAGTTTTCCAAGTGTGAGTTCTGGTTGAACTTTGTGGCTTTTCTGGGTCACATTATTTCAAATGAATGCATTAGGGTAGATGCCCAAAAGATTAAGGCTGCGAAGAATTGGCAAAGGCCCACGACCCCAACGGAGATTCATAGTTTCTTGGGCCTAACAGGATATTATAGGAGGTTCGTGGAGGGATTTTCTTCTCTTTCAGCCCCATTGACTAAACTGACTCAGAAACCAGCTAAGTTCCAGTGGACAGATGCTCGTGAGTAGAGTTTTCATATATTGAAGGACAAGTTGACTTCAGCACTTGTTTTGACTCTTCCAGAAGGAGCAGATGGCCATGTGATATATTATGATGCCTCAGGTATTGGCTTGGGCTGTGTGTTGATGCAGCACAGTAAGGTTGTTGCTTATGCTTTTAGAAAGCTGAAGAAGAACAAGAAGAATTATCCAACCCATGATCTTGAATTAGCGGCGGTGATTCACGCTTTGAAAATATGGAGGTACTACTTATACGGTGTCCATGTTTTTATATGTACTGATCATAAGATCCTCCAGTACATCTTTAAGCAGAAGGACTTGAATTTATGCCAGAAGCGGGCTAGAGTTGCTGAAAGATTATGATGTTGATATTCTGTACCATCCTGGGAAAGCTAACGTAGTAGCCGATGCCCTTAGTCGTAAATCCATGGGTAGCCTATCACATGTACAGGTAGAGAAAATAGAAATAGTCCACAAAGTTCATCAATTAGCTAGCCTTGGAATCTGATTGATAGACTCAGGCAATGCGGGAGTCACAGTTCAGAACATAGTGGTGTCATCTTTGGCAACAGAGATAAAGGAGTGTCAGTATGAAGATCCAGTTCTAGCCCATTACAGAGATACAACACCTCAGAAATAAAAGACACCCTTTGTGATTATAAGAGATGGAGTACTTCGATATAGAGGTAGATTATACGTCTCTAATATTTAAGGGCTTCGTCAGCAGGTTATGGGGGAAGCACATTATTCCTGCTATTCTATCCATCCAGGAACAACGAAGATGTACCATGATCTCAAAGAAGTTTATTAGTGGGATGGTATGAAAAGAGATATAGCAGAATTTATTGCTCAATGTCTGAATTGTTAGTAAGTTAAGACAGAGCACCAGAAGCCCGGAGGTTTATTGCAAGCTATGGAGATTCCGACATGGAAAATGGAGGTAATTAATATGGATTTTATTGCAGGATTTCCCCGTACCCAGCAGAAGTATGATTCCATATGGGTCATAGTTGATAGGCTCACCAAGTCAGCTCACTTTCCGCCTGTCAAAACTACTTATTCGGCTGAGGATTATGCGAGGCTTTATCTTAAAGAAATTGTACGACTTCATAGTGTTCCGACAATCATTATTTCAGATAGAGGGGCACAATTTACGGCTAAATTCTGAGAGTCTTTTCATAATGGAGTGGGCACTCGGGTGAGTCTTAGTACTGCATTTCATCCACAAACAAATGGACAAGCGGAGCGTACCATACAGACCTTTGAGGATATTCTTAGAGCTTTTGCACTTGATTTTCAAGGCAGTTGGGATGACCATTTTCCTCTTATTGAGTTTGCATATAATAACGATTACCATTCCAGCATTCAGATGGCTCCTTATGAAGCTTTGTATGGACGGAGATGTAGATCGCCTATAGGGTAGTTTGAGGTTGGAGAAATCAGCTCATCGGCACAGATTTGATACAGTAGGCAGTTGACAAGGTGAAAGTCATCCAAGAGAGGTTACTAGCGGCGCCGAGTCGACAGAAATCTTATGCAGATAATCGGCGACGCAAACTAGAGTTCGAGGTAGAAGATTGGATTTTTCTGAAGATCTCATCTATGAAGGGAGTGATGAGATTCAGCAAGAAGGGTAAGTTGAGCCCTCAATACATCGGGCCATATCAAATTATTCGCATAGTGGATAAGGTGGCATATGAGTTAGAGCTGCCCTCTGAGTTAGGTGCACCCGGTATTTCATGTGTCCATGCTCCGTAAGTGCATAGGAGATCCTTCAATGGTAGTACCATTAGATGATATTTAGGTGACCGAGCAGTTATCATACGAAAAGGTTTCAGTGGCTATATTGGACAGACAGGTTTGTCGGTTGCAAACCAAAGATGTAGCTTCCGTTAAAGTTTTATGGAGGAATAATTATGTTCAGGAAGTGACTTGGGAAGTGGAAGAGGCAATGAAGATTAAGTACCTGTATTTGTTTACAGCATTTCAAGAGGTTCATTCTGAGGCATCATGTAACGCCCCGTAAATTTGGGAGCTAAGCAGTCATTTTGAAGTCAAACCATATAGTGAAGTTCGTAAGAGTTCTCAAACTCGTCTAATTTGCAGTAGGTCTAACTTCTAAGATAGTTTCGTGAAAATTAGTTGGGTATTTGGGAAAACTTCCTCCACTAAAGTTGTATATCTTTGAAATACCTTTCCAACGTATCTCTCTGCTTGGAGTTATGCCTATTTTACTAAACATCGCCTGTGTAGTGTAAAGTTAGGCGTGCGCGGCGCCCTAGGCGGCGCCCCAAGCCAAATTTTCAGGAAAATCAAAATTTTGATGCCGTATAAATAGATACACTGTGTGTGCCACCCTGGGCGACGCACCAGACCATTTTATGCCTGAAGCGATTTTTCCCGAATTTTATAAAAGCCTACCTTCGTTATATTCATTCCCACTTTGTTTTGGCCGACTTTTTGAGAGGAAACAACCCTAGGGTTTCCCCAAAACATATAAGGTGAGTCCTTGATCAATTCCCACCATTACTTCATTAATCTAACACCAAATTAACACTAGTTCATCTTCCAAAACCCCTAGATTCTTGAAACCCAAGAAAGAGGAGAACAAAGGGACGTTTGGAGACGTTAATATTCCTTTAATAAGTTATGATTCTTGACTTTTCTGATATTATTGAAAGGGTTTAGACTAGCGTAGGTTATCCTATGGGATTAGAATCTATGATTAATTCATGAAGTGTTCAAAAACATGTTCTAGTAATGAAAACCCTAGCTTTCGTTGGTAAGAAGGGTTTATGGGTGGAAATAGGTTAGAGTTCTAATATCTCCTATCAAAAACTATTGTAGAATAATTGTTGGATCGTGGGAAGTACGCTTGAGCGGGAATTAAGGTATGTCTCTTTTGAAAACCTTCTTCGAACGTATGTCTCTTTTTGGAAACTTGTTTTGGATGTATATCTCCTTTTAAAAGTTCTTTATTGAATAAAAAGGTGAACTTTTTAGGCTTTTGAACTATATTCCTTGCTTTTATTTTGGTTGGTGTGTGTGAGGGGACAAGCCCACATTAAACCGTGATTGTATTATCCTCTATATACGTATATGAAATCATAATCGTTTTTCCTCTATAAGAGATAATCAATAATGATGGCTAAGGATTGGTGTTAATGTTTTCATGATGAATTATGACATTGAAATCTTGGTTAAAGAAGTGTAAACGTTTCAAGACATTCATTGAAATGATTTATCTTTACGATATGGCATAATGAACTTTAATGCTAATTGATGGTGTGACATACTTTGAGACAAATTGTGATTCGGCTTCTATGCTATAAACTTTGTTGTTCTGTTTGGCCTAGCTACTTGGGAGGAAGGGTAGCCACTATGGATCCTAGCGTGGTAATTGCCTAGCCATTTGGGAGGAAAAGTGGCCACTACCGGGTTCGCTACCCGGAGTGTAATTTATGCCTAGCTATTCAGGAGGATGGATAGCCACCGAGAATTACATATTCTGGTGCGGTGCATTGTGTTTAGGGAACCTTTACGGTCATCCCTTCGATGTGATTGATTCTTGGTCCTGTATTGGCATGTGTGATATTCTTATTCTTTCATGGAACTATTGTTGATAATCGTGATCAATTTGAAAGGTGTATTTGAAAGTTGTAACTTGACAAGAGGCTTCTTAATTGGTTTTGATAATGCTTATTGAGATATACAAGTTGAATAACTATTTTTACATTGATTTCACATGGGTTTCAGAACTGATTTCTTTAAGTATTATTGTACTCTATTTTTGTATCACTTGTTGTCCCCGAGGCACTCATTGAGTACAAAGTACTCAGGCATACCATTGTTGTTTTTAATGGTATGTTAGGTAACAGAGAAGAGCATGTTCTTGATACTTCAGGCACTTAGGAAGGACTTGCTATTGCTGCTGACTTGGTGAGCCCACATGTTCATTTGTGGGACACCCCCAATATATTAATTCATTATTATAGCATTTTAGCGAGCTGCGTCCCGATGTGTCATACTATTATTCTTTATCTTAGAAGCTTCATAGTATACATTCTTGTAGGTAGTTGTTGAGTTATTTAACTCTTGGGAATGTGCCACATTTTGATTAAGCTTTATAATATTAAAGACTTCCGCTAATTTAATTCATATATCATGATTCGTTTGAATTTATTTGATAAACTGTTGGAGGTGATTATTGAACCTAGTGGGTTCAAGTGTTGTTATTACATCTTTTAGGTTCTTCCGATACTGTTCATAATGTCGGATGTCGGTCATGTCTAGGGTGGGTTTTGGGGTGTGACAAGTATGGTATCAAAGCCTAGGTTTAGAAGTGTCCTAGGATTTGTCATTGGAGCTGTGTCTAGTGGAGTCCTCTTCATGCAGACTGGCCACCTGTATGGATGTGTGACTACCAGGACATTTTAGGTGTTTCTCATTCTTCTTGATTCTAGATTTTGCGATAGCGCTTGAACTTCTTTTAGATCTTTCTGACGTGTTTATTACTCGTGCTTATGGAGATGACCTTAATCCGTGTTGCATATACTAATCCAGTGGACAATGGTATTATGGAGTGCACATGTTGTGATATGTAATTTAAGGAATGGTACATAGTCACCGAAATTGCATTGTAGGTGTTTGGTATATATATGGTCTTTGTAGGGTTTGGTTATTGATAAATTGAGACAGATTTAGAAACATAAGTAGTCCGTGTTACAAAATCTTGTTAAGCTTAAGCGAATAATTAAGTTAGTGATATATTTCAAGTACTGGAGGTTAGGATGAAGGGAACAATTGCAGGTATCTTGTAGTGAATTAAGAATTATTGCACATTGAGTCTATATTCATATTAGGTTGAAAGATCTATATTGCATAGATGTTTAGGGAAGGACAATTCTGTAGGCTTGAAATTGGAGAACTACCGCTTGTGGAAGAATGATTTAAGAAGGTGATGGAGTTGCGTTGGGCTTTAATTTGTTATTCTTTTGGTATGAGGTAAGTTAGGCTTGAATCATGTGTTGTTGAAATTAGCCTCCTTGTCGGAGTATATTGTCTAGATAGATATATTGTGCACTTCCTAGTCAAAGCATATACGTATTGAACTTTTTGAGTATCTAACTCTTGGGAAAGTGAGATGAAGGTAGAAACTACTTTTTCGTGTTGTGACTTGAGTGTTCTAGTCATTAGAATCCCCGTAAGGACTATGTTGTTCTTATTTTGGTGGAGATGTATTTTTATCTAACTAGGGTCATTTAGTACAAAGAAAGCTCTACTTTATGATTTTGCTCGTAGGGAGGTGGCTAGAGTCTCAGATATTATGATCATAGGTATTGTCACTATTGTTCTCTTGACACGTAATCGTCGATCGATCCAGGTTCGAAATCCTTCTTATGTGACTTCGTACATTACCTTAATGTAGGTAGGGAACCCGAACAATTGTTGACACCCTTTTTTCTATGAATACCCCTGCTAGTGTCCTTGTTATCGCTTCTAGAATATATAGAGACTGTGTCATTGTAGTTGAGGATCGTGAGATTACTTTTGATGTGTTTGAATCAGAAATAGTGAACTTTGATGTGATTTTTGGGATAAACTAGCTTTTCGGGTGTTATGAAACTCTGGATTGTCAATCAGAAAAAGTTAGGCTTGAATTTTGCTGATGGACTCGTTATAGAATGAAAAAAGTGATATTGCTAAAACCTCGGGGTAGACTTATGTCGTATCTTAAGACTTGCGGGATGAACTCAAAGGGGCGTAGTTCTATCTAGTTGTTATAGTGTCACTCAAGCTGTGCTACCTTCATTTATTCCCTACTATAGGTATGTCTTGAACCTTTCGATTGTATATTCCCTATGAAAGTTTATATTAGAGGTATGAATCCCTCGTCCATGTGTTTAGGCTTAAATGATGCATTCATTATGTGGTTACTCATATGTCATCTTTGAGAATGATCCTCTTCACTAAGAACTCTAGAAATTCTGAAATCTGAGGTTCAGTGAACAATCTTAGGCCATGACTTTCATTCGGGGACGAATGATCCTAAGGGGGGGACAATGTAACGCCCCGTAAATTTGTGTTAGGTGTGAATGTGTAAAACTATTAATAAGATGATATTTTAGCTATATGAATCCATTCGGGATGAATTTGCAAGCTAAGCAGTCATTTTGAAGTCAAACCAAATAGTGAAGTTCGTAAGAGTTCTCAAACTCGTCTAAATTGCAGTAGGTCTGACTTCTAAGATAGTTTCGTGAAAATTAGTTGGGTGTTTGGGAAAAATTTCTCAATTAAAGTTGTATATCATTGAAATACCTTTCCAACAGTAGGTCGCCCAGCTCTAACGAATCTCTGTGCTAGGAGTTATGCCCATTTTACTAAACATCGTCTGTGCAGTGTAAAATTTGGCATGCTTTACCAGGTATTATTTCATTTTCAGTCATCGTGATTGGTCTTGTGAGGCCATGGTATTGTATGTTGTAGTATGTGGCACCGTTTGGGTTGCTGTGTGCAGGTCGAATTGGTACATTTATAGGGGAAACTCTGCTGAAATTTTTATGTAGCCCATGATTGTTTAAACATTAGAGGACGAATGTTCCTAAAGGGGGAAGGGGGGGGGGGGGGGGGGGGGGAATGTCACGCCTCTCGTTTTTGTCATAGGAGAACTTATGGTTTTCTAGTTGGGTATGACTTTGGAATAGAGACATGTGCTCGAGTTTTGGAGATAGAAAGTATCTTACCCCGTGTACAAAGGTACCAACAGGTATTCCTGGTAATTTACAAGATTAGAAGTTGAACGAATCGAATTGACGCAACCTAAACTGATTCAGGAAAATCTGCAGACGCCAGTCATCGTCGATGGGCTGTCGAATATGTCGACGGACTGTCATTGTGCGGCGTCGTTATGTTTCTGCACCTTGAATCTCCAGGCGCAGGTCGACAGGTCGTCTACCCGCTCGTCGAACCGCGCCGCTGGAAATTTTTTGTTCCAAGTATAAATATATGATCCCACGACTTTATTTCTCATTTTCTCTCTTCCAATCAGAGAAAACCCTAGTATATTTACTCCCAAGATTTTCTATCATTATAGTGGAGATTTTAGTAAGATTCAAGCCCGTAAAACCTGAGCTTGTGAAGAGGAAGGTTATTCCTAGGGTTTCATTAAAGTTGTGAAGCTTGGGAAGTTGGGGTTGAAGTAGATCCTTGGAATTTTAGACCCCTCAAGGTATGTAAATGATTCTTACCTTTGTATTTAAGTTAATTATCAAGAGTTTTAGTGGCTTTATGCAAAGAGAGTATGCTTATGGAGGTTGTGCGTGAATAAGGGTCAAGTTGGACTTGAGGGCTATTTTAAGGGATGATGTGAAGTAGAATTGATTGTATGGTGATATGTACGAAGTTATATCGTTATTGTGGATATTGTTGTTCATGTTTGGGTTGGATTAGAATTCAAGGGTTATCATTGAGAGCATGCATATTATGCGCCCACAGAGGCATTGTCAGTTATAAAGTTTATGAAGATACAAACTGATACTAGTTCATACAATTACATGCAGATAGTCAATTTAGCTTATGAGATCAGATTTTATTCATGATTCCTATATATACATGTTGTTCTTATGCCTTAAATACTCTGTACATTATCCGTACTGACTCCCCGTTGCTTAGGGCGCTGCGTTCATACCCGCAGGTTTAGGTAGACCGATAGGTGGTCCAGCCCAGTAGGACCTCTATACCCGGCAGTGGTCAGTGCGCTCCATTTGATTCGGAGTTGTCGTCAGTTTTGGTATGCCACCTTTTTGAGATGTATATGCATATGGGTATGACGGGGCACTGTCCCGTCCTTTCTACAGCTTTAGTCCAGTAGAGGTATGTAGACAATTGTATGCATTAGTCAGATAATGTTGCCTTGTCTGCTTATATTCTTTTATGTACAGTATATGTAGCGGCCTAGTTGGCTCGCATTGTTCTCTCTAGTTCATGTATATATATATGCAGATTGTACAGGGATCATGATGTCCTCCTTTCTTGAGATAATATAGTCCAAATTGAATTATTTATAGGTCCTTGTTGGATAGTTTTGTTCAAATACGAGCGTAGGGGTGTTTGGTCACGAGAGATCAGGCACTCGTCGCGACTCATCATCTTTGGTCATAACAGAAACTCCTCATATCAGTTGCATTTTTAGGAGTTGGCCAAGTTCTAATGGATTCCACCATTTCTTCATCAACCTCTACACCATTCGCACTCACAATAAAACCCAAGAATACCACTTTATCAGCACCAAAAGAACATATCTTGAGGTTAGCAAACAATCTTTCACGTAAGAAGACATCAAATACTAGCTTCAAGCCCACATGTTCTTTAATTGTTTTGCTATACACAAGAATATCATCAAAATATACAATGAAAAACTTATTGATAATTGGCTTCATGATATGGTCCAGGTGCATTGGTTAGGACGAATGGCATGACAAGCCACTCATAGAGGCTAAAATTTGTTTTGGAGGCTGTTTTCCACTCATCACCGGGGTTCATTCGAATTTGGTGATAGTAACTTCTAAGATCAACCTTCAAAAACACACTTGAGCAACATAGCTTATCCAACATATCATCTAGTCTAGGGATAGGATGCCGATACTTTACCATTATTTTGTTAACGGCTCTACAATCAATGCACATCCTCCAAGTGCCATGGTTCTATGGAACAAGGATCGGCAGAACGACACAGGGACTAAGACTTTACTTCACTAGAAACTTCTAAAGGAGTTCTTCCACTTGCCATTGCAACTCCTTTGTTTCTTCTGGATTGCTCCTATATGCCGGCTTGTTTGGAATTGAAGATCCGGGTAGAAAGTCAATTTGATTCTCAATCCCTCTAAATGGAGGAAATGCTTTAGGCATCTCCTCCAGAAATAGCTCATCATATTCTTGCCAAATATAAGACACAATATTAGGAAAAATGCTAGTATCTTGGTTAGCATGCAAAAGAAAGATCTTTGTTTACAAGGCACACCATGAAGTGCTTCTTATCAATGCCTTTCAAGCAATTGCTTGGTCTTCCAACATACATCTCTTGGGTCCATCTTAGGTTGACCCTTTCCCACTAATAGTAACCAACGACTCCCTTTCACGCTTCTCAATTTCCTCCTTTTGAACCCTCTCTAGGAGTTCCTTCATGATTCTATAGTCTTTGGTCAATTGATAGGGGGTTCATGGGGCAAGACTAAACTTCCGACCCTCAAGTACAAATGTATACTTATTGGACCTTCCACTATGTTGAGCATCCCTATCAAATTGCCAAGGCCTCCTAAGAAAAATGTGACACGGTTGCATGTGGTACACATCACATAAGATCTCATCTTAATACCTACCAATGCTATACTTGATAACGGCTTGCTTGGTTACTATCATTTCACCACAATCATTAAACCATTGAAGTTTGTAGGGACTAGGGTGTTTCCTTGTGAGTAATTTCATGTTTTCAACCAAGAATTGGCTCATCACATTTGTACAACTCCCACCATTAATTATTAACGAACACACCTTGTCCACTATTTTGAATCTAGCATGAAATAGATTCTACCTTTGATCAACCTCTTCTCTAGCTAATGTACCCATGGCTCTCCTAGCTACATTGGCAAAGTTCAATCTCTCTTCCATCCTCTCTTCACCTCAGATTCTCCCTCATGCTCACTCTTTTGCTCCTCATAATCACTACCAACCCTACCCTCTTCTTCGGTATTGGGACAGTACCCATCACGATAGGCCACAATTGACCTCCTTTAGCATTGTCATTTCCTTTGGCCTTGTAGTCAAACTTGGCTTGAGGAGTTTGAGTAGTAATCTTGGGCTTTTTGTATGTGGATGACTTCCATTTATCTTTTCCTTTGCTCCATGATGAAGTTATAGTATTCTTTGCCTTGTACGCCCTTTATTCTTTCAAATCTGATTCAACCTTGAAAACATCATGAAAAGCTTCCTCTAGACTCCTATAAGTTTGTAGCCTCTTGGGTTTGAAGATTTCATAATTCAAATTAGCCACAAATATTATGAGAGTATACTTCAAGTGCTTCTCGATCTTGGATGTCATCCTCAAGTTTTCAAACTCATCGAAGTATTCTTCAACACTCTTGGAGCCTTGTTTCAACATGTACACCTTTTGAAGCACCTCGTGATAGTAGGTAGAAGGTATATACCTTGATTCCATTGGCTCAATCAATTCAGTCCAAGTAGTGAGATTAAATATATGTTGTTAAGTCCTATCTTGCTTTTAGGATTCCCACCAAGGCGATGCATATCCCTCAAATTGAGTGAGGGCATACCTTGCCTTTAAAGCTTCCGACACATTGTTGGTGAGGAATATCCTCTCACTTTGCAACTTCCTGTCACGCGCCAAAACCCGCCCAACACGTGATCGGCATCCAACATCATGAACAACATCGGAAGAACCTAAAAGATGCAATAACAACACTTGAACCCGTCAGGTTCAATATTCACCTCCAACAGTTTATAAAATAAATACAATCAAATCGTGATATATGAATTAAATCAATGGAAGTCTTTAATATTATAAAACATAATCAAAACATGACGAACGCCCAAGATTTAAAAAAAACTCAATAACTACCCACAAGAATGTGTACTATGGGTCTTCTAAGATAAAAGAGTAACTGTCTGACACATCGGGACGCAGCCCGAAAAAAAACTAGAATAGTAAATAAATATGATAAGGGGTGTCCCACGAATGAACATGTGGGCTCACCAAGTCAGCAGCAACAACAAGTCCTTCCTAAGCGTTTTGAGTATCAAGGACCTGCTCTTCTTCGTTACCTAACATACCATTAAAAACAACAATGGTGTGCCTGAGTACTTCGTACTCAGTGAGCGCCTCGGGGACAACAAGTAATATGAAAATAGAGTACAATAATACTTAAAGAAATTAGTTCTGAGGATAGTACGAGACAATGTGAAATAAGTTATTCAGCTTTGTGAAGTTACAACTTTCAAATATGTTATTTTTTAAAAATTGATCATGATTATCAACAACAGTTCCATAAAATTATAAGGGTATCGCACTTGCCAATACAAGCCCAAGAATCAGTCACAATGAAGGGATGACTTTTGAGGTTCCCTAAACAGCTTAGAAGCACCACATCGGAATATCAGGTTCTCGATGGCTATCCTTCCTCCCGAATAGCTAGGCATAAACCGCACCCCGGGTGGCGAACCCGACAATGGCCACTCTTCCTCCCGAATGGCTAGGCATTACCACACTAGGATCCATAGTGACTACCCTTACTCTCGAGTAGGTAGGCCAAATACAATAATCAAATTCATAGCATAGAAGCCGAATTATAGCATAGAAGCTAAATCATCACTTATATCGAGTAGTCACATCAGCAACTACAATCAACTCACATATTTAGTTTCAATAGGATATTCATGGGCAGTTTGAAGAGCTTCCTAGATCTATATGGCTGATGAACAAGCTGAGACTCGATTGTACTCATCCGATCCTACTACACACACGAGAATCTTCTTGGCTTTATAGTTTTTTTCAACCCTTTTTTTGTCAGCCTCATTGTATTCCTTTCTCACTTTGACATTGGTCTCTTTACCATCTTCACTTATGTGAAATGGAATGTGGGGACCATCATAGATGACATCCCATAGCTCTGAGTCTTCATCCATCATGAAATCGTGCATCCTAGTCTTCAACCACCCATAGTACTTTCCATTAAATCTGGGAGGTCTGGTGAATGACTGTCCTTCTTCCATATTTGATGGGGCTACCATTTTACAGATCCTTTCTAGGTGTTAACCTTTTAGAAACCACCCGCTCTGATACCAATTGTTATAGGCTATACGTCCACCAAATAATATATGAGGGACCTGGTTGTGTCCCAGTTCCCTTATGCAGTGCAATAAGTAAATAAGGCATGATTTTTACTGTGGAAAACTCCTTGCTCAAGGGATTAAAAATGACGATCTACCCAGTAAGATTTCAACTCCACTACACGACCAACTTCAGGTTACAATTCTATCGTAAGATAGGAACTAACTCCCATAATCCCTCACCCTTACAATAATGCTTATGCAACCTAGGAACTAACCTCCATAGTCCCTTAATGCTTGCAATACTCCGATTCGAAGCCATTCCACTTAGCTAACTTTAGCTAACAACCACTAATACACCTAGACTAACTCTAGCCTAGTGTACAGCTCAAAATCTTGTGGAAACACACTTCTAACAAGCACACTTTGAGAATTTAAAAGTACCTTCAAACAACTTCTAAACTAGAAGAGTAGGTTTACAATTTAAGCACGAACCAACAAAGACATACAACAACATAAAGAACATAGACTAAATCTGTGTCTAGATCGAGTTCTTTAGTTTTGCAAGTGACTTGTTCTTGAGAGAACTTGAGAACTTGTAACGGCAAAGATTTTGCTCGATTTTGATTAGGTTTTCAAGTCTACCAAATATGTTGCCATCATGTTGTATATGTAGTGCGAGCATGCGGAGTGAAAAGAGACCACTCTTCAATTTTGACCTAAAGTATGGGCCAACTCACAGTTGTACTTGTGTGCAACAATTAGCTCAGCTTTACAGATGTTTCTGCCAACAGTGCAAGGTGCACAGAGAGCAGATTACAAATCAAGTGTCTATCTGGTTTGACAATCATCAAAACACAAATGCACTTGGGACTATCAATGTGCAAATGCATGTAATGCCATACAATGCTAGGCCTTTCCATCACCCGAATTACACACGTTCAAATCTTAATGAATTGTGACCCATGAGGGACTCGCGAGGTCCATATACCCCCACTCCGGAAAATCCTTGGATCACGGTCTCCATATATCATATCGTAGCCCCTTAGGCTCGTATAATTCATGTCTCAACCCCTTAAGCTCAGATACTTGTCAACTAGCCCATAGGCTTATAATCATCATCACTTCATCCAGAATCACTTCCTTTCAGACCTTTCATTTGTTATAGCCCGTATTTTATACGTTCGGATATTTCGAGATAGTCGTGGTAAGTTAAGGGCAAGGCCATTTTCAAAAAAAAAAAAATTAATGTACAAGTTGTTTATGAATATTATTTATGAACATTATTGGTATGGAAATATTGAGAAAGGCTAAGGGCAAAAAGGGAAATTCGCAAAGTGGCTCAAGTTAATATTGTGGAAGGCTAAGGGCAAAATGGGAATTTCACAAAGTATTCAAGAAATTTCTTAAATGAACCATGGTGGCCGTCCAACTTAAGGTAGGACTTGCCCACCTAGATGAATTATGTGTATATATATAAGATATATTGGTCATATTTCTCCAAAAAAAAAAAAAAATCTAGAACCTTGGAGAGAAAGAATAGGGCCATGTGTCCATATTCTTACTAGAGGGACTAAAGTATAAATATGGATAAATGGTGGGGAAAAAAAGAGATAAATAAGACACATTGATCTTCATCTTTTAGAAAGATGAAGAAGCTTGGAGAAGGAGAGAAACACAGAAGGCATTCGGCCATGGCTCCAAAAATGGAAGCCATGGAAGATGATCAAAATAAATTATTTCTTCTAGAAACCTGCCTAACTGAAACGTCCTCTTTAACATGGAGTGATTGTTGGAGAAAGTAGAGCACTTGTTGTGCAAGATGGGAACCTAGCCGAGCAAGAAGAGTTAAGTGAAGAAGGTATGTATTCAATCTTCTTTTACATGTGTTATGGACGGTTTGTAAGTATTGTAGCATGAAGAAACAGATGAAATTCATGAAATAGATGTATAGTGGTGGTGGCCGAATGGGATTGCATGGTGAAGATATGATGAAATGATTTTATTTAGTAGTTTGATTGTTGATGTTGTGAATTCCATAATAAAAATGAAAGTTTGATTGTTTGAAATGAAGTTGGAATCATTGTGGATTATGGAAGAAGTTAATATGACATTAGTATGGTTCCTTATAATTATAACAATAGAGTTGTTAAAGTGTAGGTTGTAAATATAATTCAAGAATTTAGAAGTGAAACATGTGTTTGGAAGATTGTAAGTCGGGTGTTGTGTTTGAATTGAAAGAAGAAAATGTGTTGTTATTGTTTTTGTTGAATTTGGAAGGTCTCGGGTGAAGTAGAATGTTATGTGAATTATTTGTAGTATTCTTGAATCATGTTAGAAAGATTTCGGATTAGTACTTGAATGTGAGATCATTGGTATTGACTTAATTACATGTGATTGAATTGAATATAAATGGAATGTCGTCGGATTGTGTAGAAAGAATTGTTAATGTTAGAGTGTACTTTGGAATAATTGTTGAAGTTAGAGATATGATTGTTGGTATTGTTATTGATAATTTGGCCGAGTTGTATTCTCGGGTTTGTTGTTGTTAAATTGGCCGAGTTAGATTCTCGGGGATGTTGTATTTACAGGGGAAATGTTGCCGTAATTTCGGCAGATTATAAGTGATTTTATTTGAAAGATTAAGACTAGTATATGTCGATGAATCTAATGATTATGTCGACTCTCTTGAATGTACACTAGCAAGTTTGGACAAATAAGCGTAGCCAGTTGGTCGTGGGACAGGTATGTAAGGCTTACCTTTCTTTCCTTTGGCATGATCTTTATGAAATGAACAAATGACATATATGTATTATTTCAAAGAAAGTCTCATTCTTCGAGCCACTAGGATGGCTGGTATCCTTAATTTCCATAAGCCGTTTCATGTGATTTTGATCCGTATCTATGACGTCCGGAGATCTATTTGATATGTTGCCCAATTAGCACTCGAAATATAAGTGATGTGATTAATGTTTTGATTTGCAATTAGAAGCCCGTCCGATTATTCTGTTAAGTCTTGATAGATTACAATATGTACATATGATTCCAAAAGTTCTATTGGATTCGATCCATAACGATATCTGATAGGTACTTGACATGATTATGGCTTTGATTTCCCAAAAATAGCTTCTGAAACGCTTATAGAACGTTCTGTACTTCAAACGCTCATAACTTCCTCGTACTAAGTCGGATTGACCCGAAACTCATTTCTGAGCCCTCAGGGGTCGGTAAGTATACTTATCCATCGAGTCTTGATTTATGTGCATTTAGTTTCTCACTACTCTGCTCGTGCATGTGTCATTACTTCTTTCGCCGAGTCCCGGGCCGGTATGCATCGTGCGTATGGATAGTCGGGTCCCCGCTTGAGGGCCGGGAGCCATATATGTATTCCGGAGTTAGATGTGCTACGGTGTTATGATGTGATATATGCTGTGATATTAGGATGTGATATTATGATGTGTGACGGAGATTACGGAGCAAATCTTCTGGGGTATGATGTGTATGGCGCCAAAGCCAGGGTGGCGCCACGTTCCCCGGGTCCCGCAAGGGACCGGATACCGTTCTTGGCATGCATGGTTTGTGTTTCGAGGAAGTGTTTTTATTACTTTGCATATCGTGCTTACTTTTGGTTCTAATCTTCTGTACTATTTATTCTGCTTGTGATTCTGTTCATATTACTCTATGCCTTACATGCTCAGTACATATTTCATGCCACGCAGGAACACCCAGATGATGCAGAAGACTTTTCTAGGAGGTGTTTCAGCGATATTAGCGAACTCCACTTCCTTCCGGAGTGTTGCCGAGTCAGAGCGTATATAAGTTGTGATTTCTGATTTGTGTTAGAGACTTTGCAGACAGAGTCGTGGGTACAGAACATCAGATTTGTAAGCGGCTTCATCAGCCGACGTGACATTTTGTGATATGTTACAGATTTTATATGATTACAGATTTTGGTTTGATTTGAGAAAGATAGAAAGAAAGTTTCTGAAAACCTTACCTTGTGTTTTATGCTTATCTGATTTGAAAGTCCGAAAGAGTATGTATGTAATAAAGGTCAGAGGGTTCGCTCGGCTCCGAATATGGGGTCCGGTGCCCATCACACCCCGGTACGACTCGGGTGTGACAAAGTGGTATCAGAGCAGGTATGTCCTAGGGGTTGTCTGCAATGTCGTGTCCAGTAGAGTCCTGTTTATGGTGTGAAGCGCGCCACATTTATAAACAGGAGGCTACAGGGCATCTAGGGATCGTTGACCTTCTTTCTGTCATAGATCGTGCAATAGAGCCAAGTCATAGGAAAATGAAATTCCATATGAAAGCCTTGCATACGACGGAAGGAGGTAAGTGATGATATGGAAAGTCACTGCGGTAAGTATTGATATATTTGATCTGTTACCTGAAATTGACAGTTCTGGATGGCTAGAATGTGATAAATAGTCGTATGCTCTGTGAGGCATTGTTGATATTTGTTGTGTATAGATTTTGAAAGGAAAGAATGGTATAAGAGGAACCAGGTCTGTTGAAGGATTCAGAGAAAGTTGACAAGCAGTTTTGCTGTAGATTATCATGTAAGGATGGTGAGTGGAAATCCGAACAGACTGATAACCAAGTGTTTGGCTCAAAAGCAATGACGATGAAGGTATATTCGCCACCATCAGGAATCTGGGAATTTAGGACGAAGGGTAGTTATGTACATAAGTGAAAGGTGAATATTGAGGACCGAAAAGGGCAAATAGTAATTGTAAAAGAAAGGACGTGTTACTAAGATGTTTCGGAATATGTCAGACCTCGACTCGCCCCAAATCATGTAATAATGGTCATGCGAGGAAGCGGACGCGATTATATCAGCAATAAGGCACCGGATCCCACCAGAGTTTCGAGGTTAAGCGTGCTAAGGTGGGAGTAATTTTAGGATGGGTGACCCCCTGGGAAGTGAACTAAACATTTCTATATATTCTGACATAAGAGACAAATAGGAAGCTAGAATAGCCTAAGTGAAATTAGAGTATACGGGATGGTTGGAGACCATAAAAGGCCACATAGCACGCGACAGGCCAGACTAGAGAAGAGACAGAAAGTACGTCACGGCTCTGGAATTTGGATAGGCTTGAATAGCGTTTGGAAGTATTTTGTGGGTTAGTTGATAATAATTATATATTATATATATATATATATATATATATATATATATATATATATATATATATATATATATATATATATATATATATATATATATATATATATATGAATACGTATGATATCTCATCTGTGATTGTATCAGTGGAGACGTGTGCCCCAGCGATAGGTGCTACGATATGGAAGGTACCAATTGAGTAAGGATACCGAAGTCCAAGTAACAACAAAGGTAAATGGTACAAGTGTTACAAGATAAGATGCTAGTATTTTTACTACAGGTTAAGATTGGAAATTTTAATACAATGATATTTGGAAAAAGAAAGTGAGTGAGTGGATGGGAAATAAGGAGATCAAAATGTCGGAAAAAGGTGAAAGGTAAGAAAACCTCGGTGAGTGAAATCCCCGAGAGAAAATTACCGGCAGGGTACGAGACTATTTGGATAAAAATTCAAAGGTAGACATGGGAAAAGGAGAGAGTACGGTAATATGGAACAAGAGAGGAGTGTGTGAGATTCGAGAACTAATTTCAATAAGTGGGGCTGAAGGAATAGCGGCTATGACGAGGGATGTGAAGTAAGAGAGAGAATGACTAAGCCTTGTGACAACGTTAGAAGATTTCGGTCCTTGGAAGGTATATAAGGGAATAAAGGTGCAGCCATATTAATGTGGTTACCTCAGATGTAGAAGTGCCTTTCTGAAAAGATGAGTTAGGAGTGAAACGGAATTGCGCGTATAAAGTAATATTTCATGAACTTCGGAGTCGATGCCACAAGTGGCAAAAGGAGAAAAGTGTTCGAGGAGGGAGGAACCTAGGGAAGGTTAAGAATGAAAATAGGAAAGGTATACTAACGGATTAGCCGAAGAAAGAGGAGAACATCCGAGAGCAAAATGATTGGAGACCTCGAACCATAGGCGTAAGAAGGATACCTTAACGAGGTAGCGGTAGGAACCCAATTACGCACCAAGGAAGAATAAGGATAATGGGTCGACATTGTTGAGTTGGAAATTAACGGTGTGGGGCGAGAATTCATGTGAGGTTTGAAAGATTTGATCTTAGAAAAAGATGAAAGGAAATGTAAGGAATGTACATAGGAGACCGCTCGGTTATAACGTCATAAATATAGCTAAAAATCCGATGAATAAGGATAAAGAGAGTGAAAATTTGTAAGAATTCTGTTCTAAGAACAAAAGTAGCGGGACGCTTGAGAAATATGGACGCACGGCTGCGATACGAGCACATAGTTAAGGAGAATTACGAGTAAGTAAGCAAAATAGGTGAGAGGATTAATAGTGGACAGAAAGGTATGGGAATATTGACAAGAATGATGGTGTAGACAAAACTCATGGTAAGAAGTTTCGATATGTTGTGCATAGAGTTGGAAAGAAAGATGGGGAGTAAGGTATAAACGAAGACTTCGCGAAAGGATTGTTGGCATATAGGGAGCCCCCTTAAAGGGGGGACACCGTATTATATTCGGCTTAAAAGGAATCACAACAATTTCAAGCGCCAGAAAAGGGAACTTATTAGCTCGGGGCCAGAATTCAAAACATAACGGCATGTCAAGGGAATACATGAAAGAAGTAGAAACGAATTCACAATGAGGGTACTATGAGGCCGACAGGAAAGGAAAGGATGAAAGATACTTTAAGAAAATGCTTCATGCCAACATGAATTATGATATGTTTATGTCATAATTTGGATTCCTTACATCGGGCAAATTGACGCCGTACCTAAGTACTCAGTGACATGTTGAAAAGAGTAATAAAAGAGCAAGGAAATGGTTACAACTTAAGTGCACAAAGGATAATGAAGAAAATGATAAGATTCAAAGGATATTTTGGATGAGAACGACTATTATAACGAAGGTATCAACGATTGGTAGTCTGGAAATTTTCGAAGGAGAGAAAGAATGCAGTGTCTATGAATGAAATGAAAGAGTTCATCGGATACAAGAAAATAGTTCATGGACCATTAATTATACGGAGCATAAGAAAATACGCCATGAACTTATATGAATCATCGATGTGAAGCGGTGCTCGATCATATTTGTAAGGAATCCATACAAGGAGACAATGGACGATGGATGAAACGAGTGCCGGTACAAATAAATCAAGGATAAGTACACTTGTGTCGAGAGATGTGAGGGAATGAAGCAAAGAAAAGTTGTAATAAGAACTTAGAGATGTTGCGAACTAAGAAGTTAAGTGAACTCGGATCATAAGCTACCATAAGGATCACTGGACTGCGAAGGATAGTAAACGAGGAAACATTTCGTACATACGATTTTGGACGAATATTTGGAATGAAAAATTAAAAGGGGATAGTGACAAAGGTAAAAAGAAACAGGGAGCGAAGAAAAGAGAGAACACCAAAGACAGCTGAATATTTATAGCAGGATAAGCGAGACTACAATATCATAGATAAAATGAGAGCAAGGAATAACCGGTGACCATATCGGATCGTCAAGTGAAGATTTCGTACCAAAGATGTGGCTTTTGTTAAGGTATTGTGACAAAACAGTAACAGAGAAGAGGTGACCTGGGAAGGACAAGGATACTAACTTGATACAGTGGATTAGAAGACCCATGACACGGGATGAGGATTCATGTAAAGACCGAGACGTTCGATTATAAAGGAAAGTAGGGTAAAAGATAAGGAATAGGCATGAAGAAAAGGACAACTATAAAAGGGACCCCCCGAAGTATTATAAGACCCCATAAGAATAGTTGAACATTTGAGGACGAATGTTCTAAAGGGGGGGGGGGGGGGAGGATGATATAGCCCGTATTTTATACGTTCGGATATTTCGAGATAGTCGTGGTAAGTTAAGGGCAAGGCCATTTTCAAAAAAAAATATTTTAATGTACAAGTTGTTTATGAATATTATTTATGAACATTATTGGTATGGAAATATTGAGAAAGGCTAAGGGCAAAAATGGAAATTCGCAAAGTAGCTCAAGTTAATATTGTGGTAGGCTAAGGGCAAAATGGGAATTTCACAAAGTATTCAAGAAATTTCTTAAATGAACCATGGTGGCCGTCCAACTTAAGGTGGGCCTTGGCCCACCTAGATGAATTATGTGTATATATATAAGATATATTGGTCATATTTCTCCACAAAAAAAAATTCTAGAACCTTGGAGAGAAAGAATAGGGCCATGTGTCCATATTCTTACTAGAGGGACTAAAGTATAAATATGGATAAATGGTGGGGAAAAAAAGAGATAAATAAGACACATTGATCTTCATCTTTTAGAAAGATGAAGAAGCTTGGAGAAGGAGAGAAACACACAAGGCATTCGGCCATGGCTCCAAAAATGGAAGCCATGGAAGATGATCAAAATAAATTATTTCTTCTAGCAACCTAACTAATTGAAACGTCCTCTTTAACATGGACTGATTGTTGGAGAAAGTAGAGCACTTGTTGTGCAAGATGGGAACCTAGCCGAGCAAGAAGAGTTAAGTGAAGAAGGTATGTATTCAATCTTCTTTTACATGTGTTATGGATGGTTTGTAAGTATTGTAGCATGAAGAAACGGATGAAATTCATGAAATAGATGTATAGTGGTGGTGGCCGAATGGGATTGCATGGTGAAGATATGATGAAATGATTTTATTTACTAGTTTGATTGTTGATGTTGTGAATTCCATAATTAAAATGAAAGTTTGATTGTTTGAAATGAAGTTGGAATCATTGTGGATTATGGAAGAAGTTCATGTGACATTAGTATGGTTCCTTATAATTATAACAATAGAGTTGCTAATGTGTAGGTTGTAAATACAATTCATGAATTTAGAAGTGAAACATGTGTTTGGAAGATTGTAAGTCGGGTGTTGTGTTTGAATTGAAAGAAGAAAATGTTTTGTTATTGTTTTTGTTGAATTTGGAAGGTCTCGGGTGAAGTAGAATGTTATGTGAATTGTTTGGAGTATTCTTGAATCATGTTAGAAAGATTTCGGATTAGTACTTGAATATGAGATCATTGGTATTGACTTAATTACATGTGATTGAATTGAATATAAATGGAATGTCGTCAGATTGTGTAGAAAGAATTGTTAATGTTAGAGTGTACTTTGGAATAATTGTTGAAGTTAGAGATATGATTGTTGGTATTGTTATTGATAATTTGGCCGAGTTGCATTCTCGGGTTTGTTGTTGTTAAATTGGCCGAGTTAGATTCTCGGGGATGTTGTATTTACAGGGGAAATGCTGCCAAAATTTCGGCAGATTATAAGTGATTTTATTTGAAAGATTAAGACAAGTATATGTCGATGAATCTAATGATTATGTCGACTCTATTGAATGTAGATTAGAAAGTTTGGACAAATAAGCGTAGCCAGTTGGTCGTGGGACAGGTATGTAAGGCTTACCTTTCTTTCATTTGGCATGATCTTTATGAAATGAACAAATGACATATATGTATTATTTCAAAGAAAGTCTCATTCTTCGAGCCACTAGGATGGCTGGTATCCTTAATTTCCATAAGCCGTTTCATGTGCTTTTGATCCGTATCTATGACGTCCGGAGATCTATTTGATATGTTGCCCAATTAGCACTCGAAATATAAGTGATGTGATTAATGTTTTGATTTGCAATTAGAAGCCCGTCCGATTATTCTGTTAAGTCTTGATAGATTACAATATGTACATATGATTCCAAAAGTTCTATTGGATTCGATCCATAACGATATCCGATAGGTACTTGACATGATTATGGCTTTGATTTCCCAAAAATAGCTTCTGAAACGCTTATAGAACGTTCTGTACTTCAAACTCTCATAACTTCCTCGTACTAAGTCGGATTGACCCGAAACTCATTTCTGAGCCCTCAGGGGTCGGTAAGTATACTTATCCATCGAGTCTTGATTTATGTGCATTTAGTTTCTCACTACTCTGCTCGTGCATGTGTCATTACTTCTTTCGCCGAGTCCCGGGCCGGTATGCATCGTGCGTATGGTTAGTCGGGTCCCCGCTTGAGGGCCGGGAGCCATATATGTATTCCGGAGTTAGATGTGCTACGGTGTTATGATGTGATATTAGGATGTGATATTATGATGTGTGACGGAGATTACGGAGCAAATCTTCTGGAGTATGATGTATGTGGCGCCAAAGGCAGGGTGGCGCCACGTTCCCCGGGTCCCGCAAGGGACCGGATACCGTTCTTGGCATGCATGGTTTGTGTTTCGAGTAAGTGAATTACTTTGCATATCGTGCTTACTTTTGGTTCTAATCGTCTGTACTATTTATTCTGCTTGTGATTCTATTCATATTACTCTATGCCTTACATCCTCAGTACATATTTCGTACTGACCCCCTTTCTTCGGGGGTTGCGTTTCATGCCACGCAGGAACACCCAGATGATGCAGAAGACTTTGCTAGGAGGTGTTTCAGCGATATTGGCGAACTCCACTTCCTTCCGGAGTGTTGCCGAGTCAGAGCGTATATAAGTTGTGATTTCTGATTTGTGTTAGAGACTTTGTAGACAGAGTCGTGGGTACAGAACATCAGATTTGTAAGCGGCTTCATCAGCCGACGTGACATTTTGTGATATGTTACAGATTTTATATGATTACAGATTTTGGTTTGATTTGAGAAAGATAGAAAGAAAGTTTCTGAAAACCTTACCTTGTGTTTTATGCTTATCTGATTTGAAAGTCCGAAAGAGTATGTATGTAATAAGGGTCAGAGGGTTCGCTCGGCTCCGAATATGGGGTCGGGTGCCCATCACACCCCGGTACGACTAGGGTGTGACATCATTAGTCCCATCAATGCGTATGTGTCACGACCCATTTTAGCCTAGGTCATGCGGGCACTTACCATTCCCCGCTCGGTAGGCGAACCCTTAACTCATCATTCACAATCAATAAATATAATAAATAGCAGAAGAAGTAAATGATGTAAGTCTTGTAATATAGCATAATATAGAAAAGTGCGGAAGTAAATGAATCCACCCCAGTATCTGGTCTGGTCATACAAGAGCATCTAAGTCTGAATAACTCTGGTCTGAATAATAACACATAAATTGTCTCAAATCGTTTCTCGAAAGGAAAGTAAGAAATAACAATAGAGGAGTCTTCGAGGTTAGCGGACGCCATGCTTACCCCGGGAAAACTCAAGTAGAAGCTGAGGAGTCGATCAACCACGAGTCAGAGAAGTAGATTCGGCCTGATACTCTGCATTCATAGAAGAATGCAGCAAGTGCCGGTCAGTACAAGCAACAGCACCGGTAGGCATTATAGGCCGACTAAGCATAGTTAACACAATTCAGAGAATAACGTAGATAAAGAAGTAGAACAATCAAGCATGAAACAATATAATCGTAACTGAGTATCCATCAACACTTGTGTAAGTATCTAACCCCAATATAATAAGTCTGAGTATATCAATTCCTGGAACAATCAACACCATAGAATCAACAACACAATCCACCATAATACAGTCATCATGACATCTCGATCAAGTCATAATGCAATGCAATGCAATAATGGCATGAATGTGATGCCATGCCATGCTATGCAAATGAGATGTACACATGTACTCAGACGGAAATATCGACGTCTAGGTAGCACAACCTAATGTGACTCGCGAAGTCTGATTGCCACCCGTCCCGGATCTTTGTCAAATTGACAGACGGGACCCTAGCTAATTGCCCACAAGGGGAGTCGTACCAGCACCACTTTGAGGGACCCGCGGAGCCCATGCACTATAATCAAATCCGGAATAACATGGAAAACGGCTATGCAAAACTATGCCTTAATATAACCATCGGACATCGGCCTCCTAATAATCACTGAAAAGAGTTGTCAAATATCAGTTTCACAAATCAACGATTCCGGAATTGAACCTTGGACATCGGCCTCCTCACAATCACTCAAGTAAAAGAGTTTAGCAAGTATCAGTTTCATATAAACAACGATTTCGAAATGGATCTTCCACATCAGCCTTTTTCACAATCACTCAAGTAAAAGAGTTTATCAAATATCAGTTTCGCTCAATCAACGATACCGGATCATCACCGAATATCAACCATGTATGATAATATGAGAGAATGCGTGCAGTACATATGTCAATCATTAGGAAGTAAGCTCAATATCACAAGTACCGCAATGGGGTACGCCAACAATATATCACATCACAGTACCAACAGTGGGTACGCCAATAATGTATCATAGTACAAATACCAACAAGGGTATGCCAATCCTATCCCCAATTAGGACAACAAGAAACATTCGCTACCTACCAACTACACATGGCATCAAGCCAACACCATTAAACAATCAAACACATATAACGGGCTGGCAAGTCCCAGCACACATCAGGGCCCAACCTAAGGCAATATCCATCCCAACTTCACACCCGAAGGTTCACACGCTGTCTCCGACATCATAATCTAAATATGTGATTCACTATACTAAGTCTCACCAAAGGTAAACCATAACCTACCTGGACAGCCGAATTGCAACACCAACAGGTCACTCTATCGCCTTGCCCTTTCTCTGAAGCTCAGAACCAAAGTAGTCTAGGAATAATCAAATTATAAATTAGAAATCATGAATAATGATACTAATATTGCTATGACATCAATTAGGTCCAATTTAACCCTAGAAATTGGGGAAACGGGCCCACAGGGACGAAACGAGAAATTCACGGGTAAAATACCAAATTGAATCCTAGGTAATTATAACCCAATCATTTATTGTTGATTTAGCTCATGAACTATCCCTAAATCTGATTTCTAGAAAAACCTCAAATTGGGTATGAACCCTAATTCCCCAAATATGAAATTCGACATTAAAAGTGGAAGATATAGGGTTACTAAGCTTAGATTCATCACATTTTAGTATTAGCATTATCAATTTTTTCAATTATAACCCTGGGGAGAAGTCTTCCAAAACCCTTCTTCAAATTCTACTTCTAAGGGATTGAAAAGGGAAGGGATGATTCTAAGATGATAATGATTAAAGAGAAGTAATTTATTAGAAAAAGCATTACCTCCAAGAAATTCCTCAATTTATCCTCAAGAACAGCCTCCCCAAGCTCCAATATCGAGTTATGACATAATGAGGGACTAGGTCTTACTTTAATACACCATTTAATGAAATTCCCCTACCCGTGACCACCAGGGAGAGGGTATTGCCGTTACAGCGCACCGCTGTGGCGTCGGGGACACCGCTGCAGCGGAGAAGGCCCCTTTACTCATGACCACCCAGCGGCCACTACACCACCATAGCGGTACCGCTGGGACGGCTCTGGTGCCGCCGTTGCGAGCACCAGACACCTAAAATGCCCAATTTTTCTAAGTTTTCCATCGAATTTTCGGGTTATTCTCGTAGCCATCTGCTCATAATCCGACAACCTAAACCCATACAAAAATAAGCTATGAACGCACTCATGGTCTCAAAATTTCCAACGGAGGTCTTGTTGACCGAGTCAACCACCGGTGCCTACCTCCTATTTCCTTTCCAAAATCCCGAAATGTACCAAAATGTATTGGGAACCGAATCAATCATACATACAAGTTCTAAATAATCATCCGGACCTCTTTGAGTTGACGAAACTCCGAAAAAGGTCTGTTTGCCCAAAAGTCAACCTCGGGTCAAAATGAATCAATAAATGCTCGGAAATGGCGAAAATGTCAAAAGGACTGTAACGACCAAACAGGTCGTTACATTAGATACCAATTGAACCGTTGCTCGTCCTCGAGCAAAGAAAGGGAAAAAAGCAGGGAAATACCTGAATCATTGAACAACTGGGGATATCGGCTACACATATCGGACTCAGTCTCCCAAGTAGCCTCTTCCACAGGGCGGTGCTTCCATTGCACCTTCACATAAACAATCTCATTGGACCTCAAATTTCGAACCTGCCTATCTAGGATCACAATAGGCTCCTCCTCATAAGTCAAATTCCCATCAAGCAATATAGAATCCTAACGGACAATGTAGGTACCATCGGCATGGTATATCTTCAGCATCGAAACATGGAAAACTGGTTGAACTCCCGCCAAACCTGGCGATAATGCTAACACATAAGCTACATCACCTATACAATCAACGATCTCAAACGGTCCAATCTATCTACGGCTCAATTTGCCCTTTTTACCAAACCTCTTAACAGCCTTCATGGGTGAAACCTTCAACATGACCTAATCACCAATAGTAAACTTCAAATCCCGAACCTTTCGGTCTGCATACATCTTCTGCAGGCTCTAAGCCGCCACAAGTCTGGCCTGAATAACTCTCACTCTATCGAGGGACTCTTTCAATAGATCCGTGCTCCCAGGTCGAGCCTCGAACCCATCGAACCAACCAATCGGAGATCTACACCTCCTATCATATAAGGCCTCAAAAGGCGCCATACCAATACTCGAATAATAATTGTTGTTGTACGCAAACTCCACCAAGGGAAAGTGTCGATCCCAATGACCACCAAAATCAGTAACACATGCTCTCAACATGTCCTCGAGCACCTGAATGGTCCGCTCGGACTGGCCATTGGTCTGGGGACGGAAAGCCTTACTAAATTCCAATCGGGTACCCAACTCATCATGAAATGCTCTCCAGAATCGGGAGGTGAAGATAGTACCCCGATCAAATACAACAGAAATAGGGATCCCATGTAATCTCACAATATCCCGAATATACATCTTGGCCAGCTTCTCCGCGATATAAGAAACCTGAACAGAAAAAAAGTGAGCGGATTTAGTCAATCGATCCGCTATCACCCAAATAGAATCAAACTTGCCAAGGGTCTTCGGAAGACCCGCGACAAAATCCATGGTAATCCTCTCCCATTTCCACTCGGGAATGGGCATCCTCTGAAACACCCTACCGGGTCGTTGGTGCTCATACTTTACCTGCTGACAATTTTCACACTTAGCCATAATATCAACTATATCTCTCTTCATACGATGCCACCAAGAGTGTCATCTCAAGTCACGGTACATCTTAGTCACTCTCGGATGAATGGAATAGCGAGAGTTGTGGGCCTCAGATAAGATCAACTGAATCAGGTCACTAACACGAGGAACGCATACGCGTCCTCTAATCCTCAGAATTCCCTCAGAATCAATCACAACCTCCTTGGCCTCATCTCTCAACACCCTATCTCGGATCTTGCTCAACTGAGAATCCTCAAAATGATGAGCCTTGATCTGATCCAATAACGATGATCTCGCTTCTATACAAGCCAAAATCCCCCTGGGGTTGAGATGTCGAGACAGACGAAACTGTTGGCCAGAGTCTGAAGCTCCATGACCAACAGACGCTCGAAAATAATCAATTGAGCTAAACTCCCCATACTCACTGCCTTGCGACTCAAAGTATCAGCCACCACATTGGGTTTACCGGGGTGATACAGAATACAGATGTCATAATCCTTCAGGAGCTACATCCATCGGTGCTACCTAAAATTAAGATCTCTTTGGGTAAACACATGCTGAAGGCTACGGTGATCGGTAAGAACCTCAGAATGGACATTGTACAACTAATGCCTCCAAAGCTTCAAAACGAAGACTACGGCTAATAACTCAAATCATGGGTAGGGTAATTCTTCTCATGAATTTTCAACTGACGGGACGCATAAGCTATGACCCTACCCTATTGTATCAACATCGTACGCAAACCCAAATGGGAAGCATCACAGTAGACCGCAAATTCCTTTCCCTCCACAGGTAAGGCTAAGATCGGGGATGTGGTCAAAAGAAGCTTGAGCTTTTGAAAGGTTTCCTCACAATCATCTATCTACTGGAAGGGAACATCCTTTTGAGTCAATCTGGTCAAGGATGAAACAATGGCAGCAAAACCCTTCACAAAACGACAGTAATAACTGGCCAAACCCACAAAACTACGAATCTCGGTAACAGTAGTGGGCCTCGCCCAACCCCTCACAGCCTCAATCTTCTGTGCATCAACCATAATCCCCTCCTTGGACACCACATGGCCCAAGAATGCTACAGACTCTAACCAGAACTCACACTTAGAAAATTTGGCAAACAAACTATGTTTCTTCAACAACCCATGGATGGTACGAAGATGGTTCTCATGCTCCACTCTACTTTTGGAATACACCAACAACAATGAACAAAATCGAGAAAATCATGAAATAGCTCAACATTCTCATATCATCGTTGAAATCATAACTTGAGACTTTTAAACAAAAAATCATCATCATTGTAATCCTCATAAAAACATTCTCATCTTTAATATCATAAGAAGCTTTAAGAGTCATAAACTTCTAGCTCTTGGAAACAAGGTGGTTATGGAAACATGTATGGGATCATAACATAAAAATGAGCCTTAACATACCTTGAAGCTTATCTATTCGCGCAACTTCTACTTCTCGAACTCGCAATCTACAATCAAGGGAATTCATACTATTGTTAGACTCGTTATCAAGTGCTTATCTTAAGCCTTTAAATTAACTCTTCCTAGAATCTGCCGAAATTTTGGCAACCCCTCCTCTGTTTATATCTCTAGCTCGAAATTGCAATACCAAGAACCAAAAACAACAACAACAATACTAACATCATCAACACCATCATCAATATCAATATATTCTATAAAACATCCTACATGATGTTTACCCAACTTCTTAACCAACAACTTTATTATACGATTATTTAATCACTCTATCTTCGTAAATAAACCAAAGGTAATATCAATAGAAAGAGATTCATGCCTTGTTCCAATTAAAACAACAATATCTTCAGTATTTGGCTAGATTCAAATCGAAGTCCACCGCAAAATGATACTACAATCACAGCTACGCACTATCCGAACCTAAACCAACACTTCGGTAGTTAAAATCCACTCAATTTAGTGGTATCCTCACCCTTCAACTGTTTTCTAGAATTTTCTTAGACCAAATCTGATAAAAAGGAGGTTTTACCCCTTTATATAGGTAGCCAAAGTTGGTGGAACCGACTTAAAAAGTGGCCTTCGCGAACGCAGTGGTCTAGAATATTCATGGCCATCGCGAACGCATAGGGCAATTCTGCCCAGTTCGACCAAATTTTCGTTCTTCACCCGATCAACCTCCAATCCTTCTGACACTTCTTATACATGATATTAAGCCCTCATAACAATAATATAGGTGCATACAATCTCATATATCACTTTATCCATAAATATGCTTAATACTTGTGTCGTTCCTTAAATCTGAAGGTTACCCTTCTTGATCAAAATTCCACGCGCTTGTACTTAGGCTTGGCGAACGTTCCCCTAAAAATACGAGGTGTAACATCTTCCCCCCCTTAGGAACTTTTGTCCTCAAATGTCAGCTTAACTCAAGTCCTTACCCACAATTTGGGTAGAGGGTGTTAATGTGAACTCCAACAAACTTACCTTCCTTAGTTCTTTTCAGTTATCCTTTTTCTCTTATTGCTTACATATTAGAACACTTTGTTATAACTCGACTCTTTCTTCTTCCGTTCACTTCATCATACCCCTAAACCTTTACATAAGACCTTATAATTCACTTATGTCCCTCGTTAATTTATTAGAGACTTTTCAACCCTTGGAGCATTTCGTGCCTCTCAGTAACTTGCAAGCCATTCGCAGACTCTACGAATCACAAGATTTTTTTTATGTCGATAGCTTTACATAGTCCTACCGTTCCAGTCCGTATTTTGAGATCTTCAGCCTTAGGCATCACTCTTCGACTTCTTTAAAGGACTTCAACTTTAATTCCCCGTTCTTAATCTCAATCCTTGGAGTTAGCCATTAAACACAGCGCTGGAGTTTTCTCATGCCATAACTGTACATAGCTACTCTGTAATCTGACTATCATTGATTGGTACGATTTTGAATGAATTTCTGGTTTGACATACAAATCCTGAGCACTTACTTGTAACGTATCCTCAAGTATCTAATGTCATGCTCGGTTCAAACAAGACTTATCTGAGTCTTTAAATCTTTCTGGGGTGAGCTATAACCTGCGCTCCCCTGGTCTGAGTGATAGAAATAAGCAATGGATATCTCATACCATTCCTCCTGATATATGATTTATGTAGTCCCCGACTATACACGTAGTCCTGATGGGCAGGACATAGGCTAATTCCATAGGCCTGCTGGTAGTCTCCCTAACTGAATTAAACCTCTGCGGTAACATGGTCATCTATATTGGTGGTTTCTCATCTCAGAATTGGAATCCCAGTAACTTGTTATGACTTATTGCACTCCTGCTATCTAACTTCTGTTGTACTATGAAGTTTGCTATGTCTTTCCTCATAACAGTGTCAATGCATATCCTTGTTGTTCTCACTGCCTAGCATAGCTAGGGCACTAAGCCTTTCCTTTCATTAGTATCTTTCCATCATTCTATTTGTTGACCTTGTCTTAAACTTAGCCATCATTATTTAAGGGTGCGCTACAACCTCTTAGGGTACTTATATAAATAATATCGACGCTACCCAATATATCCTTTCCTATGCACATAACTATAACTAGCTTAAGAGCATGGGTTGAATGATTCTTCCTGTACCTTTTACCGTTATCCTGAGGCATGGACTATAACCTCACCATGCTGCATTAATCCTTAATTTACCTATGCTATTAATACAAATTATCCGGTACCCTTCCCTCTAATTACTCGCCGCGCTTTTTTTTCTATAGGTACTTTCAAATCTCATTTACTCGTATTTACTATACCTTCTAACATTGGTGTCTTATTCCTTTACTTGACTCCTTTCTGGTGTAGTTACCCCGAATGGTTCTATCAACTCAGGTTCTATTCCGTTTCTACTAGCAACGAAGGGGGATTTGTATGATTAGGTGGAACCTGGATCTATTAATGCATATACATCCCGGGAGAAAATCAATAAGTTACATGTAATCACATTCAGTACGCCTCCTGATCCTGCCTACTAGACAAAGCATATATGCGGTTCGAAGGGCCGCTAGAACTGGAAGCTCCGCCACGACCTCCACCACGGCCTGCTGGTGTCTGAATACCCTTCCCCATAGGGTGCATAGCTACAGAAGAAGACGAACCAGCAACCGACCCAGTAGGATGAGCCATACCACCTGGACCACCTCTATAAGGACAATCTCTCATCATATGGGCTTGATGGCCGTAAGAAAAACAAGTACCTGCAGCCAAATGACATTCCCCAATATGGGGCCTACCACACTAAGAGCACCGAGGCAAAGGTGGCCTCGACTGACTCGAACCCCTGTTCATCTGCGAACCTGAAGCCTGGAGCTCTGATCGGCTCCTGAATACCCTGTGCGATCGAATCTCATACTCGGGAACCTTAGGGGTGCACTCTGTGCTGGCTAGGAAGGATATCTAACATACTACTCAGGCTATCTGCCTCGAAACTCACCAGAATAACCCACTGATCTAGCACTCTTATGCTGGCCTCTGTTATGATCTCTATCGCGCTGACATCCCCTGTGTCGATCCTCTACCCCCTGGGCGTATGCCTGTACCCGAGCAATATCCATACCTGGCTGAAGAGCCATAGCCATAAAACCATCAACCAGATGACGACCTAGTTACATCACATAACGATACACTCTATTTGCCATATCAGCTACAATAGTCGGCGCATACCTAGCCAACAAATCAAACTCAAGGCTATACTCTCGAACTCTCCTGCCATTCTGCCTCAAATGTAAAAATCTATCAACTGTAGCCCGCCTCATTTCTGGAGGCAGGAAGTGGCTAAGGAAGGCCTCCACAAACTCATCCCATACCGCGGGAGGAGCATCCTCGCCACTAGATAACTCCCAAGATTCATACCAATTTATAGCTATATCCCGCAATCGATATGAGCCAACTCAACAGACTCAGTCTCAGAAGCCAACATTAACCTCAATGTACGTTGCATCTGTCGAATAAACTCCTATGGATCATCCTCGGACTTTGACCCAAAAACTTTGGAGGATTACAATTCAAGAAGTCACGAACCCTCAAGCTAACAGACATATCCGCATAGTCAACACCTGGTCTATGCTTGCGAGCCTGCCCTGCCACTAATCTGGTCAGCAACTGGACTGCATCTCCCATGGCCCTATTTTCTGCCCCTGGCTGAGGAGCTGGAGGCTCATGTACTAAGGCCTTGGGAGCTGGCAGTGGTGCTGCCCCCTGGACTGAAGTTGCTGCTGCTCTAAGCACCTCTGGAGGTGACGGTGCAGCAGAGCTCACTGACAGGACTACCATCTCAGGCATAGACTGGGCACGGGCCTTAGTAACTCTCCGAGTCTAACTAGTATCTTCTGCTACTGACTTGCCCTTTTGGGCAGCTGTCGCTTTCTTTGGAGGCATAGCTGAAACACAACAATTTTTTAGGGAGGGATTATCCTGATAATATAGCTCTATCGCACGATCTAGAGTAAGAAGGAAAGATAACATCCTAAATGTCCTATAGCTTCCTGTTATAGATGTGGTGCACCAAACACCGATAAACAAGACTCTACTAGACACGGTCTGTAGACACTCGGAGGATGAACTGCTCTGATACCACTTTTGTCACGACCCAAACCGATGGGCCATGACTAGTGCCCGACCTGGACATTCTTATACAAACCTGCTAGCTATAATCAGACTGATACTAGGACAATATTGAAAATTTGCAAAAACATGTTGTAATCTCATAATGCCGTATATCAAAATGAACCTGTCTCCTGAGGAGTCACAGTTAACCAAACATAACAAAATATGCAAGGTGACAAGGCTGCCACTAGATGCGAGAATATTCGGAATGAACTACATCTGTATAGCTGACCAAACCATATATACAACCCACATATGTCTACAGACGTCTAAGAGTATAACAAAGTCTATTTCAAAAGGATCTGTAAAAAAATGACTCAAGCTCCGGAAAAATGGAGCTCTCCAAGCTGCTGAGCGGAAGTTCGAAACCAGAGGATCACCAAACTGAAAATCTGCACCTGCAGGCATAAAACGCAGCCCCCGAAGAAAAGGGGTCAGTATGAATAGTGTACTGAGTATGTAAGGCATAAATAACAACATATATAGATATGAAAGGTAACATGGAGTAGGAGTGATAACCTGTACATCTTAAAATCACATGTACACAAGCACCTCCATATATATACATATATAACATAAGTACTAGTGTAGCGAAACGCGCAACCCGAACCGTAATTATTAACGTTGTGGAACGTACAACCCAATCCAAAAGTATATCATTTTGCCGCGGAACGAAGGACCCGGTCCATAATTATCATATGTTAGTGCCAAGGAACATACGACCCGATCCAAATAAGTTAGTGTCGAGGAACGTACGGCCCGATGCATATAAGTTAGTGTCGAGGAAGGTACGGCCCGATCCATATAAGTTAGTGCCGAGGAACGTACGACCCGATCCATATAAGTTAGTGCCGAGGAACGTACGACCCGATCCATATATATCATATGTACATATACATAATGTAAATAGAATGCATGAAAGCTCATATTAAGGCTACAACTCTATCGGAGTGACGTAAGGTTGGTAACCTCGGATTATATTATGGATCAACCATTATCGCTATATCTCACCTCAAAGGAACAATTCATAAGGTGAGATCAACAACAATGAACAAAACCGAGAAAATCATAAAATAGCTCAACATTCTCATATCATCGTTGAAATCATAATTTGAGACTTTTAAACATAAAATCATCATCATCGTAATCCTCATATAAACATTCTCATCTTTAATATCATAAGAAGCTTTAAGAGTCATAAACTTCTAGCTCTTGGAAACAAAGTGGTTATGGAAACATGTATGGGATCATAACATAAGAACCATGCCTTTGAAAGAAAGGAACGAGCCTTAACATACCTTGAAACTTATCTATTCGCCCAACTTCTATTTCTCAAACTTGTAATCTACAATCAAGGGAATTCATACTATTGTTAGGCTCGTTATCAAGTGCTTATCTTAAGCCTTTAAATTAACTATTCCTAGAATCTGCCGAAATTTCGGCAGCACCTCCCCTGTTTATATCCCTAGCCCGAAATTGCAATACCAACAACCAACAACAACAACAACAATACTAACATCATCAGCACCATTATCAATATCAAAATATTCCATAAAACATCCTATACGATGTTTACCCAACTTCTCAACCAACAACTTTATTATACGACCATTTAATCACTCTATCTTCGTAAATAAACCAAAGGTAATATCAATAGGAAGAGATTCAGGCATTGTTCCTATTAAAACAGCAATATCTTCAGTGTTAGCCTAGAATTCAAACCGTAGTCCACCACAAAACGATACTATAATCACAGCTACGCGCTATCCGAACCTAAACCAACACTCCGCCACCTAAAATCCACTCAATTTAGTGGTATCCTCACCCCTCAACTATTTTCTGGAATTTTCTTGGACCAAATCTGATAAAAAAGGGGGTTTTACCCCTTTATATAGGTACCCAAAGTCGATGAAACCGACTTAAAAAGTGTCCTTCGCCAACGCGAGGGACCCTCGCGAACGTGATGGTCTAGAATATTCATGGCTATCGCGAACGCGAGACCCTGTCCTGAACGCGCAGGGCAATTCTGCCAGTTCGACCAGATTTTCGTTCTTCACCCGATCGACCTCCAATCCTTTCGACACTTCTTATACATGATCTTAAACCCTCATAACCATAATATAGGTGCATACAATCTCATATATCACTTTATCCATAAATATGCTTAATACTTGTGTCGTTCCTTAAATCTGAAGGTTACCCTTCTTGATCAAAATTCCACGTGCTTGTACTTGGGCTTGGCGAACGTTCCTTTGAAAATACGAGGTGTAACAAATACGAGGCATAGCGAAATTGTTCAGGATGGTGACCTTGTTCAACTGGCGGTAATCAATGCACATCCTCATGGTCCCATCTTTCTTCTTCACAAATAATAATAGAGCACCCCAAGGGGAGACGCTCGGTCTAATGAACCCCTTGCTCAATAAAGCCTGCGATTGTTCCTTAAGTTCTCCCAACTCGGCAGGTGCCATCTAATATGGTTTGATGGAAATAGGATAAGTACTCGGGTCCACGTCGACACAGAAATCAATGTCACGATCGGGTGGCATACCCGGTAAATTTGACGAAAACACCTCCGCGAACTCGCTCACAATAGGAATAGACTCAAGGGGTGAAGATGCAACAGTCGTATCACGAATATGCGCTAAATACGCTAAACACCTCTTACTTACTAACTTCTTCACCTGAAGGAAGGAAATAAACTTCTTCGGAGTGGGACTAAGAGTACCTCTCCACTCAAGCCTAGGGATGCCCGGCATGCCTAAAGTGACTGCCTTGGCGTGACAGTCTAAGATCGCGTGATAAGGAGAAAGCCAAGACATACCCATTATAATATCAAAGTCCAGCATATTCAGAATCATCAAATCTACCCAAGTGTCATACCCCATAAAACTAACTAAACAAGATCGGTAAACTCGATCAACAACCACAGAATCTCTGACTATAGTAGACACATGAAAGGTATATATATGCTATCACAGGGTAAATCCCAACCAACAGCATGAAATGCAGATACATACGAATAAGTGAATCCAAGATCAAATAACACAGATGCTGCTCTATGACAGACATAAATGGTAACTTAGATCACAGTATATGAGGCCTCTACTTTAGGCCTACCAGGAAATGAGTAACAATAGGATCCACCACACCCAGCTGGGATCCCCTTCTCGAACTCTGAGTACCACCTCTAGCAGGCTGGGATCAACCTCTAGAACCTTGGGCAATACCGCGGCCTGATTGAACACCGCCTCTCTGAGAAGTCCCTCCTCGACCACCGGATAATACAGAAGTCCTCGGCGGCTGATAATCTCGCCTAGGTCGGGACATTTCTTGGCAATATGCCCAACCTCCCCACAAGACAAATAGGTAAGAGGAGTCGAATGCTGAAACACGGAAACTGAAGACCCGGATGAAGGAGTCCTATCCACTGGTCGAGAGAACGAGCTCTCAGGAGCTTTCTGTCTAGGTGGCTCACTAGAGGAAGCCGGTAATGTTAAATATACGGGACGATCGGAATAGGGCTAAGGGGACCTCGAAAAATGACCGGCGCCCCTCGTACCAGAACCCCTAAATCTGTCAGGCTGACATGGCCTCTTGTCACCACCACTGAAAGCACGGGCCTTGGCGCCCTCAACCATCGAAGCATGCTCAATAATGGACTGGAAGGAAGCCCCCATAGACTCCATCTAGCAGCAAGAAATCTGTAGAGAGCCCACTAGTCCTCCAACAAAGAGTTTGATACTATCAACTCGGTAGGAATCAACGGAGTAGAGTATCGGGCCAAATAGAGAAAACGGATCACATAACACTCCAAGGACATGCCCCTCTGCTCAAGGTGTAGAAACTGCTCTCTACGAGCCTCTCTTAATGACTGGAGCACATACATCTCAAGGAAGGCCCGGTAGAACTGAGTCCAAGTCAACAGAGCAAAACCCTCATGTCTGCACAACACGAAAAAACTCCACCACGTCTTTGCGTCACCGCAAAACTGGTAGGACACATAATCAACGCTGTTGGTCTCCACTATCCCCATACGGTGCAGCAACTCATGCATATCAAGAACAAACTAATAGGCATCCTCAGACGAAGTACAAGAGAACCTCGGCGACTATAACTTCCTGAACCTCTCCACCAGATCCTGATCAGCGGCAGTCATAACAGCACCGTCCATGGGCCTAATTTTCTCCCAGTAATGGGTATAGCATCAATACAGGGAGCCATAGCTGCGGCGGAATATGCTACCCACGTGGGTCCCTGCTCCGGGTTCCGTGCCCCAACCCTAATCTGTGAACCCCCGCCGGGAGTAGTAACACCGGCGGCCGCCTGCTGGGCATCATGATGAAGTAGGACCCTGGCTATGGTGTCATGTACGGCCTGGTCAGAAATAACCTCAAGCTGTGTCCGTGCTGGGGTCACACCATCCCCTACAGTCTGGTCTCTACTCGGCTGGTACTCGGGCTCGGGGGATGGAGACCTCTCACGTCGCTGGCCTATCGTCGGAGCTCTACCCCTAGCTGGGGCAGCCCCACGGCCTCTCACTCTGTCGCGTCCTCTGACTGTAAAGCGCCCTCGGGTGCCAGCCGTAGCTGCGGGCTCCAGCACCTAACCTCGGGCCGCAGTAGCTCGAGTCCTCACCATCTGTGAGAGAAGTAAGAGTCAGATACCAATTTAGCCTTTCCATATACCAATTTGAATAAAGTAGCACGATGGACAGAAAGAAAATGAGATTTCCTAAATGTCCCATAGCCTCCCGCAGATAAGTACGGAGCTCATCGTACCGATCCATGAGACTCTACTAGACACACTCTTGTATTAAAGACCAGGTAACCTAGGGCTCTGATACTAACTTTTCACGACCCATTTTAGCCTAGGTCATGCGGGCACGTACCATTCCCCGCTCGGTAGGCGAACCCTTAACTCAACGGTCACAATCAATAAATATAATAAATAGAGGAAGAAGTAAATGACGTAAGTCTCGCAATATAGCATAATATAGAAAAGTGCGAAAGTAAATGAATCCACCCCACTATCTGGTCTGGTCATACAAGAGCATCTAAATTCGAATAACTCTGGTCTGAATAATAATACATAAAGTGTCTCAAATCATGTCTCGAAAGGAAAGTAAGCCATAGCAATAGAGGAGTCTTCGCGTTCAGCGGATGCCATGCTCACCCCGGGAAAACTCAAGTTTAAGCTGAGGAGTTGATCAGCCACGAGTCAGAGAAGTAGATCCGGCCTGATACTCTGCATTCATAAAAGAATACAGCAAGTGCAGGTCAGTACAAATGTCACGACCCAACTAGGGCCGTAACGAGTACTCGATACTTGTACCGAGCACCCCCCCTAACTCGTATCTCATTATTATTACTAAGTGGGCCGTATGAACATCACCGTACTTTTTTTTCTGCTTAACATTAACATTAGTAGCATAATTATAAACATATGCTAGCAAACTTTACTAGAACATTACACAGCGACGAGGACCATCAAAAGTACAAAACATCTAACTGTACATATCTGTCTACGAGCCTCTAAACATAGTACACATATACATAGGAAGGGCCGAGTACTGCCGAGCCCGAACATATATACACAAAATAGTACCAAGGAACTGAGGCTCCGGAACAACTGGAGCGCTGCTACAATACTGCTGATGAAGCTCCTAGGAGTCAAGTCTGTCTACCTGCTGACCTGCGCGGCATGGAACGCAGCGTCCACAAGAAAGGACGTCAGTACGAATAGTGTACCGAGTATGTAAGGCATGGAAGATAATACAAACAGAAACATAAGGTATGATTAACAATATCATGGGATCATAGGACATATAGTGATACAAGAAAGTAACCTGTACATAGGAATACCCTTTTCAGGCCGGATACCATGCATGCTTGTCTTTCCCTTTTTTTTAAAAAAACATTTCTTTTTCATAGGCATAGAAAATAGAACTTATATCATGTCATGTCTTATCATATCATGTCATATCGTATCATATCATATGAGATCAGGTCATATCATATCATGTCATATCATATCAGGTCATAGCATAGCACCGAACAATGTCGGCTCGCCCACATAGCACCGAAATACATCGGCTCGCCCATATATCCCGCTTCCGGGCATCCCGCGTCCGGGCATCCCGCGTCCGGGATGATAAGCCAGCTGACCAGGTGGCAATGAAACATGTTTCCCTTCCCATCCCCCATATATCCCATTCCCCCACCCCATGTACATATACATATCTCATATACATATATCATATAAGCATGCAGGAGAGCCCAAGGAAAATCATGTATCCATCGGAGTGACGTAAGGTCAGGTAACCTCCGATTACATTATGGAACAACCGTGATCGCTTCGCCTCGCCTTGAAGGAACGAGTATTTTAAGGCGAGACTATCAACACGGAATAGCATCAGAAGTAAACATAGTATGAAACCAGGGGCATCATAGACATCAATTCAAGTTTTGAAATCTTTAGAAAATAGTGTCATGACCAAGGAATAGAATTAAATATCAAGAACTAGTTGGACACTTTCATACTCATATTGAATCCTTAGCTTACGACTCTTAGTCATGGAATCATTTTTGTCATACTTATCATAGACGTATTCTCTTCCTTAGCATCATCGTTATCATAGTCATCATAGACATATTTCCATTAGAATGGTACAGTACTTGTCGTTTGATAATCGGGATAAGGATCAAAAGTCTCCTTTGGATTCTGCTTCAAAATAAGTCAAGCGAAACAATAAGGAAAATCCGGGAACAATAGGCCCACCTCGGGCCGAATGAGGTAGCGTGCACAATTTGCATATGTTACATGTCATGGAGTTACTTGTGAGGGTTTTAAGGTAGTCGGGTCCTATTTATGCAAGTTCTAGAGGTTTAGGAAGTTTTTCCAACATTTCACACAATTTTTAATTCAATTCTTCTGATTGAAAAAGGGGTAACTTTAGGTGCGGATTCCGGAGAATAGAGTTGTCCCCGAGGTTCATATCCAACATATTACGTCTAAGACATGCCATAGAAGGAAGAGTAAAGCCTTACATACCTCTTTCCGCTCCTTATGCTATTCCAAATTCAAGTTGCAAATCTGCCGAAATCTACAAATTGGTCACATTTACCAAACTTTGATTAGAGCATTTAGAATTGAATTCTTAAAGTGACACTTGGCTACCGAAATTTCGGCAGCATTTCCCCTATAAATACAACATCCTCAAAATTCAACTTAGCCAATTTTTAATCAACCACAATCCGAAAATTCAACCCGGCCAAACTATCAACATAATGTCAACAACCATACTGAAAATTTCCATATTCAATCCAAGATACATTATGATAACTCAATCAATATACTACTTCCTTCAAAACCTTCCAACTCCAATAAAAACAATAACAACCTTATAATATATGTTCCAACAATACCATACTAATATCATTGTCTTCCATACATGTAAGAACATAGTATTCAATTTACATAAACTTCAACCACAAGTCTCCAATTTCCATAATTTCTCTAAGATCATTAAGCTTTTTATTAGCAATATAGAATCCACATAACAACAACCAATACACTAAATAAAATTAACTCATTTTCCTCCACACCACACCACAACTGCACGGCCAACATCATGCATACACAACTACAACCTCTCCAAAATCATTCAACTTCCATTATCAACATAGCATCCGCAACAATAACAACCAAACACTAGATAGAATAATTAAAACATGATTCATACAAACACATAGGCATGCACGGCCACACACCTATATTCTTGTTTTTATTTATGCCAAACAAAATAAAAATAAGGCCTTGCTTGTTGTCTTCCCGCGATTATCTTAAATTATCCGATTGCACAAAAATGCGGGATATAACATCCTCCCCCCCTTTATAACATTCGTCCTCGAATGTTAAACTGGCCTCATAGTGTATTATAATACTTCGGGGAGGTCTCCTTCGTAGATATCCCACATGTCGCTTAACGTATCCATTTTAGGAGCTTAGGTTGCCGTTATGTCGTAGGTCAATTGACTTAGCTCTGAACGTTGGCCCTGCATTAATAAGTCCCCTTTATTGGATCTTGAATCGTCATAGTCCATTTTAGGTCTAACATGTTCTCCCCCCCCCCCCCCCCCCCTTTATTAAGAGGGTCTACGCACGCCTATGCCCTTTAAATAATCGTCGCCTTCTGCGATCTTGTACAATTGTAATTCCTTCTTCGTGGAGTCTGCCGCGTCTATCCCCTCGCTAGATATGTTCCCGTATATCACCGCATTAGGGCCTTCTAGCCTTAACTAGTGTGGGTTCGGCATCGGTCTTACCCGGTGACATCCGTACTTATCCTTCATCGCGTCTTTTGAATTTTATTCGGCTAGCATATTCTATGTATCGCGACACTGTTTGTTAGTGTTCTACAGTCACAGATAAGATGTCAAGTACATATATACATTTCCACCATTATTTTACTTACAAACACTTCCAAAAGCTAATCAAACTTTCTTTAGTCCTAAAGCTCTGTCATGCTTTCTCCCCTTCTGCTAGTCTAGTCCGTTTCAGCCTACACGACTTCTATAGAGTTTCTAACCACTTCACACACTCTAATTTACTTTAGGCTACCTAATTTCACATTCGTCTCTTGTTCCCACATTTACGAAATTTTCAGCATATTTCCCAGGGGGTCACCCATCCTCCCACCTTAGCACGCTTAACCTCGAAACTTTGGCGCATTTAAATGCGTGAATGCTGGTATAATTATATCGACTGCCCCGCACGACCTTTGTCACATAATTTAAGGTAAGTCGGGGTTCTAACAACTTCCCAAAACGTCCTCACAGCGGGTCCCACTCCTATCTTCACTTTCCTGACCATACAATTACCATATTGCCTTTGTTTAAATCTTCACTATTTGTTCCCATCCATACATATGATTATCTTTTATCCAAGGTTTCTAAATTCGCACTGGTGGCGGAGACATCTCAATCGCCATTACTCACAACCGCTAAGTCTTTGGCCCCTTTTTGAATTTCTGTCTGCCGTCACTAATTAGCATTTTGCAAAGATTACGTATACATAGAAAATTTCAAAGAAAATCTCATATACCTGTAGCCGATCAATCTCGAGCCTGGTCCGGGGAGCTGCCATGTGAAGTATGCTCCTCATCCTCGTCTGTCTGCTCTCTGCTCGTTTGACTCTCGTCATTTCTCGCATCCGAATCGGAAGAGTATAGATAACCAGGCGATTCCTGGTTCACTGATGACCAGGACAAAGGACAGGAGTAGTCCGTAGCACTCTCCGAGGTGGCCTGACTGACATAGTGCTCCATCATAGGAGCAGCTGGTATGTCCCCGGAAATCTCCTCCTCCGGTGTCCCAGAAGAATGCTCCGATGGGTCTGTGTCATGACTATCCTCCTCCCTGGAGGTAAGAAACTCTGGAGGAATCGTCGCCGGATCCTCCGAGGGATCCGTATCACAGCTACCCTCCGCGGGATCCTCTACTCTAGGGGTCAGAAACTCTGGAGGAATTGTTGGTGGGTCCTCCGACGGATCTGTATCATAGCTGTCCTCCGTGGGATCCTCTGCTCTGGGGGTCAGGAACTCTGGAGGAATTGTGGCTGGGTCCTCCGACGGATCTGTCTCAATCGAATAGCCGAGGCTCCCCTTACTCGGCTCTGGAGATACTCTAGGGGCCTTCTTGGTGCCCCCACTATCTGAAGCTGCTCTCGTCATCGACATTACTGAAACCATAACATAGGATTAGGAAAAGAATAAGGGAGCCTAGTAGCATAGCTCTATCGCACGATCTAGAAGACAAAGAAGGTCATATTTCCTAAATGCCCTGCAGCCTCCTGTCTATAAGTGTGGCACGCTACACACCCATAAACAGGACTCTACTGGACATGGCTCGTAGACAAACCCCTAGGACCAAACTGCTCGGATACCACTTCTGTCACGACCCAACTAGGGCCGTGACGAGTACTCGATACTTGTACCGAGCACCCCCCCCCCCCCCCCCTTAACTTGTATCTCATTATTATTACTAAGTGGGTCGTATGAACATCACCGTACTTTTTTTTTCTGCTTAACATTAACATTAGTAGCATAATTATAAACATAGGCTAGCAAACTTTACTAGCACATTACACAGCGACGAGGACCATCAAAAGTACAAAACATCTAACTGTACATATCTGTCTACGAGCCTCTAAACATAGTACACATATACATAGGAAGGGCCGAGTACTGCCGTGCCCGAACATATATACACAAAATAGTACCAAGGAACTGAGGCTCCGGAACAACTGGAGCGCTGCTACAATACTGCTGATGAAGCTCCTAGGAGTCAAGTCTGTCTACCTGCTGACCTGCGCGGCATGGAACGCAGCGTCCGCAAGAAGGGACGTCAGTACGAATAGTGTACCGAGTATGTAAGGCATGGAAGATAATACAAACAGAAACATAAGGTATGATTAACAATATCATGGGATCATAGGACATATAGTGATACAAGAAAGTAACCTGTACATAGGAATACCCTTTTCAGGCCGGATACCATGCATGCTTGTCTTTCCCTTTTTTTAAAAAAAATATTTTTTTTTCATAGGCATAGAAAATAGAACTTATATCATGTCATGTCTTATCATATCATGTCATATCGTGTCATATCATATGAGATCAGGTCATATCATATCATGTCATATCATATCAGGTCATAGCATATCACCGAACAATGTCGGCTCGCCCACATAGCACCGAAATACATCGGCTCGCCCATATATCCCGCGTCCGGGCATCCCGCGTCCGGGATGATAAGCCAGCTGACCAGGTGGCAATGAAACATGTTTCCCTTCCCATCCCCCATATATCCCATTCCCCCACCCCATGTACATATACATATCTCATATACATATATCATATAAGCATGCAGGAGAGCCCAAGGAAAATCATGTATCCATCGGAGTGACGTAAGGTCAGGTAACCTCCGATTACATTATGGAACAACCGTGATCGCTTCGTCTCGCCTTGAAGGAACGAGTATTTTAAGGCGAGACTATCAACACGGAATAGCATCAAAAGTAAACATAGTATGAAACCAGGGGCATCATAGACATCAATTCATGGTTTGAAATCTTTAGAAAATAGTGTCATGACCAAGGAATAGAATTAAATATCAAGAACTAGTTGGACACTTTCATACTCATATTGAATCCTTAGCTTACGACTCTTAGTCATGGAATCATTCTTGTCATACTTATCATAGACGTATTCTCTTCCTTAGCATCATCGTTATCATAGTCATCATAGACATATTTCCATTAGAATGGTACAGTACTTGTCGTTTGATAATCGGGATAAGGATCAAAAGTCTCCTTTGGATTCTGCTTCAAAATAAGTCAAGCGAAACAATAAGGAAAATCCGGGAACAATGGGCCCACCTCGGGCCGAATGAGGTAGCGTACACAATTTGCATATGTTACATGTCACGGAGTTACTTGTGAGGGTTTTAAGGTAGTCGGGTCCTATTTATGCAAGTTCTAGAGGTTTAGGAAGTTTTTCCAACATTTCACACAATTTTTAATTCAATTCTTCTGAATGAAAAAGGGGTAACTTTAGGTGCGGATTCCGGAGAATAGAGTTGTCCGCGAGGTTCATATCCAACATATTACGTCTAAGACATGCCATAGAAGGAAGAGTAAAGCCTTACATACCTCTTTCCGCTCCTTATGCTATTCCAAATTCAAGTTGCAAATCTGCCGAAATCTACAAATTGATCACATTTACCAAACTTTGATTAGAGCATTTAGAATTGAATTCTTAAAGTGACACTTGGCTACCGAAATTTCGGCAGCATTTCCCCTATAAATACAACATCCTCAAAATTCAACTTAGCCAATTTTTAATCAACCACAATCCGGAAATTCAACCCGGCCAAACTATCAACATAATGGCAACAACCATACTGAAAATTTACATATTCAATCCAAGATACATTATGATAACTCAATCAATATACTACTTCCTTCAAAACCTTCCAACTCCAATAAAAACAATAACAACCTTATAATATATGTTCCAACAATACCATACTAATATCATTGTCTTCCATACATGTAAGAACATAGTATTCAATTTACATAAACTTCAACCACAAGTCTCAAATTTCCATAATTTCTCTAAGATCATTAAGCTTTTTATTAGCAATATAGAATCCACATAACAACAACCAATACACTAAATAAAATTAACTCATTTTCCTCCACACCACACCACAACTGCACGGCCAACATCATGCATACACAACTACAACCTCTCCTAAATCATTCAACTTCCATTATCAACATAGCATCCACAACAATAACAACCAAACACTAGATAGAATAATTAAAACATGATTCATACACACACATAGGCATGCACGGCCACACACCTATATTCTTGTTCTTCATGAATTTCACTCATTTTTACACACTACAACATGCACAACATCCATAACATATAAGAAAAGGATGAATCCTTACCTTCTTCCTTGATTCTCCAACTTGCTTGAATTTCTAACTTATGAATTTGTGTTTTTCTTGCTTCAATAACAACTCTACTTTGTTAAGGACCCTCCACTTGGTAGAAAATGATTTTTGAAGGAATATTTATCAATTTTCTTGTTGATTTTTGCACTTGGCCGAAATGGCCCTCTAGGTTTTTCTCCTCCTTTCCTTGTTCTTCCACTTCTTGAAACTTCTAGAGAATTATATGAATTTATGAAGACTTGGTCTTCTTTTAAATTATTCATTAACCTTTGATGTGGGCTTAAGCCCACGCCAATTTGGATTGCCAACTTGGCCCAAACTCAAGTCCACACATTTTGTTTTTTCTACAATTCATGAAAAAAAAATCCAATTTCCAAATTCGCCCTTCGTCTTCCTCCATATTTCCACGAGTCATATTGCGAATATTTCCCTTTATACCCTTGACCTTCCTTAATATTCCCACTTCAAAATTTTCATAAACAACTCATATGCCAAACAAAATAAAAATAAGGCCTTGCTTGTTGTCTTCCCGCGATTACCTTAAATTATCCGATTGCACAAAAATTCGGGATATAACAACAAACAACAGTACTGGTAGGCATCATAGGCCTAATAAGCATAGTTAGCACAATTCAGAGAATAACACAGATAAACAAGTAGAACAATCAAGCATGAAACAATATACTCGTAACTGAGTATCCATCAACACCAGTGTAAGTATCTAACCCCAATATAATAAGTCTGAGTATATCAATTCCTGGAACAATCAACACCATAGAATCAACAACACAATCCACCACAATATAGTCATCACGACATCTCACTTAAGTCATAATGCAATGCAATAATAGTATGAATGTGATGCCATGCCATGCTATGCAAATGAGATGTACACGTGTACTCCAGACGGAAATATCGACGTCTCAGCAGCACAACCTAGTGTGACTCGCAAAGTCTGAGTGCCACCCGTCCCGGATCTTTGCCAAACAGACAGACGGGACCCTGGCTAATTGCTCATAGGGGGAGTCTCACCGGCACGACTCTGGAGGACCCGCGAAGCCCATGCACTACAATCGAATCCGGGATAACATCGAAAATGGCCATGCACAACGATGCCTGAATATAGCCATCAGATATCGGCCTCCTCACAATCACTTAAAAGAGTTGTCAAATATCAGTTTCACAAATCAACGATTCCGAAATTGAACCTCGGACATCGGCCTCCTCACAATCACTCAAGTAAAAGAGTTTAGCAAGTATCAGTTTCATATAAACAACGATTCTGAAATATATCTTTAGACATCGGTCTTTTTCACAATCACTCAAGTAAAAGAGTTTATCAAATACTAGTTTCGCTCAATCAACGATACCGGATCATCACCGGATATCGGCCATGCATGATAATATGAGAGAATGTGTGCAGTGCATATGTCAATCATCAACAAATAAGCTCAATATCACAAGTACCTAAATGGGGTATGCCAACAATATATCACATCACAATACTAACAGTGGGTATGACAACATATATCAATAACTCAAGTACCAACAGTGGGTACGCCAATATTTTATCATAGTATAAATACCAACAAGGGTATGCCAATCCTATCCCCAATTAGGACAACAAGCGACATTCGTTATCTACCAACTGCACAAGGCATCAAGCCACCACCATTAAACTATCAAACACATATAACGGTGTGGCTAGTCCCAGCGCATATCAGGGTCCAACCTAAGGCAATATCCATCCCAACTTCACACCTGAAGGTTCACATGCTGCCTCTGACATCATAATCTAAATATGTGATTCACTATACTAAGTATCACCAAAGGCAAACCATAACCTACCTGGACTGTCGAACTGCAACACCAACAGGTCTCTCTATCGCCTTGCCCGTCCTCTGAAGCTCAGAACCAAAGTAGTCTAAGAATAATTAAATTCTAAATTAGAAATCATGAATAATGATACTAATATTGCTATGATATCAATTAGGCCCAATTTAACCCTATAAATTGGGGAAATGGGCCCACAAGGGCGAAACTGGAAATTCACGAGTAAAATGCCAAATTGAATCCTAGGTAATCATAACCCAATCATTTAATGTTGCTTTAGCTCATGAACTATCCTCAAATCTGATTTCTAGCAAAACCCCCCAAATTGGGTATGAACCCTAATTCCCCAAATCGGAAATTCAACATTAAAAGAGGAAGATATGGGGTTACTAAGCTTAGATTCGTCACAATTTAGTATTAGCATCATAATTTTTTTCAATTATAACCCTAGGGAGAAGTCTCCCAAAACCCTTCTTCAAATTCTACTTCTAAGGCATTGAAAAGGGAAAGGATGATTCAAAGACGATAATGATTAAAGAAAAGTAAGTGATTAGACAAAGCTTTACCTCCAAGAAATTCCTCAATTTATCCTCAAGAACAGCCTCCCCAAGCTCCAATATCTAGTTATGACATAATGAAGGACTAGGTCTTATTTGAAATTCCCCTACCCGTGACTGCCACGGCGAGGGTATTGCCGCTATAGCGGTGCCGCTGCAGCGTCGGGGACGCCGCTATAGTGGTGAAGGCCCCTTTACTTATGACCACCCCAGCAGCCACTACATCGCCATAGCGGCATCGCTGGGGCAGCTCTGGTGCCGCCGTTGCGGGCACCACACACCACAAATGCCTAATTTTTCTAAGTCTTCCATCGAATTTTTGGGTTATTCCCGAGGCCATCTGCTCATAATCTGACCACCTAAATCCATGCAAAAATACACTACAAATGTACTCATAGTCTCAAAATTTCCAACGGAGGTCATTTTGACCGAGTCAATCACCGGTGCCTACCTCTTATTTCCTATCTAAAGTCTCGAAATGCACCAAAATGCATTGGGAACCGAACCAATCATACATAAAAGTTCTAAACAATCATCCGGACCTCTTGGAGTGACGAAACTCCGGAAAAGGTCTGTTTGCCCAAATGTCAACCTCGGGTCAAAATGAATCAATAAACGCTCGGAAATGGCGAAATTGCCAAAAGGACTATAACTACCAAACGGGTCGTTACAGTATGAGATACCATGATAAATATGAATGTCACATGCTCTGCAACAAGAAATCAATGCATACAGTAAAGGACTATACCTTTAGTCATGATAAGTATGCATGAGATATAAGATAAGCATGGATATGGCATGCATCACAATTAGAAGCAGGAATACACATAAGATTCCCCTTTTCAAGCTCTCATATTCACAAAGGTTCCACCTTTAGCTTCGTATACACAATGAAGGTCTGTCTCAAGATATCATCATCACTCCGTCCAAAAACTTTTCCCTGGGACCCCCATATGTATACTAAAATATATACAAAGCATGAGATACCTAATGAAGCATGATTATGACATGCACAATAACAAGAAGTCAATAAATACAGTAAAATATCTCATCTTTATTCATTATAAGCTGTAAAGGCCTATCTTTAGACGATTACACAATAAAGTCAAAATCTTAGCTTCTTTTCCAATTTTCGACGAGCATTTAGGAGTGATGAGTACCACACATACCAAATAAGATTAGACATACAATCAAAGAGACAGAAAATACGGGCCTCATACCCCACTCACAGATCCATAGGATCCTACTATCTACCAGCTAGTGCCCAAAACATGACAATCTGACCAACTATACAATTTAAATTTCACAAGTTCTCATAACATGTCACTGGTACCTGATACAAGTGTTCGTCACCTTAAGAGTGTCGGGACACCCTTATTATCCCCGTTGCACCCTCTTATTTAGTCCAATTTATCAAGCACGACACTTAAGTTACAGTTTCCAGTCTCAACATGCTTGGTAAGAAGTCTAGCCAAATCACAGCATAGCCTTGCCCTTTCATAGAGCTTCCGAACTATCAAATCCGCTCAAATACAGATTAAGCGTAAGATTACGAGACAAACGATGCCCATATTACCTTATAGAAGATTTGGGTAAAAAACGTCAACCCATAGACCCCGTTGCAAACCCCAAAGGTCAATTTCGTAATTTTAATAGGAAATGATTTCAATATGATCTATTTAGTATTCTAGGAAGTCGTACGAATCCATTGATACCTATAATGGCATTCTTTAATTCAAACCCAAATTAAGCCCTAAAATTAGGATTCCGAGCCACAAAGGGCAAAATAAGAAATTCGTCCAAAATCAGTTTACCCAAGATTTATAGAGTCCATTACTCAAAATTCACCCAAAAGTATCATCACTTTCATGCTCAATTGAAAGAATCTTAGTCTCTTAAGTTAGGATTCCAAAACCCACAATCCCCCTTCCTAAATCATGATTTCTAGCATGAATTTCTCTAATATTAGATGATATAATCATAAAAGAGTGATTAGGAACTTACCCACTTGAAGAACCTTGAAGAATCTCTCAAAAATCACCCTTATCCGAGCTCACAAACTCCAAATATGTGAATGAAATATCTAAGGTTTGAAATAGGATTTTAACAGGGTTCTACCTTGCGATTTCCGCTTCAGCGGACGATTCCTCGTGCCTGCAAGTCTGCTCTTACAGAAAATCCACTGCAGGGGCGAAGTCACTAAATGATTTCGGAGGTGCACGCCTATGGACCAATTCACTCAAGAGCGACTCCGGTTCTGCGAATGTATTTTCGTAAGAGCGAGACCCAACAACCTTCCACAAATCTCGTGCTTGCGGGCCTCCTTTCGCAGGAGCAATCCTGTAGGGGTGGACAAAGGCTCGCAGGAGCGAGTAAACCAGAACCAGCAGAAATTTAGTTTTTGACTCAACCACCCTTAATCTCGAGACTCACCCGGAACCTCCCGAATACAAACTAGATAATCAACCCCACATAAAAACACTCTACAAACTCACCCGCGCCCTCGAAATTTCAAAAAGAGATTCGGTCAACCCCTAAAGCCCAAAAACCAACTTTCTAACCAAAAGACCAAAATGCCCCCCGAGACCTTTGGGAATCGAACCAACCACTCAACTGACCTATAATCGACATTCCAGAACTAGTAGAACCGATGGAATCGGCAAATAGACTCATTTACCCCTGATGTTGACTTTAGTCAACCCAACACTTATGAACTTTGAAAAATCTCATTTTCTTACTCAAATCACATCCGATGGCCTTGGGAATCACGCCACCTATCCCCATAAGTTAAATGTATCATAATGAAGCTAGGGGAAAGGACAAAAGGGGTAAAATGGTTAAAAGTGCTAAAACGACCTAACGGATCATTACATCATCCACCACTTAAACACATGTCCGTCCTCGAACATGAAATTAAAAAGGATATACAAGAATTACCGAAAAGTTAGGGATATCTAATCCACATATCCGTCTACCCAAAATAGAAACCGACCCTTCCTCAAAAGTCAGATTCTGATCAAGCAACACCGAAATCCACTGAATCACACGAGAACCATCCGAATGGTACTTCTAGGATAGGGAATTATGAAACATAGGGTGAACACCTGACAACATCGAGGAAAAGCAAAACTCATAGGTTACCTTACCAATAAGCTGACAAATCTCAAGAAGACCAATGCACTTAGGGCTCAACTTGCCGTTCTTCCCAAACCTCATCACCCCCTTCAAGAGTGACCCCTTCAACAAACCCAGCTCAATATCCATAAACCCCAATTCACGAAGCTTCCGATCTGCATAACTCTTTTGTCTACATCTGAGCGATGAGAAATCTCCCTTGAAATGTCTTAACTCTATCCAAAAAAAAATCTCGTAACAAGTCCGTACCACAAGGTCTAACCTCAAATGCATCGAGCCAACCAACCGAGGATGGACATCTCCTACCTACAGAACCTCAGATGATGATAATCGTTGTAAGCAAATGCCGAAAAAGGCAAAAACTTATCCCAATCACCACCAAATCAATCACGCAGGTCTGTAACATATCCACAAGGGCCCGCTCAGATGAATCATCCAATTGAGGGTGGAATTCTATACTAAGCTCCACTTGAGAACCCAACTCATTCCGCATAGGACACCAAAAATTAGGAGTAAGTCTGATGTCCCACGAATGAACGTGTGGGCTCACCAAATCAGCAGCAACAATAACTCCTTCCTATGTGCCTGAAGTATCAAGAACCAGCTCTTCTCCATTACCTAACATACCATCAAAAACAACAATGGTATGCCTAAGTACTTCGTACTCAATGAGTGTCTCAGGGACAACAAGTAATATGAAAATAAATTATAATAATACATAAAGAAATCAGTCCAGAAAAGATAGTATAAAAACAGTTATTCCACTTTGTGATGCTTAATATCATTTGTTAAACAGTTTACAAGCCATTTCAAAATCCCAGTTTCCATTATGCTTTAAATCGATCAGGCATAAATACCAGTTCCACAATAAAGATGGATATCACAATCGCCCACATAGGCCCAACTCAATATCAACAACACTGTGCAATACAATAGAATATGGATTCACGGTGGCTACTCTTCCTTCCGAATAGCAAGGCAATTAATACACCCCAGGTAGCGAACCCGGAAGTGGCCATTCTTCCCCCCGAATGGGAAGGAAATTAATACACTAGGATCCATAGTGGCTACTATTCCTCCCGAATAGCAAGGCAAACACAATAACAAGGTCCATGGCATAGAAGCCGATTCACAATTTATCTCAAAGTCTTCACCCCATCAATAACATTAAAGTTCATTATGCCATATCGAAAGAATAAGTCATTCCAATCAATGTTTTGAAAACGTATAACTCCTTTACAAAATATTTCCATGCCTCAATTCATCAATAAAAATGTCATTACCAACTCTTAACCACCATTATTGTTATAGCCCGTATTTTGTACATTCGGATATTTCAAGGTAGTCGTGGTAAGTTAAGGGCAAGACTATTTTCAAAAATTATTTTAATGTACAAGTTGTTCATTAGTATGGAAATATTGAGAAAGGATAAGGGTAAAAAGGGAAATTCACAAGATGGTTCATGGTAATATTGTGGAAGGCTAGGGGCAAAATGGAAATTTCACAAAAAGTTCAAGAAAGTTCATGAAAGGGCCATGTGGCCGTCCAAGTGGGGTGGGCTTTGGCCCATATGGATGTATAATATATGTATATATAGATGACTTATTATTCATATTTATCATCACCTTCACACTTAGAAAATTCAAGAAGCTTGGAGAAGAAGAAAAAGAAAGAAAAAGAGAAAGGGCCATTCGGCCATCGCTCCAAAAAAATTCATGCCATGGAAAATTGATCAAAAAATATTTTCTTCTAGTAATTCAACCAAGTGGAACGTCCCTAACAACATGGAGGATTTGTTGGAGTAAGCAAAGCATTCATTTGGGCAACTCATAAGCCCTAGCCGAGTGGAGAAGTCAAAGAATAAAGGTAAGGTTTAATTTTATCCTTCATGTGTAACGGATGATTTGTGCATGTTGTAGTATGTGGAAATGGCTGAAATTCATGAAATATGTATATATAGGTCATGGCCGAATAAGGGTATGTTGCTAAGATAAGATGAATTGATTTTTATTTAGTAGTTTGATTGTTGTTGTTGCGGATTCCATAATAAAAATGAAGGTTGGGTGGTTTGAAATGAAGTTGTAATTGTTGTGGGATTGTTGAAGAAGTTAATTTGACATTAGTATGGTTTCTCATAATTATGAGAATGAAGTTGTTAATGTATAGATTGTTGGTGTAGTTTATGAATTTGGAAGGAAAGGAAATGTGTTGTTATTGTTCTTGTTGAATTCGGAAGGTTTCAGGTGAAGTGGTATGTTGGTTGGGTTGTTTTGAATATTAGGTAAATTGTTTAAAGCGTTCTTGAATCATGTTAGAATGATATCGGATTAACACTTGAATGTGAGATCATTGGTGTTAGCTTGACTATATGTGATTAAATTGAATATAAATGAAATGTCGTTGAATTGTGTGACAGGGGTTGTTAACGTTAGAATATATTTTGGATTGATTGTTGAAGTTGTTAGTATGATCTTTGGTATTGTTGTTAATAATTAGGCCGAGTTGAATTCTCGGATTGTTGTTGATAATTTGGCCGAGTTGGATTCTCGGGGAAGGTTGTATTTACAGGGGAAATGCTGACGAAATTTCGGTAGATTATAAATGAATTTATTTTAAAGACTAAGACAAGTGTGTGACGATGTGTTTGATGATTGTGTAAATCTTCTTGCATGTAGACTAGCGATAGCGAGCTTGGACAATTAAGCGTAGCTAATAGGACGTGGAGCAGGTATGTAAGGCTTACCCTTTCTTCCTTTTGGCATGATCCTTGTGAAACAAACGGACAATGTATACGTATGATTTCAAAGAAACTCATATTCTTAGAGCCACTAGGATGGCTAATGTTCTTGACTTCTGAGAACTGTTTTCCTAAGCTTTGATACATGTGTATGGTTTCGAAAGTTCTATTTTGATTTGATCCATAGCGATATTTGAAAGGTACTTGATATGATTATTGCTTTGATTTTCCAAAGATAGCTTCTGAAGCGTTCGTAGAGGTTTCTGTACTAAAATGTTCATAACTTTCTTATACTAACTCGGATTGACCCGAAACGTGTTTGTGATCCCTCAAGTGTCGTTTTGTGTGCTTATCCATCGAGTCTTAAAATTGATTTATGTGCATATATAGTTTCTCACTACTCTGCTCGTGCATGCCTCAATGTATCCTTCACTGCGTCCCGGGCCAGGGCATGTTCTCGTGCGCACTCCACTGCATTGTTTACCGCGTCCCTCATTAAAAGGCCGGGGCATGTTATACCGCGTCCCTCATTAGAGGGCCGGGGCAGGTTATATATGTGATGATATGATGATATGGGGGTGGTGGCCAGGATGGCATATGACGATCCTATTTACCGCGTCCCTCACTAGAGAGCCGGGGCACGTTACATGCATGCATAATGATTATATGATTTTACTCACCGCGTCCCTCACTAGAGGGCCGGGGCACGTTATATGTATACATGGCATATGATGTTGACAAGCATGATTATCATTTCAAAAGGCAAGTGCATCGATATTTTTAAAAGTCATACTTGTTTTGGTAAATTTTTGTTTCAGCTGTGATCCGCTTCATTGTATTTCATGCCTTACATGCTCAGTACATATTCTGTACTGACCCTCTTTCTTCGGGGGCTGCGTTTCATGCCGCGCAGGTATACCCAGATGAGTAGAGGCCATTATAGAAGATGTTCCAGCGGAGTTGGCAAGCTCTATTTGCCCCTGGAATGTTGCCGGGTCAGAGTATTATGCTATGATGTCTTGGTTGAAGTTAGAGACTTTGCAGACAGAGTCGTGGGTATAGGATGTCAGTCTTGTAAGCGGCTCCACCAGCCGATGTGCCATTATGTATTATGTTACAGATTCCTTATGATTACAGATTCTACTTGATTTGAGCACGATGAAAAGAAAGTTTCTGAAAGCCTTTATTATGTATTTCATTCTTATTTGATTTAAAAGTCCGAAGAGACTATGTGTGTACTAAGAGTCAGAGGGTTCGCTCGGCCCTAAGTAAGGGTCGGGTGCCCATCACACCCTAGCGATATTAGGGTGTGACAAAGTGGTATCAGTGCAGGTCGTCTTAGGGGTTGTCTACAAAGTCTTGTCTAGTAGAGTCTTGTTTACGGGTGTGAAGCCGGCCACATTTATAAACAGAAGGCTGCAGGGCATCTAGGGATTGTTGACCTTCTTTCTGTCTTAGATCGTGCGATAGAGCCAAGTCATAGGAAATGGGATTCCTTATATAAGCCTTACATACGACGGAAGAAGGTGAGTGGTGATATGGAAAGTCATAGGGGTAAGTTTTGGTATTTTCATTCTTTCATCTGAAATTGGAAGCTCTGGGTGGCTGGAATGTGTCGTATAACTGTATGCCCCGTGAGGCATTGTTGGTATTTGCTGAATGCAGAGTTTGAATAGTAAGAACTGCAAAAGAAGACTCTGCCGGAAATCTTTCAAAACCAGGTCAATTAGTTAGGTACGCCTAACGGGAAGAAGCATGGAAAGGAAATATTTTAAATAGATAATAAGTAGGATGCTTTGTTTTGGAGGAGTTACGAACTTGGCATGGCATGAAGAATAATTGCAAGAAAGACGATTAGCAGTCCGAAGGATTAATATGGATAACATTCGAGGTTTAGTAGGAGCAAGATCTGTTGGGAGATTCAGGGAAAGTCGACAATCAGTTTTGTTATAAATTATTATATAAGAGTGGCAAGTAGAAGCCCAAGGATATGGATAATCGAGTATTTATAAGTAATGGCAACGAAGGTGTATTCCCTACCATCGGGAATCTAGGATGAAAGGTAGTTATACACATAAGTGAAAGGTGAATATTGAGGATCGAAAAGGGTAAAATAGTAATTGTAAAGGGAAGGACGTGTTACGAAAATGTCTCGAAATCTGTAAGACTTCGACTTGCTCCAGATCATGTAATGAAGGTCATGAGATGCGGTGGATGCAATTATATCAGTACTAATGTACCGGATTTCATCAATGTTTCGAGGTTAAGCGTGCTAAGGTGGGAGAAATCTTAGGATGTGCAAGAAATCCTATAAATTGAGACATAAGAGACAAACGAGAAGTTAGAGTAGCCTAAAGGAAACTAGAGTATACGGGATGGTTGGAGACTATAAGAGGTCGCGTAGGACGAGGCAGACTGGACTGGTGAAGAGACAGAGAGTGCATCACAGCTCTAGAATTAGGATAAGCTTGAATAGCGTTTGGAGATATTATGTAGGTAAGGTAGTAGTAAGTATACATACATATATACGAATGCGTAGGATATCCCACATATGATTGTATCGGTGGGCACGTGTGCCCCAGAAACCGGTGCTACGGTATGGAAGGCATCAATCGAGTAAGGGTACCAAAGTTCAAGTGACAGCAAAAAAATAAATGGTACCAGTGTTACAAGGTGAGCTGATGTCATTTTCAGGTTAAGATTGGAAAATTCTAATACAACGATATTTGGAAAAGAAAGAGAGTGAGTAAATGGAAGGCAGGGAGATCAAAATGTCGGAAAAAGGGTAAAGGGTAAGAAACCTCGGTGAGGGAAGCCCCGAGAGAAACTACCGGCAAAGCACGAGACTACTTGGGTAAAAACTCAAAGATAAGTACGTGAAAAGGGTAAAGTGTGGTAATATGGAACAAAAGAGGAGTGTGTAAGGTTCAAGAACCAATTTCAATAAGTGGGGCTAAAGGAATAGTGACTAGGACAGGGGATGTGAAGTAAGAGAAAGAATGCTTAGGCTTTGCGATGATGTTAAGGTGAGAAATATATAAAGGGATAAATGTATGGTGAAATTAACACGGTTGCCTCGGACATGGAGGAGCTTTCCAAAAGGATAATTTAAGAATAGAACGGATTTGCGAGTTTAAAGTAAAAATTTCGCGAACTTCAGAGCCGATGCCACAAATGGAAAAAGAAGAAAGGTGCTAAAGTAGAAAGAAACCCAAGGAGGGTTAAGGATGAAAGTAGGAAAGGTATACTAAGAGGTTAGTCGAAGGAAGAGGAGAATATTTGGGAGCAAAATAATTGAAAATCTTTAACCATAGGAGTAAGAAAAATACCTTAATGAGTTAGCGGTAGGAACCCGATTACGCATTAAGGAAAGAACAAGGATGATGGGTCGGCACTGTTGATTGGGAAATTAATGGTATGGAATGAGGATTTATGTGAGGTCTGGGAGATTTGATCTCAGAGGAAATGGAAATGAAATGTAAAGAACGTGCATGGGAGACCGCTCGGTCATAGCATCATAAATATAGTTAAAGGTCAATGGGCGAAGATAGAGAGAGTGTAACCTCTAAGGATTCTGTGCTAAGAGCGAAAGTAGCAGGACGTTCGAGGAAACATGGATGCACAGCCCCAACACAAACGCGTAGTTAAGAAGAATTACGAGTAAAGTGAATTAAGTAGGTGAAAGGATTAGTAGTGGATGGAAGGGTATGGAAATGTTGGAGAAAAACTAATGATGATATAAACATAAATGGAAGAAGAATTCTGGAGAAGAAGAAGTTTAGATATGTTATGAGTAAGGTCAAGAAGAAAGACGAGGGGTGAGGTATAATCAAGATTTCATAAAAAGACATAGTGGATCTCGACATCTCCATGGACTAGTGAGTCCAAGACACCGTTAGTCACAAAAGACAGAGGTATGGAAAGACGAAAAAAAAAGGCATCGGGATTGGATACCCTTATAAGTATTTTAGTTAAAAATGAGAAGAGTAAGTAGCAAGAAGATAGACAGGTTAGATTATACGATGACGGAACCCCGACTTTAAGAAGAAAGCGAAGGGCGGTAGGTAATTATCGTAGACAAGGATACTCGGAGACTGTTGGCATATGAGGAGCCCCTAAAAAGGGGGGGGGGGGGAGAACATATTGTATTAGACTTAAGAGGAATCACAACAATTTCAAGCGCCAGAAGAGGAAATTTAATAGCTCGGGGCCAGAGTTCAAAGCATATCAGCACATCAGAAGGATACCTGAAAGAAGTAGAAACGAATTGACAATGAGGGTACCATGAGGCCGACATGAAGGGAAAGGATGGAAGACACCTTAAGAGAATGCTTCATGCCAACATGAATTATGATATGTTTAGAACATGATTTGAATTCCTCATATCGGGCAAATTTGCACCGTACCTAAGTACGCAGCGACATGTTTTAAAGAGTAATAAAAAGAGCAGGAAAGGGCTACAAGCTAAGTTCACAAAGGATAATGGAGATAATGATAAAACTCAAGGGATATTTCAGTGACAACGACTATTATAATGAAAGTATCAACAATTGGTAGACGAGAAATTTTTGAAAGAAAGAAAGAACACAGCGCCTGTGAAGGAAATAAAAGATTTCATCGGATACTAGAAAATAGTTCATGGACCATTGATTATATGGAGCATGAGAGTATACGCTATGGAATTATATGAACCATTGACGTGAACCAATGCTCAATCATATTCGTAAGGAATCCACACTGGAGAGCCAACAAGGAATAACGATGGACGAAACGAGCGCCAATACAAAGAAATCAAAGACAAGTATACTTGTGTCGAGAAATTTGAGGGAAGGAAGTAAAGAAAAAGTTCTAGTAAGAACTCGAAGAAGTTGCGAACTAAGACGTTAAGTGAAATTGGATCATAAGTTACCATAAGTGTAACTGGACTGCGAAGGATAATAAATGGCGAAGAAACATTACGTATAAATGTTTTTGGATAAATATTTATAGCATGGTAAGCGAGACTGCAATACTGTAGAAAAAAATGAGAGCAAGGAACAGCCGGTGGCCATGTTGGATCGTCAAGTGAAGATTGCGTGCCAAAGACATGGCTTCTGTTAAGGTGTGGTGACGAAACAATAACAGAAAAGAGAGGACCTGGGAAGAACAAGGATAATAAGTTGGCGCAGTGGATTAGAAAACCCATGACACGGAATAAGGACTCATGTAGAGAGCGAGGAGTCCGATTATAAGTAAAATAGGGTAAAAGATAACGAATGGGCATAAAGAAAAGGACAACTATAAGAGGGACCCCCCCCCCCCCGAAGTGTTATAAGACCCCATAAGATCAGTTGAACATTCGAGGACGAATGTTCTAAAGGGGGGGGAGGATGTTATAGCCCGTATTTTGTACATTTGGATATTTCAAGGTAGTCGTGGTAAGTTAAGGGAAAGACTATTTTCCAAAATTATTTTAATGTACAAGTTTTTTATTAGTATGGAAATATTGAGAAAGGCTAAGGGTAAAAAAGGAAATTCACAAGATGGTTCATGGTAATATTGTGGAAGGCTAGGGGCAAAATGGGAATTTCACAAGAAGTTCAAGAAAGTTCATGAAAGGGCCATGTGGTCGTCCAAGTGGGGTGGGCTTTGGCCCACATGGATGTATAATATATGTATATATAGATGACTTATTAGTCATATTTATCACCTTCACACTTAGAAAATTCAAGAAGCTTGGAGAAGAAGAAAAAGAAAGAAAAAGAGAAAGGGCCATTCGGCCATGGCTCCAAAAAAATTCATGCCATGGAAAATTGATCAAAAAATATTTTCTTCTAGTAATTCAACCAAGTGGAACGTCCCTAACAACATGGAGGAGTTGTTGGAGTAAGCAAAGCATTCATTTGGGCAACTTATAAGCCCTAGCCGAGTGGAGAAGTCAAAGAATAAAGGTAAGGTTTAATCTTCTCCTTCATGTGTAACGGATGATTTGTGCATGTTGTAGTATGTGGAAATGGATGAAATTCATGAAATATGTATATATAGGTCATGGACGAATAAGGGTATGTTGCTAAGATAAGATGAATTGATTTTTATTTAGTAGTTTGATTGTTGTTGTTGTGGATTCCATAATAAAAATGAAGGTTGGGTGGTTTGAAATGAAGTTGTAATTGTTGTGGGATTGTTGAAGAAGTTAATTTGACATTAGTATGGTTTCTCATAATTATGAGAATGAAGTTGTTAATGTATAGATTGTTGGTGCAGTTTATGAATTTGGAAGGAAAGGAAATGTGTTGTTATTGTTCTTGTTGAATTCGAAAGGTTTCGGGTGAAGTGGTATGTTGGTTGGGTTGTTTTGAATATTATGTAAATTGTTTGAAGTGTTCTTGAATCATGTTAGAATGATTTCGGATTAACACTTGAATGTGAGATCATTAGTGTTAACTTGACTATATGTCACACCCTAATCTCGCTAGGGTGTGATGGGCACCCGACCCTTACTTAGGACCGAACGAACCCGCTGACTCTTACTACACACATAATCACTTTGGACTCTTAAGTCAAATAAAAATGAAATACATGATAAGGGTTTTCAGAAACATTCTTTCCATCGTTCTCAAGTCAAGTAAAATCTGTAATCATATGGAGTTTGTAACATAACGCAAAATGGTACGTCGGCTTGCAGAGCTGCTTACAAGACTGACGACCCACATACGTGACTCTGTCTGCAAAGTCTCTAACATCAATCAGGAATCATAACATATATACTCAGACAAAGTAACACTCCGGAAGGAGATGGAGCTCGCCAATCCCGCTGGAACATCTTCTAGCAATGTCTTCTACTCATCTGGGTGCACCTGCGTGGCATGAAACGCAGCCCCCGAAGAAAGAGGGGTCAGTACGGAATATGTACTGAGTATGTAAAGCATGAAACACAACAAACAGAACCACAAACGGAATAAAAGTACAGAAAGTAAGTGTACTATTCAGAATACCAAAATGCTAACTTTTAAAACACAAATCATGCATATCAACATCATATATCATATATACATATAACAAATCCCGACCCTCTAGTGAGGGACGCGGTGAACAGAATCATCATATGCCATCCTGGCCGCCACCCCCATATCATCATATCATCATATACATATATACATATAACAGATCCCGGCCCTCTAGTGAGGGACGCGGTGAAGAATGCAGTGGAAGGCGCACAATAACAGACCCTGGCCCGAGACTCAGTGAAAGATACATTGAGGCATGCACGAGCAGAGTAGTGAGAAACTGTATGCACATAAATCATTTTTTAAGACTCGATAGATAGGTACGCTAGCCGACACTTGAAGGATCACAAACATGTTTCAAGTCAATCCGAGTTAGTAATGGACATTTTAGTACAGAAACCTCTACGAACGTTCCGAAGCAATCCGAGACCGTCTACGAAAGTTAGGGACACTAACGCTTACAGACCCTTTTTAGGAACAGAAACTCTTTATGCTTATTCGTTAATCGATCATATAATAAACTCGACTATATTGAGTATACTCATATCAAATAATGAATAAGGATCATAAAAAAACTCGGAATCAAAGAATAGAGTTGCCCCAAGGTGCATATCATACTTTATTTGGCTCTAGGACATGCCAAAAGAAAGAAAGGGTAAGCCTTACATACCTGTTCCACCTCCTATTGGCTATGATTATGTGTCCGAGCTCGTAAGTCTACATTTAAAATGATTCACACTAATGTTAGCCTTTTCATCGTACATTTGTACCATACTTCAAATTATACTATTTTATATTCTGCCGAAAATCGGGCAGCACCTCCCCTGTTTATGTGCTTAGCCCGAATTCTCAATTCAGCAACCAACAACAACAACAACAATACCAACATCAATCATAATGTTTCCAACTCCAAAATGTCTCATAAAACATCCCACACGCTGTTTTCCAACTTTCATAACTAATTAACTCAGTATACAATCATTTAATCACGCTTTCTTCGTAAATAATCCCATATTAACACAAGTAGAATGAGATTCATACCTTTCTCTCTTTGATATTGTTGTATCTTCACTCCTCCACCTTGACCTTAAGCCACAACGTGTTAATACAAAGTTTTGTAGTTGCAACTATACGCCGTCTGGACCGAAATTTGGGAATTATACCTAGTTTGGGCAAAATTTGGTTTGGGGAGTTGGGGGGAACTCTCCAGAATTTTGGATAGGTTTTTGAGTGTTTTGTGAAGAAAAATGGGGGCTTGGCCCCTTTTTATAAGGTTCTGGGTTCTGCCCAGAACCGACATAAAATCCTTCTGCGCGTTCGCGCCCCCTCTGGGAGCGTCCGCGCAGAGTTAAACTTTCTAACTGGACCTTCGTTCAGTAAAACGGTCATAACTCTTGATACCGATATCGTGTGAGGGCCCACGACCTATGGGTGGAAATATCGTTCAATTATCTACAACTTTCATTTCTGGGAGGTTTCCCAAATTCCAAACTTATAATGCCGTTTTTGCCCCTCGAAGTCAGATCATCCGAAAATGTTTCCTTAAATCGCCCCTTTGGAGGGATTATGCTCATTTTTGGCTTAAGGGTCCTTCTTAGGACTTGCTCAACTTTCTATATACTATTCGTATGTCTCTTCATATGTCCTTTATGAAGCTCCGGTATGTGGGCCCCTCTTAGCTTGCCGCAGCAAGGGCTTTTCGTCAAATAACATATGAACTAATTTACACCATATGGTCTCCAAATGTCATATATATGTTATTATTACCTTCTTATAACACAACCTTCATTCCGAACTTGATTTTCAATTTTTTGTGCAGCGCGTTCGCGCCACGTGGGGGCGCGTTCGGGCTGTATTGGCCCTTTGGCCTTCTGCGCGTTCGCGCCACTCCCTAGCGCGTTCGCGCAGATCACTTTCCTGGCTTGCCCATCCAACTTGTAATGTCCATATCTCCTTATCCCGATGTCCGATTGAGCAACCGCTTGTCCCGTTGGAAACTACACTTCCCGAACTTTAGTTTAAGCTTTTGTTTTACTTCAAAACCCTCAATATACTAGAACATATCATTTCCTCCATTTAGACCAAAATTTTCGTATCAGACCTTGCCTAACTTTCTTTCAAAGCCTCGGAAGCTTAACCTCCTTAATCCTGGCATAACTTTACTCTTCCTTTGGCCCATACTAAGCCGTCTACAGTTTTGGAAACGCGAAATTTTTCCGGGGTGTAACACTATATATGATTAAATTGAATATAAATGAAATGCGTTGAATTGTGTGGCAAGGGTTGTTAATGTTAGAATATATTTTGGATTGATTGTTGAAGTTGTTAGTATGATCGTTGGTATTGTTGTTAATAATTTGGCCGAGTTGAATTCTCAGATTGTTGTTGATAATTTGGCTGAGTTGGATTTTCGGGGATGATTGTATTTACAGGGGAAATGCTGCCGAAATTTCGGCAGATTATAAATGAATTTATTTGAAAGACTAAGACAAGTGTGTGACGATGTGTTTGATGATTGTGTAAATCTTCTTGCATGTAGACTAGCGATAGCGAGCTTGGACAATTAAGCGTAGCTAATAGGACGTGGAGCAGGTATGTAAGGCTTACCCTTTCTTCCTTTTGGCATGATCCTTGTGAAACAAACGGACAATGTATACGTATGATTTCAAAGAAACTCCTATTCTTAGAGCCACTAGGATGGCTAATGTTCTTGACTTCTGAGAACTGTTTTGCTAAGCTTTGATACATGTGTATGGTTCCGAAAGTTCTATTTTGATTTGATCCATAGTGATATTTGAAAGGTACTTGATATGATTATTGCTTTGATTTTCCAAAGATAGCTTCTGAAGCGTTCGTAGAGGTTTCTGTACTAAAATGTTCATAACTTTCTTATACTAACTCGAATTGACCCGAAACGTGTTTGTGATCCCTCAAGTGTCGTTTTGTGTGCTTATCCATCGAGTCTTAAAATTGATTTATGTGCATATAGTTTCTCACTACTCTGCTCGTGCATGCCTCAATGTATCCTTCACTGCGTCCCGGGCCAGGGCATGTTCTCGTGCGCACTCCACTGCATTGTTCACCGCGTCCCTCATTAAAGGGTCGGGGCATGTTATACCGCGTCCCTCATTAGAGGGCCGGGGCAGGTTATATATGTGATGATATGATGATATGGGGGTGGTGGCCAGGATGGCATATGATGATCCTATTTACCGCGTCCCTCACTAGAGGGCCGGGGCACATTACATGCATGCATAATGATTATATGATTTTACTCACCGCGTCCCTCACTAGAGGGCCAGGGCACGTTATATGTATACATGGCATATGATGTTGACAAGCATGATTTTCATTTCAAAAGGCAAGTGCATCGATATTTTTAAAAGTCATACTTGTTTTGGTAAATTTTTGTTTCAGCTGTGATCCGCTTTATTATATTTCATGCCTTACATGCTCAGTACATATTCCGTACCGACCCCCTTTCTTCGGGGGCTGCGTTTCATGCCGCGCAGGTATACCCAGATGAGTAGAGGCCATTATAGAAGATGTTCCAGCGGAGTTGGCAAGCTCCATTTGCCCCTGGAGTGTTGTCGGGTCAGAGTATTATGCTATGATGTCTTGGTTGAAGTTAGAGACTTTGCAGACAGAGTCGTGGGTATAGGATGTCAATCTTGTAAGCGGCTCCACCAGCCGATGTGCCATTATGTATTATGTTACAGATTCCTTATGATTACAGATTCTACTTGATTTGAGCACGATGAAAAGAAAGTTTCTGAAAGCCTTTATTATGTATTTCATTCTTATTTGATTTAAAAGTCTGAAGAGACTATGTGTGTACTAAGAGTCAGAGGGTTCGCTCGGCCCTAAGTAAGGGTCGGGTGCCCATCACACCCTAGCGAGATTAGGGTGTGACAATTATTAAGCATCTCTCATAGAGGAAAACATTCATAATATCTTATACATATATAGGGTTTGTTACAATTTAGGTTTAATGTGGGTTTGTCCCCTCACACACATTAACCACTATTTAGACATGAATTAGGGTTCAAGAAACATGAAAACATTACTTTTCCTTTCATTCATTAAAGAATTTTGAATAAAATTTATACTTCCAACAATAGTTTCAAAAAGTGATTTTCATTCAGAATAAGTTTTCAGAAGAGAGACATACAAATCACCTTTATAGTCAAAAATGATTTTAAAAGAGACATACCTTAATTTATTAAACAAAGTTTAAAAATTCACTTTCCTAATGAAGAACACCCAAACCCTAGCTTAAATCACTTTAGGAAGTATTATGCTGCAAACCCTAGGTTTTGGTCACAAGAATCATGTTAAGAATCATGGGTTTGATGTTAGAATAGATTAGTAATGTTAAGGGTGTTCTTACCTTTGATTTGAAGACTTGGAGGGATGATTTTCGTCCTTAGGGTTTGGAAGGATGAAAAAAAATAGGAACAAAATAAGACCATACCCATTTTAAACCCAATTTTTCTGCCAGAAACGGTGAAAGTACGGCCTACATGTACGTCCCGTACTTTGAAGTACATCCCGTACTTGTAGCCTGTACTTAGGCTGCAAAAACCAGTGAGGAACAGAAGAAGTATGTCCTAAAGGACGTCCCGTACTTTCTGGGCGTACTTTGGGCAAATTCTCCAGCTTTTGTGCCCTTCAGTAAAACGGACATAACTTTGTGTACATAACTTTGCTCGGGCTGGGCGACCTACCATTGCAAAGCAATTTGAAAGATCTACAACTTTCAAGGAAGGTTTTCCAAATTCGCAACACATTTTCATGAAAATTTCCCAGAAGACAGACCTACCAAATCTTAGACGAAGTTAAGAGCCTTTAAGAACTTTAATTGTTTGTTTGACTTCAAAATGCCCATCTTCCACCCGAATTCATCAAGAATGGATTCATATAGATATAATATCATTTTAACACTAGATTTTTATGCATTAACACCTAACTCGAATTTACGGGATGTTACACTTATAATGCAAATGACGCGAAATTCCCAAGGTGTAGCATTCTTCCCCCCTTAAGAACATTCGTCCGCGAATGTTAGTTATAGGGATTCCACAAAAATTTTGCCAGAGTTTCCCCTATAATTATGCCACTACCATCCTATTACAACAACCCAAAATGTACAATGCCTCACAGGGCTATAACAACAACAATTATGGCCACACACGACTAAGAAATCATCAAAAGAAAGCATTACATACCTGAAGACAATGGTGCCTCTGTCTGAACCTCCTCTGGGAGTGGTAACAAATGTGGATACCTGTACTTCATATCTTTCTCAGCTTCCCAAGTCATTTCTTCTCTATTATTGTTTCTTCATAGAACTTTAACTAAAGCTACATCTTTAGTTCTCAATCCCTGAATCTGGAACTTGGTGATCTGATAAGACTATAAAAAATTCCTCGAGCTATAATTGTTCTTAAATCTTAAAATTATCAACCAACACAACTCTGAAAGAACCTTCAACACATTTACGAGGTATGGACATATGAAATACTAGATGTATAGATTCCTAATCTAAATTTTGCTCATTTTGCGTATAATCTCATGAAGTCTAAAGTATCAGAAGTAAACTTGTATTCCTTATTAGATTTCATAATTCTCTTTATTATGGAATTCCAAATCTCAATCTGTTTGGTGTTCATCCGTTCTTATAGGGTTTCATATAGGTCATCTAAATATTGGGATGGTCACTAGAACACTAACTGGTCATCCCAACTCTCTTAAAGGTCTACCATACATATTCATGATTTATATCCTGAGATGTCTGAAAAGCACTTTACCTATCCACTCATCTCATGGTGGAAGACAATACTGAGGAAATCTACGTTTTCCAGGTTTCTCTGATTGTACTGATCCTCAGGTGCTAGTAAAGAACTGGACATCTTAACTGGATGACCAAGGATACTAGGTAACCGAATCATTCCACACATAGTTCCATAATTCTTTATAGTTATAAAATCTATATGATCATTCCTTCATTTCTCAACAACATATCCATATGTTCCCTTGGTCTTTCAGACTTCTGCTTACTTATTAGCGAACTACGAGCTCGGTATTATTTATTTTTTGTCGATCCACCAAGGTCATGATATATCTTTATTGCCTCTGAATGGATCATCTACCTTTGCTACATTCTACTATAGAATCGGTCTTGATATCTTAGGAATCCTGATACTCTTGCCTGAATACCCTTTCAAGCTTTGGTTTAAGAGATATTGTCATATCTAGCATACTATATCTTTATTCAAGTTTCCAAACATATAACATATCTTGCTATTGCTATCCTCGGATACGCTATACTTCATCAGTTGAATTCTATAATGATCTTAACAAGCCTCTTATATAATTATGTCATCTCTGCGGTATGTAATTCTAAATTCTTCTACTATTTCCCAGAATAAACGTATCCCTTCCGGTTCTAGATCCATCCTTATTCATCTTAATGCCATAAAGTTGTCTTACACGAACTTACTCCTTATTATCCTTTGTACTACCGCTACTAGCCTTTAACTACTCATTTAGGTTCATTTCATTTGCTTACAACACAACTTTAATTCTTTCACATCCTGAATATTCTATGCCTAGAATTCTCATATCATCATAAGCTTTCGCTTCCATATAATCACGCACTTTTATTCTTTTTCATCGTAGGATTTTATCATCAAGTATCGACTAGTTCATTCTCATCTCAGCCTTCTTCTATCGTTAACTCTGCATTCTTCTCTCAACAAAGACGTTACTTGATTCTAACTTGAATGCTTTGCTTTTTGAGACTTTCCTTGTACAATACTTTCCCAACCGCATTACGATGCTGAAACTTCATATCCACGCTCTTAGCTTGCAGTGACTATTTCACTTAACTTCTCATCTTAGTCCATTATTTACCTCGAGTGCCATTTTACTCAATCCCCTTTTGCTTTTTACTGAACTTCCTATTACACCCTTATTTTGGAACTCCGAATAATTCTTTCCTTGAAGTGCTATCTCCCAATATTTATTTAGTCATTCATATGAATGACTGGTTATATTTATCATCAAATTGTCCTTACACTCCATCGGCCAGCTAGCACAATATCCCGTTTGAGGTAGTTTCTAACTCTTTGTTATTATCTTTCCATCTCTTAACAAAGCATATTTCTGATCTGATACTTGTCATCTCGTCTTCCCCCCCTTAAGGTGTTAACCCACTATTCTATATGTGACATCCCATTTAACTCTCCTTTTCCCTGCAGGTACTTACTCCCACTAATTTTCGTGACTAAGCTTAACCATAACTGTTCGTTTTCTGAATGTATCTAGTCAATTTCATACACATATAAAAGGTCACTTATTATCATTGACGTACTATCCTGGATGAGTCTAATCTTCCATTGAAGAGATCTTCATAATTTTCCTTATCATCCTTCCAGAAATCATCTTCCTTCTATTACCTGATCCCCTCTTCCATAATCGTAATGATATCTAGCACAAAAATTCTATTCTCAAAGGTCTGCTCTGGTTATTAGTATTCCTCTTTCCCCTTGTTACATCCACGCCCATCCTTTGACAAGCCTCGTTTAGACTACAAGTTCGTCTCATCAATAAAAGACATATCTTATATCAAATTGGCCATCTCAAACCTATTCTTTTTCAATCATACAATTAATTCTTCTAGAATATCTCTCCCTTCCTTCATTGGTTATTTAGCCTTACATTACTAGCTCAGTAGAAAAACTTTTGGAGGGAAATGTTCTGCACTTTGGTCCTACCTTTGTCTTATACATTCCCGCAAATCGACTCATGTCTCATATATCCTTATATCTCTGTGTCACATCCTTACCAATATGATCTATGTGATAAGAAGGCCCTCATCAATATCCAGCTCATTGAGTGACATACATCATTCTTTTACCTTTTCTAACCAAACATATCTTTTCTTTAACATTCAAACAATAACTATCCTTGGCAAACCTTGCATTCTGCATCCTATCCCCTTTAGACACTAAGCATCATCATCCTTATAACTAATAACCTTTTCCGTTTCCATAATTCCTACGTTACCTCTTTCTACCCATAAATCATTGGCATATTTATACTCAAGGGTCATATTTAAACACATATGTATCCTTTCCACGCCTAACCTCGAGGGAAAAACTACAACTCCTTTCTAGTCATATCGATGTCATTAATAAAACACTTCTAAGGTTACTAACCATGTATGGTATAATCGCAGTCGTTTGCTATCGTTCAACTAAAAATCCCTTCAAACTTCTCTTCTTTTTAAGTCCCATCCGTAATACTCCAAAAGTTATTTTAACAAAACTAGATGTAATATCTCAATACTATCCTCAAGGAAGTATAAACATTGTTACAACATTAATTATACCTGACGTCACCACTCATCCCCTCTCACTGTACTATCTCTTCTTTCTTACCAATCATTCGTATCTTATTAATTCCTCTTAACCCCCATTATTCGAAATTATGTAGATATAACCCCTTTATCAAACTATGTTCCCCACACATACCTTTCCTGCTTTACTATACCATTTCCTTAGTAATGCAACATATCTTCTTTCATCATTCTATCAACACATTCGCAATTTTAACCCACCGTCTAATCGCATATTTCACTTAAGGTTCCTCTTTAATATTACTCTTTCTCCTTTCCTTAATATAATCATTGGGCGATATGATTTACCGCCGTTGCATAACATAAAACATTTCAAAATCATACTTGCTTAATTTTTTTTTTTTTTAAAACTTTATCAAAGTGACAAATATACCTTCCATCATTAACTGCTCTGGTCTAGAAACTCCAACGGGTGTGAGACTTCCCATGGCCCTACTTTAGAACCTTGATCTTGCACGAGTCGCTCTAACATAAGCTGGGCAAATTCTTCTTCTTGCAGTCTCTCTATCAGTCATTCACCGCCACCTGAAACTTTTACAAATATACCAACTATACTAACCTGTCCGGTCTGACCACCTTCTTCATTTGAACCTTGCTCCAAAGATGCTGCCAAGTCTTGGTTGATATAGTCCTCAGGCTGCAAACTCTTCGATTCCCCAGAAAGGTCTGCACTCTCCACTGGTCTACCATAATATGAAACTTGGGAATCAACCCCTAACATTGACCTTTTCCATCCATGTCCTGTTGTGGCCGAAGGTGGAACTGGCAATACCGAAGCTTTTCCTGGCTCCTCTACCCTTACCAAAGTCAATGATATTTATAACACTGATTCATCCTGAACCTTCCACAGGTCTGTTTCTATAGAAGACACGATCTCAGATGGGTCTGTCTCAATGGAGGATACATTCTCACTTGGGTCCTCCTATAAAGAGTAACTTATTCTCCCCCTTATCATTATTACAATCCTTAAATCACCCATAGTACTTTCTAAAAGAGTCGTAGTCAAACTGCAAAACAATAGAGGTTAGGGTTAAAGATTTACACCCTATGACTCAGCTCTATAGCACGATCTAAGATATAAAGAAGGGTAACCATGCTAATTGTCGTCAGCTTCCTGTTTATAAGTGTGGCATGCTTCACACCCAACAAGACTCTACTAGACACGGCTCATAGACACACCCTAGTACGAACTGCTCTGATACCATTTTTGCCACGACCCAACCAGAGGGCCATGATAGGTACCCGGAGCTACCCTACCGAGCACCTCTTAACATACTTTTCATAATCATATCTAGGTGGACCACATGGCAAATAGATATATGCGTGTCTATATAAACATCATCAACTATACCCAATTGTACAAGCCGACAAGGCTACCAAAATGATATCCAAAATATAAACCAATGAGATTATGCAACATTTAATCTACATACATATGTCTACGAGCCTCTACAAGGAGTGTGTAGTATCATAGACACGGGACACGACCCCGCCATGCCCATATATACACAAGAGAATAGTACCAACTGAACTGTAGCTCCAAAACAAATGGAACGCTCCTGTACAATCATTAATGAAATGGCCTGGGGGTCTGGTCTCTCTCCCTGTCTACCTGCGGGCATGAACATAGCGTCCACAAACAAAGGACGCCAATGTACTAAGTATGTAAGGCATGAATAGCAACATAATGAAAGCTTGAAGATAACGTAAGATACAGGGATCAATCTATACCTCTAACTACCTCTTAAGACAACTGTCATGCATACTTAACATTTCTCTAAAGGAAACATTTCATACATATACATATAATGATACCATACCCGGCCATGTAGGCTCGGTGCCATCATAGCCGGCCATAGCAAGGCTCGGTGTTATTAGTACTCGACCATAACAAGACTGGGTGTTGTCTATACCCGGCCATAATAGGGCTCGTTGTTGTACGTACCCAACTACAGTGGTGTGCGCTTAATAGATATCATACCCGGCCATATAAGCTCGGTGTCACAAAATAGCTGTATATATATACACATCTATGAATGCATAAGTAAAAGCAATATCATCATCATCATCATCATCACTATATCTTTCCTTAGAGGGTCAACTGTCATAAGACAAGGTCAACGACGATGAACAAGATCAACAAAATCATGAGAACTTTGAGAATCATGAGCTGTTAGCATTTCTAGGAATTAGAACATCGATATCATAGATGGATCCACGATGAGGAAATCATACCTCTAGAAAGAAGGGTTAGCCTTAACATACCTTTACGTCTTCTTAATTACTTAACATTCTCCTCCCAAGACCGCAAATCTACATTCAAGAGGATTCATACTAAAGTTAAGTTTTGAAAACACTCTGAAGTTCAAACTTGTGCAATTAACGAGCTAGCTAAATTTGGGCAGCACTTCCCCTGTTTTATTGATTTCAACCAAATTACAAAATAACTCCCAAACATCAATAATAACATCCAAAATACCATAATCAATAAGTTGTATTCAATTTAATCTCAAATTTATCCAAAAATCCCCTTTCAAGTTCATCTCTTCACTTCAACACTTTATGTCTTCTCCTCTGTGACTCTTTCCTCTCCAAAACTTGCTAAACCTTTTAATCAACTTAATAATATAAATAGGATGAAGAACATAACTTAAAATGGAGGAACTTCACCTTTCACAACTCTCCCAAGATCAATTTCATCACCACGTTGGAGAGAAATAAGAACAATCACCTTTCATGGATTATCTTAAGGTTTTGATGTTTGATTTTCTCTCTTGATTTTGGAATGTTGTGGAGCATTCAAGAACTCTCAACAACCCTCTAATAATTTGGAGAAATAAGTATGGGAGGTTGATGTGAAAATGGGGTCTTTTGGGATTTATAAAGGTGTCAAATTCGGCCCCCTACCCCACTCCCCCCCCCCCCCCCCCCGGATCAATTTGCGGTGGAGATGCGGCTCAGTATATTGGATATACGGCCGCATCTCCCTTTCTCTCCTTAGGGAGGAGGTTGGGAAGTGAGGGCTTCCAATTTGGTGAGTTTGCAGCCAGTTTGCTACTCCGATTTTCATCCAAAAGTGTCCTTTTTTTATTCGTTTGACCTCTAATCCTCATGAAACCTTCTTGGCACTTGTATAAAGCTTCATTAACCACCTAAGGGGACCTATAGCTCCCCATAAAGGTAATTCTAAGCAATATATAACTCAAATGATACAAAATCTTCCCAAAGCATGACTCAAATTCCAATCTCTTCAACGAATTAACTTCCCCCAATTCGTGTGACTCCAAAACCTTAAGGTACACACTTAAAGTTATCAAATGCCCTCCTTAACCTTGTTAGGGCCTCATTTCCACTTTAGGCTTGCATTAGTTTACTTATAAACCAAACGACGCAAAATTGCCAAGGTGTAACAGACATGCACAATAACAAGAAGCCAATAAATACAGTAAAAGATCTCATCTTTGTTCACTGTAAGCTGTAAAGGCCTATCTTTAGCTGATTATGCAATAAATTCATTATCTTAGCTTCTTTTCCACTTTTTGAAAAACATTTAGGAGTGATGAGTACAACACATAACAAACAAGACAGACACAATCAGAGCGACAGAAAATACGGGCTTCATACTCCACTCAGAGATCCATAGGATCCTACTACCTACCAGCTAGTGCCCAAAACATGGCATTCAGACCAACTATACAATTTAAATTGCACAAGTTCCCATAACATGTCACTGGTACCCGATAAAAGTGCTTGTCACCTCACGAGTATCGAGACCCCTTATTATCCCCGTTACACCATCTTATTTAGTCCAATTTATCAACCACGACACTTAAGTTACAGTTTACAGTCTCAACATGCCTGGTAAGAAGTCCAACCAAATCACAGCATAGCCTTGCCCTTTCATAGAGCTTCTGAACTATCTAATCTGCTCAAATACAGATTAAGCGTAAGAGTACGAGACAAACGACGCCCATATTACCTTGTAGAAGATTTGGGTCCAAAAAGTCAACCCATAGACCCCGTTCCAAAGCCTAAAGGTCAATTTCATAATTTTACCGGAAAACGGTTTCAATATGGTCTAATTAATATTCTAGGAAGTCATACGAATCCATTGATACCCATAATGGAATTCTTAAATCCAAACCCGAATTAAGACCTAAAATTAGGATTCTGAGCAACGAAAGGAAAAATAGAATATTAGTCCCAAAATCAGTTTACCCAAAGTTTATAGAGTCCATAACTCAAAAGTTAGCCAAACTATCATAACTTTCATGCTCAATTGAAAGAATCTTAGTTACTTATGTTAGGGTTCCAAAAGCCACAATCTCCCTTCCTAAATCGTGATTTCTAGCATGAATTTCCATAATATTAGATAATATAATCATAAAGGAGTAATTAGGAACTTACCCACTTGAAGAACCTTGAAGAATCTCTCAAAAATCACCCTTAGCCGAGCTCCCAAACTCCAAAAATATGAATGAAATATCTAAGGTTTGAAAAAGGATTTTAATAGGGTTCTGCCCAGCGATTTTCGCTTCAGCGGAAGATTCCTCGTACCTGCGAGTCCGCTTCTGCAGACAATCTACCGCAGGGGCGAAGTCACTAAAGGATTTTGGAGGTCCACGCCTACGGACCAATTCACGCATGGGCGACTACGATTCTGCGAATGTATTTTTGCAACAGCGAGACCCAACAACATTCCTCAAATCTCGCGCCCGTGGTCCTCCTTCTGAAGGAGTCACCCCGCAGGGGGTGGAAAAAAGCTCGCAGGAGTGAGTACACTAGAACCAACAAAAATTTAGTTTTTGACTCAACCACCCCGAAATCCCGAGACTCACCCGGAACCTCCCGGATACAAACCAGATATGCAACCCCATATAAAAACACGGTATGAACTTACCCATGCACTTGAAATTTCAAAAAGAGATTGTTTTGACTCGGTCAACCCCTAAAGCCAAAAAATCAACTTTTCAACCAAAAGACCAAAATGCCCCCGCTACCCTCGGGAACTGAACCAACCACTCAACCGACCTATAATCGACATTCTAGAGCTAGTAGAATCGATGGAATCCGCAAAAAGACTCATTTACCTCAAATGCTGACTTTAGTCAACCCAACACTTATTAATTTCCAAAAATCTCATTTTCTTACTCAAATCACCTCCGATGGCCTCAGGAATTGCGCCACCTATCCCCACAAGTCAAATATATCTTAATGAAGCTAGGGGAAAGGTCAAAAGGGGTAAAATGGTCAAACATGAGAAAACGACCTAACGAGTCGTTAAACCAAAATCCATAAATAGGAGAATCCTTTTTCTAACCTGGTTCATGAGTTTACTGACCCAACATCGATACCCAACGCTCTATAGTGAACTCATCTTTCCTTATATCATCTGGTTCTGCTATCCTTGGCTCAATCTTCTAAATGTTTTTTGCGACTACAATTAGTTCACCCAATCATTGATCCACTACTCCCAATGTCCTTATAGACTGACCCCTCACACAAAGGTTCTTCAATGGTGCTAGCACGCGAAGACTCACCTCTTGCCTTACCTTGCCGAACCAAAACACCTTTAACAAATCGTGCGATTATCCCTCTCATTTGATCAATTCCACAGAGTCATATCACCAATAATAGCAGGAACTAGCCGAAACTTACACAATAGATACATTACTCACACCCTTGGTCTAAGATTAGATACACCCGATAACACCTTGGGTACTAAAACTTCACACTTGTCCGACACTAAAGTCATTTTTATTAGTTAGCCAATGACCCTCCATAGCCAACAACATAGCCATAATATAACTCATTTGTGAACCCTCACATAACTGTTGTATTAAAAATCACAAAAGAACTCTTAATCAACAACCCTTGGTTCAAATGAGCCTTTTCTATCACTAACCTCAGATACAAACGGCCCAATGAACACACGCTTCAATGAAGAATCACAACTGTTCATTCCATCAAGTCTCCACTCGTCACAAGTAACCTTGCTTTTCGATCTAGAACCGATAACCATTTTCCTAAAAGAACCCACAAACTACTAGTTCTTAGTCCACCACTAACATTCTGTCATGTTGAGCCCACCTTAACTTTTCACAGCTGTATACGAAATCCACCCTCATACATCTTGAAACCTTATCCTGATGGGCACGTCCGATACCAATTGTTCTCTTCATATAGCGGAGATTGATCCATCCATATTCACTTCTTCACGACTCTGTCCCATAGGACAATGAAGTACTCTTACCATAATCCCTTAAGAAACCTTACTTTCCCACGCCTTAACACATAAGTCGCCCCTCATGTCCTTATTCTCAACTTCTCTTCTTCATTACACACGGTCACTATCCTTTCGCCAAATCCGAAGATCCTTACTAAACTTACACTCGTTCTCATATATCTACATCTAATAGACTGCCACTGCTAAATTGTTGACCAGCCATGGGTGCCTCGTGCCACACAAACTATCATAATACTTTAGACGATACTGAAACTTTCCCAACCCAATCACACCTCGAGCAAGTCATTCTTGTTAAACCGTAGATGCATTTCTGCGACTTCCGAGCAACCAATCGCTGAAAACATGGAGATCATGCCGTCCTCTGTATTATCACTTCCATATTTTCAAGAATATCACAAAATAAGAGAGTCTCAATCCCTACCCCACACAACAAAAATTTCAAGTCATAATTAGAACTTGAACTTGGGTCACGCATCCGTACCAGAATAACACATCACGTACCTTATCACGCCACATCGTATCAAACTGCTTGCATAAGAAATTATGGACGAGTTCTCACCTTCCGTGGGTGATTAAGATAAGGAAATTTAGATACCAATTGGAATCGACTAGATACCAATTCGAATAAAGTAGCTGAAAGGAATGGAAAAATTGGAAATTTCCTAAATGTCCTATAGACTCTTGCAGATAAGTACAGTGCTCATTGCACCGATCTGCAAGACTCTACTAGACATGATGTTGTACTTGTAAGACCGAGTAATATAGGGCTCTGATACCAACTTGTCATAACCCAACTCGTGTGTCAAGCAGGCACCCACACCATCCCCCCTGGTGGGCGAACCCTTTCCTTTACTTAACCATTTTTAGTTATGACATGCAAAAATTAAGTAATAAAAGCAGTCTCAATATCATAGATAAACGCTAAGTGCAAAAATACAAACGACACCCCAAAGATCTGGTCAAGGCATAGTATAAGAGCCCCTACAAAACTACGTAAGTCTGAAATGATAAAATACATAAGTGTCTAAAATACTGTCTCGAAACAGAAAGGAAGATATCATAGGAGAAGAGTTTTCGGGCTGCGAATTTGGAACATGGCTCACACTTAAAACTCGAATAAGATGCCTGTGGTATCACCCACGAGGTGCTGATGTGGATCCTGTGACAAACTATGCACTCAGAAAGGAGTACAACAAGGTAGTATCAGTACAAACACTATGTACTGGTAGGTATCATAGGCCTACAATAATTAGTTTATATATATAAAAGACATAAATTAACAAGTAGGCAAATAAGCAATCTAGCATAATCACTAAGTAATAGGAACCACAATAAATCTCCATAATCTCAAGTCATAGCCTAGGTGGAAGTCTCTACTCCTCGAGTCCGTCAAGTCTCTAAGTAAACACCTTACGAGCAAAGATCAATTCAAGGAATTACCAACCAAGAAATCAATGCAGAAATGTACCACACAATGATATAAATGAAAATAACAGAATCAATGATATGAGTGGATGTAATATTAATGCATGTGCCATGCAATGCAATGCAATGCAATGCACTGGCCAATTGTTTCATACCGTACACACATGCTACGGACGGAAATCCTCCACGTCTCGATAGTCATGACCCATGGGAGACCCGCGAAGTTCATGTACCAGTCACTCTACACACAGCCCAGAGGCGACTTCCTCACACAGCCCAGAGGTGAATTTCGTCTTTCACTTTCTTATAATACACTTCCATAATCTTTTTCCATCAATTTTTCCATTGGAAGCACATTACATTATCATGAGAAATGCAGGATGAAATGCATGCATGAACGTGGAATTCAACAATAACCATGGGGGTGAATAACTATACCAACATCCGTAAATCAACTACTAATACACACTTATCCCTAAATCTGTGCAATGCCATGTCCGGAACAATTTCCCTTCAGACCACATAGGTAACATCAAATAATATATGCATAAGATACCATATGATATATGCATCTAGCAAACACTATAATACGAAGCCTCGGATGTTTCACTTCATCACTTATCATCATTAATATAAAGTCACAAGTCAAACTAATGTATCAGATGAAATGAGAATGCATGTCGTGCAAGATAACCTCATTGACCATAAATCTTAATCAAGATCTCACTTGTGTCTTATCATAAGTACACATCATAATTCCAACCTAAATCATTATCCTTTGCTTTTTTCGCTGATATGTGACACAATAAGAGAGACATGAATGCATCACAAAACATAACATAGTAAATAGGGCGACAAGCCCAACATATCACATATGGCGACAAGCCCAATCACGATAATAAGGCAACAAGCCCACATAGTCAACAACCAACCTAAAAGTATCTATCCCAACTTAATAGCCCAGTTAATAACTCTTATACATGCTTCACTAATTGGAGTCTAACCGAAAGGTAAGCCGTAACCTACCTCGATGTCGAGCTAGTGCTACGAACCGTCACACGTGAGCCTTTCCTTTTTGAAGATCCTCTGAACACTCAAAGTATAGTCAACATCGAAGTAATAAGTTAGAAACAAAGACAAATGACACCCATATTGTTATAGACTCGTTTGAATTGAAAATCAAACTTTAAGAGTGGAAATCGGACCCACAAGGGCAAAACGGGAATTTCAAGATTGGAAATGGCAACCCAACATTCTAGCAATTCAATACTACTCCCCAATTGGTAATTAGACTCAATTAGTCATCTATTTCATCGTTTAAAAGAAAACAGCAATTTAGGCATAAACCCTAGTTTTCCATAATCAATTATTTAATCAAAATTAGAGATTCAAGCTATTACCCACTAATCTACAAGATTCCATGATTAGAATAGCAAGATTCATTAAACAACTCATATTCATAGCATAGAATTTAAATATCCATAATAAAGTTGAAAACCCATATTCCCCAACGAATCCCATTCATTTCACCATAAATTCTAGCCTTGGAAGGTTGATAAACATAATACAAGGTGAAAGGAACTTACTCCAACATGAAACAAATCTGCCTGCTCTTCAATCGCCCTTAATTCACTTATAGATTTAATTCTAGAAATAGGAAAAGAGTGGTTCAAAATGGGACATTTATTACATTCTAATTCAGTGATGTTCGCACCCACGGAATAGGGTCTACTTCCGTGATCTCACCTCGGTGGAGAACCATCCGCTGAGGCGGATCTCATTAAACTAACAGGGACTCTCGCCTGCGGGCCAATCCCTGCTAAGGCGTAATAGTCTCGCTGGGACGAGACACCAGCAACCAGCAAATTCTTGTTTTCACTAAGTTTCACCTCAAATCCCGACATCTATCCGAGGCCTTTGGATACAAACCAGACATGCAAACATATGTAAAAACACCCAAAGAACTCACTCGTGGCCTCAAAATTCCTTGTTACGGTTCGCATTTTGCAGGTAGAGTTAGCGCTCGAAAAGCTACTAAGAACTTTTTGGTGCTCTTTCGGACTTGTTTTGAAAAAGTGTCGCCCCCTAATTTTTAAGAAATTAGGAAAATCGGGTTCAAAGGGTTTGTTCAACCACCGTGAAAAAGCCTTTGTAATCCAAAGTTCTTGTTAAGGGTTTTGGTGATCTCCTAGGGAATGTGTTAGGCACCCTTGTATTAAAGATCCATACTATACGGTTGACCTTCGAATTCCAGTGTGTTATATTTGCATGAACTGTTTATTTTTGTGTTCATTTTCTGCATTTATTAAAAAAGACTATCATTTTGGCATATCTGTTGGTTTTTTTTTTAAGAGAATTGAATATATCCCCTTTATATATAGGGTATTTTAGATTGGATTTATAATATCCGTATAAGAATAGTATATTTTTATATATAAGGAGTGTATTTTGTTTATGAAAATTAACAAAATTTTCTAATTTTTGTATATATATTTCTTTTATGTCCATGCATAATCCCTACACTTTATTCGGGTCAATTACGCCAGAATATCCTATTCTTAAAACTAAGTATTTACTAACGTGTCTCATCTATTTGAATAAGTCCGGTTTATAAAATGGTTCAACTTTTATCTTTGATAAATCGGTGTATGCATATGTGTATATGCGTGAAACTAGTTTTAGCTAATATTGGACTTAGGTTCAAAACAATATATATTTTATGAAAAATGATGTCTAATGGGCTTAGCCCGATTCTGTTTTTTTCCTTTTGAAAGCCAGTGGGGCTTTGACCCAAAATCCTTTGTCATTTTCGGTACAAAAATTTATCTTTCTTTCAAATCTGCCCCGACTTATTTATATCAATCTTCATCCTTTTATTCACAATTCTTATTTTTTGTGTGCTTAAGAAGTCCATTAACATGCTACCGAAATTTCTGTAGACAAAGTGTTAGTTTAGGATGAGATTCTTGGATATCTATAGCTAATGTTTGTTATTCACTAACGTTGTTATAGATTTTGGAAAGGCCAAGACTTAAGTTTGGATTAGCTAAGGAAGCGGGCAAGGTATGTAAGGCTTACCCTTTCTTTCTTTTGGCATGATCTTTGTGAAACCAACATGACAAAGTATATGTATGATTTCAAAGAAATTCCTATTCTTAGAGCCACTAGGATGGCTAACGTTCTTGACTTCCATAAGCTGTTTCATATGGTTTTGATACGTATCCATGTTGTCCGAAGATCTACTTGATATGTTTCTGAATTGGCATTCGAGAGATAAGCGACTTGGCTAATGTCTTGATTTTCAAATGATAGCACGTCTGACTATTCCGTTAAGTCCTTGATACACTTTGATATGTACATATGATTCCAAAGGCTATATTTGATTTGATCCATACGATATCCGAAAGGTACTTGATATGATTATTGCTTCGATTTTCCAAAAATGGCTTCTGAAATGTTCGTAGAAGGTTCTGTACTTTAAACGCTCATAACTTTTTTATACTAAATCGGATTGACCCGAAACTTGTTTCTGAGCCTTCAGGCGTCAATAAGTATACTTGTCCATCGAGTCGTAGAATTGATTTATATGCATACGGTTTCCCACTACTCTGCTCGTGCGTACTACTATTGTATCGTTCGCCGAGTCCCGGGCCGGTTATGTCATTGTGTGCACTATGTTATACTCGGCACTAACATGTTATGTTATATATGTATATGGATCGGGCTGCACGTTCCGCAGCAATATAATATGTGTTATATATGTATGGATCGGGCTGCACGTTCCGCAGCAATATAATATATGTATATGGATCGGGCTGCACGTTCCGCAGCAATATAATATATGTATATGGATAGGGTTGCACGTTCCGCAGCAATATAATACATGTTATATATGTATGGATCGGGCTGCACGTTCCGCAACAATATATTTATGGACCGGGCTGCACGTTCCGCAGCAATATATTTATGGATCGGGCCGTACGTTCCTCGGCACTAATATGTTATATTTATGGATCGGGCTGAACGTTCCTCGGCACTAGTATTTTATATATATGGATCGGGCCGTACGTTCGTCGGCACTAATATGTTATATATGGATCGGGTCGTACGTCCCTCGGCACTATCATATTACATATGGATCGGTTATATGTATGTGTACATGGTGACATATGATGTCGGCACGTATGATCTGTGTTTGGAAAGTAAGTATTTTGGTACTCTGGATGTTCTACTCATTTTCGGTACTTTTTCTGACATATGACATCGGTAAGCATGATTTACGTTCGGAAAATAAGCACCTTGGTATTCTGACTAAAATTTTGTACCGTTGTTCCGGTTATGTTTTGTTATATCCCGTATTTCGCACATTTGGATAAATCAAAATAATTGTGACTAGTGAGAGATAGGGCAATATTTTGATTTTGTTTAATACATATGTTGTTCATGAAAAATATTGATGCGGAAATATTGAGGAAGGCTAAGGGCAAAAATTGGACATTTGGAAAATAGTTGCATGAATTACAAAATATTAACCAAAAGTAGTTGGGCTTGGAAAAATCAAAAAAAAAAAAAAAAAAGGCCCAATGGGGGGCCGGCCATAGGGGGATGGGCCAAGGCCCATGGAGAAAATTAAATAGAGCAAATAAATAGACAAAAGGGCCACCATTCAAGAACATTCAAGAAAAGATAATTGAGAGCAAGAAAGAGATAGGGTTCGGCCAAGCAAAGAGAAAAAAAAAATTGAAGCCTTCCATCTTTGATCCAAAAATTTATTTCTTCTTGTATTCTTACTAATTCAAAGAACCTCTTCAACGTAGTATAATTTTTGAAGCAAGAAAATACCTTTTGTGGCAAGTCCAAAAATTCTATTCAAGTGGAAAATTGAGGAAAAAGGTAAGAATTTCTCTTCTTTTATATGTTATAGAAGGTTTATGTATGCTGTAGTATGTAGAAATGAATTAATAGCAAGAAAATAGTGTGTTGTGGGTGTGGCCGTGTGGGTGTGTGTGAGTGTGTGTGGCCGTGTGGTGTTGTATAGTGGAAGAAGGATGAATTAATTTTATTTAGCATGTTAGTTGTGTTGTTGTGGCCTTTATGATGTAAATGGAGGTTTAATGGTTCAAGTCGGCATTGAAATTTGTTGTGGGTTGTTGTAGGAAATTAATGCGATTTTAATATGGTATTGTGAAATTGTGAAAGTGAAGTTGCTAACGTGTGAATTGTTGTTGTTGTTTATGAATTTGGAAGAAGAAAATGCGACATTGTAGTTTTGTTGCAATTGTAGAGATTTCGGGTGAAGTATGGTGTGTTGGTGGAATTGTTTGAATATTGTATAGATTGTTTGAAATGTTCTTGAATTGTGTTTGAATGATCTCGGATTAGTAATGAATATGTGAGCGTTGATATTGGCTTGAATGTACGTAGTTGAATTGAATGTGATAAGCTACGTAGAGAAGAAGGTTACTAATGTTAGAATGCGTTTTAAGTTGATTGTTGATGTTATTAGTATGGTTGTTGGTATTGTTGGTATGGTTGTTGATAAATTTGACCGAGTTAAATTCTCGGGGATGTTGAATTTACAGGGGAGATGCTGCCGAAATTTCTGTAGACAAGTACTAGTTAGAATTGAATTTCTAAGTACTTGTAGCTAATGTTTGGTAATTAATGGTGTTATTGTAGATCGTGGGGAGCCCGAGACTTGAGTTGCGATTAGCTTAGGAGGCGAGCTAGGTATGTAAAGCCTACCTTTCCTTCTTTTGGCATGACCTTTATGAAATGAACAAATAACGTATATGTATGCTTCTAAAGAAAATCCTATTTTTAGAGCCACTAGGATGGCTAATATCTTTGACTTCCATAAGCTATTCCATATGGCTTGATACGTATTTATGATGTTCGAAGATTCTAGTTGTTATGTTTCCGAATGTTGTTCGAAAGAAAATCGAGATGACTAAAGTCTTTGATGAATATTTTGTTACGTAAATATGGTCCTAAAGTCTCCATTCGATTTGATCCATAATGTTATTCGAAAGTTACCTAATATGAATGATACTTGAATTTCCAAATATGGCTTATGAAATGTTCTTAGAAGGTTCTGTACTTCAAAAGCTCGCAACT